>NC_143195.1:7450000-7807500 GCF_051530095.1 Phoenix dactylifera | reverse complement strand
CATCCAACACAAGGAACAAGAGAAGGCTACGTAGGGGATCATCTTCTTCCTCTTCTTCATCCTTCTTCTTCCTCCTTCTAAGCACAA
This sequence comes from Phoenix dactylifera, assembly GCF_051530095.1. Lineage (NCBI taxonomy): Eukaryota > Viridiplantae > Streptophyta > Magnoliopsida > Arecales > Arecaceae > Phoenix > Phoenix dactylifera. The sequence continues at coordinate 7,807,413 of NC_143195.1, read as the reverse complement.
TCAAGAGTTGATTGAGAGGGAGGACATCAGCCATCAAAGCTATCTCTGCAAGGGAGCTAGCACCCCGGTGAGATAGAAAGCTTGGATCGGATCCTGCTTCGTGTGGATACCCGTAGAGGCCGGACGTTTGAACGGCTTCAAGCGAACCCTCTTCCAAAACCACGAATTCAGATTTGCGGTGATCATCTACCCACGCAAGGTGAAGATTTGATCTTCCTAATAGTTTTAAAAGTTTTAATTCTTACCTAATTACGAAAGGTCTCGAAACAACGTTCATGCGATGAACGTCGAACCCGTGCATGCCGATTCCGCTGCCATCTGAAAAATTTTTGAAATATCAGCGGCATGGGCGGGTTCCCAACAGTGGTATCAGAGCCAGGCTTCGTAGATTAAGGTAAGAATTAAATATCTAAAGGCTTATTAGATCTGAAAATTGAATGATCATGCATGCTGAAAAATTCTGCATGCAGATTTTTCAGGGGTGCTGATTTTTGCATGCTGATTTTTATGTGATAAAAAGATGATTCTAATTGCATTGTTAATGGGATTACAAAGTTTAGAATCATGATTAGCATGATCAGCGACCTATGTCATGATATAATCAGTTAGTTTTCAGATCTGAAAATTATAATTGTTGCATACGGTGATGATCATAGGATTCAAACCCTTTTGGTATCAAATGTAATGACCTGCGATGTGATCTGCGATGTCATGTAATTTTTCAGATGCTTGCATGCATCTTATTTGATGTTTTGAGAGGCTTGCGTGCCTCCTAAAAGGAGATGTAATTTATTTTTATTTTTATTTTACATCTGGTTGTATTTCTGTGATGTGATGTACATCAACGATCAAGTTGAAGCAAAGGCATGAGATGAAAGGTGATCTAAGCGGTTGATGGCGATGGGATCAAGAGTTGATCAAGGATCGAATCAAGGAGGCTTGGAACCAATTCAAGAGTTGAAGACCACTTGATCGATTGATGTGCATGTGCTTGTAATACGACCTAATTAGAATCCATGATCATCACCTATTTAAAGTTTAACTTTATTTGATGCTGCGATTATAACTGCCTGTGATGTACCGTTTGCATGAGATGTGAATGCGAGTCGGGTAGATCGGTTTACATGTGATGTAGCAAACCCAATTGAGACCTAAATCAAAACCTCCTCAATCAAGTCGAGAGTGAACCGACATGAGCAAGTCATATTAGATTAATTGATCTAATTGGTGTCTAGGAAAGCATGAAAGGTGGTTACTTAATTAGGATCTTACTCTCTGAGTAAGGGGAGCCTCCCACCTGCTTACCTGGCCAATTGTTCGATTACCTCTGTTGCTGGTGGTCCAAACCGAGAACGATTGGCACAGCGGTGTGAACGGGGTTCCGTTTGGGTTGCCTTGGTTGGTGTTGATTGCGCTCCACTTTCCACCGGGAAACCTGCAAGCAAGCCTCGCACCACCACTGGGGTAGTGGGGGCCCTCCGACGATCAAGTCAGAGGAGATTGGAGGAGAAAGAGAGATAATAGTAGCAAGTAGGAGAATGCTCTGGAAGTTCTTGTTTACCTCCCCCCTTCTCCCCCCAGCCGCATATATACCAGGCTGGGGGGTCCTTCTGGGGGGTTGGTCATCGTGTGGCACGATGGAGTTGCCACTGACATGGCCGTTACAGGGCGTCGTGAGGCAGCGCTGGGTACGGCCATGACAGGGCGTAGTGGAGCTCCGCTTTGTACGGCTGTTACAGGAGATCGTGGAGCAGCGCCGGATACGACCGTTGCAGGGAGTAGTGGAGCAGAGGGTCGCGGCGTGCTTCAGGGGAACAGCCTGTCGTTGTCGAGAGATTGCCGACTCGGGGTCGGACTGCTGGATCAAGGGGCAGCCGACTCGGGGTCGGGCTGCGAAGCCGAAGATATCCGACTCGGGGTCGGACTGCTGGATCAAGGGGCAGCCGACTCGGGGTCGGGCTGCGAAGCCGAAGATATCCGACTCGGGGTCGGACTGCTGGATCAAGGGGCAGCCGACTCGGGGTCGGGCTGCGAAGCCGAAGATATCCGACTCGGGGTCGGGTTACTGGATCAAGGGGCAGCTGTAGTCTTCTTGGGCGCGCGTGCCGGTCACGTGGGGCATGGTGGCTGAGTTCCCCCGTAACAGTAGCCCCCCACTTCCGAGCCTGGAACCAGAAGGAGAACGGGTGAAGGAAGTGATGCTTCGAGATTGCCGCCATCCCTCGGAGAGGCGCGCGCGCTTCGAGCTCCCCGCCTTCTTTATGGCGTATGGCGGTTGTTGCTGACCTGGCAGTCTGAGGATTTCGGCGGATATCCTTCCTTAATGGCGTCGATTCGCCTTTGGGGCGCGAGCGACCCTTCGGCAGCCAGGCGTCCTCTGGCGTCACCGAGGCGTCACCCACCTTTCCGCCTATTTAGCCGGGGGTCCTCCTCCGTCCGCCTTTCTCTTTATAGACATCTTCGAGTTTCTCCTTTGCGCTGCCGTCATCGCCGTCGGACTGTTCGCTTGCTCCTCCTTTGACGCTCTCGGAGCCGTTCTTCCTTCTCTTCCGGTGAGTTGCCCCATTCTTTAATTTAGGGCTCTCCATACTCTCCTTTTGTATTAGTGTACTCCAGTCGTTCCGGTCCTTTCCCCCTTCTTGACCCTGTCCTGATCGTAGATTCCCTGGCCATTAGGGATGGGCGAAGTGAGAGCAGACCGCATTAAGTCGGAGTTGGTCGCCGAAGACCTAGATAGGTTCGTGGCTCGATACCACCTTCCCGAGGCCTGCAATGTTACACTCCCGGGGCCTGAGGAGAGGATGTCCCATCCTCCTCCAGGGAAGGTTGCCATCAATGAGGGCATTCTTCAGGCCGGGTTTCGCTTTCCCCCCTCGGACTTAGTCGTTCAGGTGCTTCGGGGTTTAAGAGTGGCGCCGACGCAACTGGTGCCGAACTCATGGCGCGCCCTGACGGCCTTTCAGGTTCTCTGCCGTATGCACGAGGTTCCCGCCACCCTGAATGTCTTTTGGGAATGCTACGGCCTGAGCGGCCACCCCCAGGATAAAGGGTGGTGGTGCTTTGCGGCGCAGCGAGGGTGCGGCCTCGTCAAGGAGGCTCCTACCTCCATTCACGGCTGGAAGGGGCGCTTCTTTTTCGTTGACGCAGATCCCTCTTGGGAAATCAGGGCAACCTGGGCGACGCCGATGAAGTCCCCGATTGGCCTATCGAGGTTGTCGAGGGAGGAATCCGATGGCGTCGCCATCTTGAAGGAGTTGGTTGCCGAGGGCCGGCTCCCCCCGGTGGCTCGCCTTATTTCCGAGGATACTGTGGAGTGATCGATTAAAACCCCGTTTGATTTTGATGAGCTCAAAGCATTTGAGTATATCTTGTGATTACTAATGAATTCAATTGAGTGTTTCAGTGAAAATCCTGTCCAAGTGTCTCTAGACTTGGTTCATAGCATTTTGGATAAGTTAAGAAGTCTGCATGAACCAATGTCTGAGATACGAGTCGACTCCCGAGTTTCACGAGTCGACTCCAAGCGTATCAAGGTCACTGGCACGAGCTCGAGTCGACTCCTGATCAGTACGAGTCGACTCCGACTGAAAACAGACAGAAGGACAGAAGAGCAGTTTTTCGGGTCTGTGATTCGAGTCGACTCCAGTGGAATGCGAGTCGACTCCCAGCGGTACACACAGAAAAAGTCAGAGAGCATTTTATGGACTCTGAGATTCGAGTCGACTCCCGCAGTACGCGAGTCGACTCCGAGACTGTGCGACCATCGACAGACAGAAGACCATGTTACTGCCTCTGAGATTCGAGTCGACTCCCAGACAGCTCGAGTCGACTCCAAGACAAGCTTCACGTCAAAAGGCAGAAGACCAACTTTCGGAAACTGAGAGCCGAGTCGACTCCAAGGAAGTTCGAGTCGACTCCAAGACTGGATGAGCCAAAAGACAGAGAATCGGGAGTTCGGGCTCTGAGATTCGAGTCGACTCCCAGGACAGTCGAGTCGACTCGAGTGGACAAAATTCAAATTTGGATCCACGGACTACAGAGGATGAGCCGACTCCAAAATTGCCAGGTCAGCGCCAGAAGTTGGCGAGTCGACTCCGGGTCAAGACGAGTCGACTCCCAGTCAAGACAGCAACTTTAATTCAAACTGGGAACAGTTGCCGAGTCGACTCCGGAAAAGCTCGAGTCGACTCCTGCTACAGCCGAGTCGACTCCTGATCGCGCGAGTCGACTCCAACCCACCAACGGTCACATTGTCAGGCTGCGCAGAGTGTGCAGAACGGCCAGAAAAAGCAGAGTAACGGCTAGTTTCCGTGGGGGTTGACTTAAATAGCCACAGAAGACTGTAGCAAGGCAGACAACACATATTCCACTCCTAGCATTCAAGTCTTCAAGCTCTCTAAGTGCTCTTCAACGAGAAAAAGGGAAGATCTGCATTTACTGCTCCACCAACATCTTCCCAGCATTCAAAGCTTCCTCCTCCTGCTTTCAAGTCGATCACTCTTTCAAGAGGAGACCGGAGTTCCAGAAGCCACACCTCTTCACCATCTTAAAAGCGTTTGAGGGCTTCTAACTCCTTTACGATTATATTGTTTTAAATCTGCTTTTTGAGAAGCTATTTTCTGTTTTCTTCTATCTCGTGTATTTACTTGATTCAATCGGGGGATTGAATCAAGGGGATTAAGGTTGGTTGGTGAGCCGGTTTAAAACCAACGAGTGTAAGGGTTTGATTGTGAGCCCGGAAAAACAATCGGGGTTGGTTCTAGTCGGTGAGCCTGGGAAAACCGACCGAGTTCGTTGTGAGCTCGTAAAACAACAAGTTCGGTTGTGAGCTTGCAAAACAACCGGCTGTAATCCAAGGGGGTTATAGTGAAATTCCCAAGTGAGACTTGGGGAGTGGACGTAGGAGCAAGGGTTAGCTCCGAACCACTATAAAACTTTGTGTTTGTAGTGCATTGTCTCTCATCTTCTTCCCAACACATTACTCACAGTACTTAGCTTTAATTAAATAACTGGCTATAGTATTTCGTTAATCATCTACAAAGTTTTAATTAGCTAAGTTAATTTAAAAACCCAATTCACCCCCCCCTCTTGGGTTGTCTATCTGGGCAACAGATACCTTGGTGAACGTCGGTCTGAGCTCGGTCCCCGCTGACCGTGAGCCCGCCACCATTTCTTTTTTAGCTCTTTTCTCCTCTTTCGTCTCGTTCTTTCCTTCAGTTTCTCAACCTCCGACCACCTCGTCCTTTTTGCAGAGATCGACGACGTCATGCGGTCGGACAAGGCAACGACTGTTGGTAGGACGTCCCTACTGGAAGCAGTCCGGAGGAAGAAACGAGCTCCTCCAAGCGGGGCCCCACCGGCGAAGAAGTCCCGCCGGCAGGCGACTCCGACGCCGACAGACGGGTCCGGACCCACCGATCAGGGGGACGCCGCGGGCGCGGACCGGGAGTTGACGCTGTATCAGCCCTCCGATGCCGAGACTACCGTTTCTCCGGAGGCATCACCCGGGCGCGCCCGAGATGGACGGGTCGGACGTGATCGGTCCCCAGCCCAGCCTTCGACTCGGTCGGCTCCGGATGATATGAGGAGGGACGCGCCGAGGCCCCGGCCGAGCGGGACCCTGTCAATTCCAGGGGCGGTCCCCGCCCCGAGCATGGTCAGCATGACTCTTCCCCAAGCGATGGGTAAGGGTAAGGCTGCAGAACCACCGTCCGACTCCGGGGAGAAGTCGGGGTCGGCCTTCACTTTCGCCGGCGCCCGAAACCTCATCGAGACGGTACTGCTGGAGAAGGACCGCAGGCAGGTCCGGGAGATGAGGGTCCCTGACGTTGGGGCTGCCAGCTGCGTCTGTCTCATGTCGGTGAGTGTTCTTTTGGTCGCTTTCATCATTTATAGGCTCTGTTGATCCCCGCCTGACGCCCTCGTTTTTCCTATCTCTTAGCTCGCCCAGTACATGATCCGCCTGGAGGAGTGCTACGAGGAACAGGCGAGGCTTCTGGCGAGGGCCGAGAGCCAACTGAAGGCAGTAGAGGAGGGAGGTCAGGCTGCGGCGGGGAGGACGACCAGGGACCTCGAGACGAGGCTCCAGGTGGCCGAAGAGCGGGCACTCGGCTTCGCCACCCTCGAGAAGCAACTGTTGGAGGCTCGGGAGCAACTCAAGGTTGCCTCGGGTCTCGAGGGCGAGATCAAGAAGGCGGAGGAGCGGGCCGAGAAGCAGTCCCGGAAGGCTGCCGACTACCGGGAGAGGTGGGAGAAGGCCCAGCGGTCAGCCGACAACGCCCGCAACCGGACCCGGTCTCTTAAAGCCAAGCTGGGCGAATTGGAGTCGGCCTTGGAGAAGTCCCGCTCGAGCGACCAGGAGCTTCATTCGCGCCTGGAGGAGGCTGAGGCTGCTCGCATCGCTGCCGAGGCGAAGCACAAGGAGGCCCAAGCTGATCTGCTGAGGGTCTCCTCCGAGGCGGATGACCGGATTGTGGCGAAGGTCTTGGAGGCAAAAGCTCAAATTATGGAGCGAGCAGAGGCGGCGCTGGCCGAGAAGAGTGCGAAGATCGGGCGTCAGGCGGTACAGGCTTATCGTCAGTCCGCCGAGTTCACCCGTGACATGTCGGGGGCGGTACAGGCCTATCGTCAGTCTGACGAGTTCGTCCGTGACATGTCGGACGCGGGGTCCGACTCCTTTGTCTTAGGCTTCGAGGAAGGCCTGGCAAGGGTGTCGGCTAAGTACCCCAAAATTGACATGAGTGGGATCTCCCTTCTCGACTCCCCTCCGGCGCCATTGCCTGTTGATTCTTCAACCGTCTCCCTACCCCTTGCAGACGTGCCGGGCGTTCCCGACCCGGGGGTTCCTCCAAGCTGACCCTCTGTACTTTTCTTTGTGTGTTGGCGTTTTGCCAAGTTGTATGGGTCTCGGCCCTAAAACAATGAAAGTTAATGCAAATAGAGTTTCTTCATTTCACTTTCGTCCTTCTTCTTTCTAACTCTTGGTAGCGTCTCGCTGACTCCCGACTCTTGAAATTCTTCTGGCGCTAGGCCAGGTATCTGAGGGTTAGGCCTCAGAGAATTCTTCCGGCACTAAGCCAGGCATCCGAGGGTTAGGCCTCGGGAAATTCTTCCGGCACTAAGCCAGGCATCCGAGGGTTAGGCCTCGGAAAATTCTTCCGGCGCTAAGCCAGGCATCCGAGGGTTAGGCCTCAGGAAATTCTTCCGGCACTAAGCCAGGCATCCGAGGGTTAGGCCTCAGAAAATTCTTCTGGCGCTAAACCAGGCATCCGAGGGTTAGGCCTCAGGAAATTCTTTCGGCACTAAGCCAGGCATCCGAGGGTTAGGCCTCAGGAAATTCTTCCGGCGCTAAGCCAGGCATCCGAGGGTTAGGCCTCAGGAAATTCTTCCGGCACTAAGCCAGGCATCCGAGGGTTAGGCCTCAGGAAATTCTTCCGGCGCTAGGCCAGGCATCCGAGGGTTAGGCCTCAGGAAATTCTTCCGGCGCTAGGCCAGGCATCCGAGGGTTAGGCCTCAGGAAATTCTTCCGGCGCTAGGCCAGGCATCCGAGGGTTAGGCCTCAGGAAATTCTTCCGGCGCTAGGCCAGGCATCCGAGGGTTAGGCCTCAGGAAATTCTTCCGGCGCTACGCCAGGCATCCGAGGGTTAGGCCTCAGGAAATTCTTCCGGCGCTAAGCCAGGCATCCGAGGGTTAGACCTCAGAAAATTCTTCCGACACTAAGCCAGGCATCCGAGGGTTAGGCCTCAGGAAATTCCGCTCGTTGGTCGGCCAAGGCTGGCGCAAGCCGAGGCAACCGGTCGGGGCTTCAGGCTAGTCTGCTCCCGGGATGATCATCGGGTTAGCCTGGCATCCGAGGGCCGAGCCTCGGGAGATTCCGCTCGTTGGTCGGCCAAGGCTGGCGCAAGCCGAGGCGACCGGTCAGGGCTTCAGGCTAGTCTGCTCCTGGGATGATCATCGGGTTAGCCTGGCATCCGAGGGCCGAGCCTCGGGAGATTCCGCTCATTGGTCGGCCAAGGCTGGCGCAAGCCGAGGCGACCGGTCGGGGCTTCAGGCTAGTCTGCTCCCGGGATGACCATCGGGTTAGCCTGGCATCCGAGGGCCGAGCCTCGAGAAATTCCGCTCGTTGGTCGGCCAAGGCTGGCGCAAGCCGAGGCGACCGGTCGGGGCTTCAGGCTAGTCTGCTCCCGGAATGATCATCGGGTTAGCCTGGCATCCGAGGGCCGAGCCTCGGGAAATTCCGCTCGTTGGTCGGCCAAGGCTGGCGCAAGCCGAGGCGACCAGTCGGGGCTTCAGGCTAGTCTGCTCCCGAGATGATCATCGGGTTAGCCTGGCATCCGAGGGCCGAGCCTCGGGAAATTCCGCTCGTTGGTCGGCCAAGGCTGGCGCAAGCCGAGGCGACCGGTCGGGGCTTCAGGCTAGTCTGCTCCCGGGATGATCATCGGGTTAGCCTGGCATCCGAGGGCCGAGCCTCGGAAAATTTCGCTCGTTGGTCGGCCAAGGCTGGCGCAAGCCGAGGCGACCGGTCGGGGCTTCAGGCTAGTCTGCTCCCGGGATGATCATCGGGTTAGCCTGGCATCCGAGGGCCGAGCCTCGGAAAATTCCGCTCGTTGGTCGGCCAAGGCTGGCGCAAGCCGAGGCGACCGGTCGGGGCTTCAGGCTAGTCTGCTCCCGGGATGATCATCGGGTTAGCCTGGCATCCGAGGGCCGGGCCTCGGAAAATTCCGCTCGTTGGTCGTGCGCCTGTCGCTTGCCGCCCGACGAGATTTCTCCGTGGCCAGCTGCGATCGTGTTTCTCCTCCTCTCCAAGCGTCGCCTGGGGAACACCAGATGGGCATTAAATGCTAATTAAGGGGTTACCTGGGAAATCGGATCGCCAGTTGCTGCTTGCGAGGAGTGTCAGTTAAGCGGCCGCGATACGCGCGTTCTTCGAGGCGGATGCGGCCTGGGCGCGAGCGGAGATACGTGGACCTAGGGGTACAGGCCACCCGGAGTGTCCTGCACAAAGAATGCGATTAAGGAGAATGACGCTTAGGAAATCGCGGGAAGATACGCCTCGAGAGCCGGATCTGCTCCGGATTCAATGCGCCCGCATTTATTGGAGCCACCCGCATCGGAACGACCGGAGGGCCGCAGTTTGGCTATAAATATAGGTGCAGGTGCGATGGAGCCTGCCAAGTCGGAGCTGTTCAGGTTGCCATGGATCGTGGGCCTCCTTTCCGGCGCATGGTTGAGAGACCCCTACCGAAGGAACGGGAGGCGCGCCCTTCGCGACTTCCGCCAACTAGCCGTTTCATCTGGGATCAACAAGGAGGTTCTCCCCGGCGGAACTCCGCTCTAGGCGTTTCATCCGGGATCACGTCTCCCCTCCTTGAAGTTCGGCCTCCCGATTGAGCTCCGCACCAGGCGCTTGATCCGGGACCGCGCCTCCATATGCTCTTCCCCCTTGTATTCCTTCTCTCCCCTAACACTGGGGAGGACCGGAATATCCCTTGGAGGTGGCGTTCCCCTGGAGGCAGCGGGAGCTTCGTCTGCGGCGGCTCCTCGTCTTTTTCGTGAGGCGTGGATGGCGCCTCTGGGTAGGAGCAGTGTGGACTTCTCCTTCGTCCACTTCTTCTTCATCCGCGCCGGCTCTTCGTCTTCTTCGTGAGACGCCGATGGCGCCTCCGGTTGGAAGCACCCACTTCCGGCGGGATTGCAGCCGCTTCGGATGGAGGTTTCGGGATCCCAGATCTTCAGCTCCTCGGAGTCTCCGCCTCTTCTTTACTTTCTTTACACCCTAATTCTCCTCTGGGAATTCCTTGTAATCACACGAGCACGCCATTGTAACCAGAAATTATTGAAATGAAAAGTGTTATACATTTTTGAACTGTCTTTCTGGCATCGTCGTTCTACTGGTAATACATCCGCAGGTTAGCGGAATTCCAGCTCCTTGGAATTTCTCGACCATCTAGGGCCTCCAACTGGTAGGAGCCAGGTCGGTTTACCCAGCGAACCCTATACGGGCCTTCCCAATTTGGCACTAGCTTCCCACCTTCCGCAGGTTGAGATGCTTTAGCTCGCCTTAGCACCAGATCTCCAACTCTGAAAAGCTTCGGTCGGACCTTGGAGTTGTAATATCGGGCCACCCTCCGCTGATACATCGCCATCCGAACCTGCGCCATTTCTCTCGCTTCTTCCAAGAGATCCAGGTTCCCTCGGAGTTGCTCCGAATTGGCCTCGGGTCGGTGCGCGGCCACCCGAGGTGAGGGGAGCCCGAGCTCCACGGGGACAACGGCTTCCGTGCCATAGGTTAGGCTGAAAGGCGTCTCCCCGGTAGGGGTCCGATGCGTGGTCCGATACGCCCAAAGGACATTCTCGAGTTCTTCGACCCAAGCTTGCCCCGTCCGACCGATTCGCGCTTTGATTCCTTGGAGGATTGTTCGATTTGTGACCTCGGCCTCGCCGTTGGTTTGGGGATGCGACACAGATGTGAACCGATGCTCGATCCCGAACTCCTCGCAGAAGTCACGGAAATGCTTGTTGTCGAACTGTCGGCCATTATCCGAGATGAGGACCCAAGGTACCCCAAATCGGACAATGATGTTCTTCTTCACGAACTTCCGGACTTGCACCTCCGTGATAGTGGCCAGCGGCTCTGCCTCCACCCACTTGGTGAAGTAGTCGATTGCAACAATCAAAAATTTCCGCTGAGCTGAAGCGACGGAGAATGGTCCGAGGATATCCATTCCCCACTGGGCGAAGGGCCAGGGTGCAGTGATTGGTGCCAAGGGGACAGAAGGGACTCTCTGGACGTTGGCGTGGCGCTGGCAGGCGTCGCATTTCCGTACATGATCCTTTGAGTCCTCCAACAAGGTAGGCCAATAATAGCCTTGCCTCATGATCTTGTGCGCCAAGGACCTAGCCCCCAAGTGTGATCCGCAAACGCCTTCGTGGACTTCGCCGAGGACGTAGGCCGCTTCCGAGGGGCGGAGGCACTTTAAGAGGGAGGCGGTGAACGAGGTCCGATACAGCCTCCCTTCATAGAGTACGTAGTGGGCGGACTTCATAACAAGTCGCCGAGCTTGATCTTCGTCTTCAGGGAGGATCCCTTCGGCGAGGTAGGCGACAAGCGGGTCCATCCAAGACGGCTCCGGATCAATCGCCATCACCGCTCCAGCCTCGCCGATGCTCGGGGCATCCAGGGTCTCCAGGTAGATCGCCCTCGACAAGTTGTGCGCGTCTGCGCTCACTAAGCGGGACAACCTGTCGGCCCTGGCATTTTCACTTCTTGGGACTTGCTGGATGTCGACACTGCCGAGGTCGGAAATGAGTGCTTGCACCTTCCGGACGTAATTCTGCATGGTCGGGTTCCGGGCTTCGAACTCCCCACGGACCTGCCCGACCACCAGCTGGGAGTCGGTGAAGACCTTCAGGCGCCGGATGCCGAGCTCCTTGGTGAGTTTGAGTCCCGTGACTAGGGCCTCGTACTCCGCCTCGTTGTTGGTCACTGGAAATCCGAACCTCAAGGCATACTCGGCTATCACTCCATCAGGGCTGGTGAGGACCAGCCCGGCCCCTCCACCTTCGGGGTTCGACGACCCATCGATGTGAAGCGTCCAAATCGGGAGGTCGAGGCTGGGTATTTCCGGCGACCTAGGTTCCGCCTCCTGCACCGTGCACTCAGCGAGGAAATCCGCGAGCGCCTGGGCCTTGATGGCGGGTCGGGGCTGGTAGCGGATGTCGAACTCACCAAGTTCTACTGCCCACTTCACCAGCCGTCCCGCATTCTCAGGATTGCTGAGGATCTGCCGCAGCGGTTGATCGGTCAAGAGGGTGACAGAATGGGCCTGGAAATAGGGGCGAAGCCTCCTGGTCGCGGTCAGCAGCGCGAAGGCGATCTTTTCAGCCTTCGTATACCGCGTCTCGGCATCCCGTAGGACCCGGCTGATGTAGTACACAGGCTTCTGGAGCTTTGCCTCTTCCCGAACCAGTACCGCACTGACTGCGGTTGGGGAGACCGCCAGATAGAGGTAGAGCATCTCCCCTTCTTGCGGCTTGGACAGCAGGGGAGGAGACGCCAAGTATTCCTTGAGCTGGTCGAATGCTACCTGACATTCGGCCGTCCAGAGGAAGTCTTTCGGGCGTTTCAACACCTTGAAGAAAGGTTGGCAGCGTTCGGCCGATTTTGCCACAAATCGTCCGAGCGCGGCGACCCTCCCAGCGAGCTCCTGAACCTCCTTCACTTTGGTCGGAGGGGACATATCTTGGATGGTCTTGATTTTGTCCGGGTTGGCTTCGATCCCCCGCTGGTTGACAATGAAACCGAGGAACCTCCCGGCCGAAGCGCCAAAGGCGCACTTCGCTGGGTTCAGCTTCATGCGAAACTTCCGCAAGGTGGCGAAAGTCTCCTCCAGATCCGCGATGTGCTGGTCTGCATGGCGGCTCTTCACCAGCATATCGTCCACGTACACCTCCATGTTCCGGCCGATTTGCTCTTTGAAGATTTTGTTGACGAGGCGCTGGTAAGTGGCGCCAGCATTCTTCAGACCGAAGGGCATTACCTTGTAACAGTACAGCCCCCGGTCTGTTATAAAGGCAGTTTTCTCCTCGTCCTGTGGAGCCATCATTATCTGGTTGTAGCCGGAGAAGGCGTCCATGAAAGACAGCAGCTGATATCCGGAAGTCGCGTCGACCAGTTGGTCTATCCGCGGAAGCGGAAAGCTATCCTTGGGACACGCCTTGTTCAGGTCGGTGTAGTCGACGCACATCCTCCACTTTCCGCTCGCCTTCCGGACAAGTACGACATTTGCCAGCCACTCGGGGTAGCTCACCTCCCTTATGAATCCTGCCTCCAAGAGTTTGTCTACCTCCTGGTCGACCACCCGGATCCGATCCGGGCACAGTGTCTCTTCTTCTGCTTTACTGGTCGGTGGGTTGGGTCGACGTTGTGGGCGTGAGAAATGACCTCCGGGTCGATCCCAGGTACATCGGCCGCCGACCAGGCAAATACATCGGCGTTGGCTCGGAGGAATTCCACCAACCGAGCCCGAGCTCCCGGGTCGAGATTGGTGCCGACCCGGACCGTCCGGTCCGGGCGACCTTCCTCGAGGGGAACTTCGATCACACCTTCGGCCGGCTCCCCGTGCCGCAAGGCCACCTCGTCTCTGGCGTCGAGGGACTCGACGCTTAAGGCTTCTACGGGCTTCTTCCCTTTGAGAGTTGCTAGGAAACATTGCCTTGCGGTCGGTTGGTCACCTCGGACCTCTCCAATCCCGGCCGCCGTGGGGAACCGCATGAGCAAGTGATACGTAGAGACCACCGCGCGAAGGGCGTTCAGTCCGGGTCGTCCGAGGATGGCGTTGTAGGCCGAGGGAACACGGACGACCAAGAACCCGAGCCGCACCGTGGCTTCTGCGGGTGCAACGCCCGCAATCACAGGCAGCTCAACGACACCTTCGGCCGAGATAGCGTCACCAGTGAATCCTATGAGGGGGGTAGATGTTTTGTGCAACAATTGTCTGGACAAGCTCATCTTTTGGAAGGCCTCGTAAAACAAAATATCAGCTGAGCTTCCACTATCCACAAGAACACGTCTTACATCATAGTTTGCCATAGTGAGGGAGATCACCATGGCGTCATCGTGGGGGGTTTGAACCCCCTTTACATCTTCATCACAAAAAGTGATTACATTACCGACCCTCTGCCTCTTTGCGACGGCTGCCCCTGACGCTTCAGTCGAGCCCCCTGCGTTCCTCTCGGGCCGGGGGCAGCCCCCAGTGATAGTATGGATCACGCCCGCGACGGGTCGATTCTGCTCCCGAGGCTCCGGAGGGGCCGGGTCGGCCGGACGCGAGTCTGCGGGGGGACGTCGGTCGTTCACATATCGACCGAGACGCCCTCGGCGGATGAGAGCCTCGATCTCGTCCCGAAGCTGGAAGCAGTCATCGGTGTCGTGGCCGTGGTCCCGGTGGTACTCACAGTACGCCCGAGAGGGCCTCCTCCCAGGAATCTTCTTCATCTGTCTCGGGACCGGGAGGTCCTCCCGCCCCTTGATTTCCATGAGGATCTGGGCCCGGGGAGTCAGGAGAGGAGTGTACCGGTTGAAACGTCGGGGCAGAGAACGAGGGCGTAGGGCGCCGTGGTTCCTCGCCGGCGACAGGCTTCTGCGCCGACGTTGAGGCGTCGGGCTTCTCCTCTGGCGTGCCTCTTTTCGCCTTTTCTTCCCGAGCTTTGGAGGGATCTCGGCGGCCTCCTTGCTCCGGTGGGCGGCCGCCTCCTCGGCGTCCGCATACTGGTTCGCCCGGGACAACAGCTCCGGGAAGCTCCACGGCAGGCGTTTGTCCAGGGAGAAGGTGAGTCTGCCCTTTCGGAAGCCACGCTTCAGGGCTGAAAGAGCCACCTCCTGGCTCAGGTTCCGGACTTCCAGCGTAGCCTTGTTGAAGCGGGTAAGATAATCCCGCAAGCTTTCTCCCTCGTTTTGCCGGACATCAAAGAGGGAGTCGGAGACCAGTCGCCGCCGGCTACTGACGGCGAAATGGGTGATGAAGAGGCGAGTAAACTGGTCGAAGGACTGGATTGAGTTAGCCTCCAAGCCGGCGAACCACGCCCTTGCCGGGCCACGGAGGGTCGCCGGGAAGGCCTTGCAGAGGAGAGGATCTGATGCTCCGTGGAGGAGCATAAGGGTCCTGAAACTCTCGACGTGATCCCGCGGGTCCGCCGCCCCGTCATAGGGCTCGATCGCCGGCATTTTAAACCCCGGCGGATTCGGGGTCCGCAGGATCCTCGAGGCAAGCGCCGGCTGGGAGGAGATCTCCAAGTCGGCGAAGGGATCTTTGGAGTGGCCCTTCAGGACCTGGAGTTGTCGGTGGAGATCGTCCACCCGCCGGTCCAGGGAGCGCGACCGATGGGTGGGAGACAAGGAGCACCGAGAGGGGGACCGACTGGAGCGCGGGTTCCTTGAGGACTGGGGGGTCTGGGAACGCGCCCGGGCCCGCCTCTCGTACCCCGCGCAGCTCCGATGGGAAGGTCCCGGCAGAATGGACCGTGCTCGAGAATCTTCCTCGCGCCGGCGCTCCTCCCCATGGGAGAGGAAGGAGCGCGGGTTGAGGAGGACAGGTGAGCGCTCAGGGAGCAGCGGCTCCTGGGCCCGCTGCGGCGCCCGAGACATCACACCCTGCAGGTTCTGCACTGCCTCCGCGAGGGTGCGAACCTGCTGGGCTAACTGGTCGAACTGAGCGGCTTCGACCATCTGAATGGGGGGTGGAACGGTGGAGTGTTGCTGAGAATGTGTTGGAGACGCAGCGGCCTCCCGGCCGGAGGCGCGAGAGGCCCCGCGACCGGAGGCATTGGAAGCTCCACGACCACCTCGCCGTGCCATTACGATCGCTCTGAGATTCGGGCCCTTCCTCTAGCGCCAACTGTTGCTGGTGGTCCAAACCGAGAACGATTGGCATAGCGGTGTGAACGGGGTTCCGTTTGGGTTGCCTTGGTTGGTGTTGATTGCGCTCCACTTTCCACCGGAAAACCTGCAAGCAAGCCTCGCACCACCACTGGGATAGTGGGGGCCCTCCGACGATCAAGTCAGAGGAGATTGGAGGAGAAAGAGAGATAATAGTAGCAAGTAGGAGAATGCTCTGGAAGTTCTTGCTTACCTCCCCCCTTCTCCCCCCAGCCGCATATATACCAGGCTGGGGGGTCCTTCTGGGGGGTTGGTCATCGTGTGGCACGATGGAGTTGCCACTGACATGGCCGTTACAGGGCGTCGTGGGGCAGCGCTGGGTACGGCCATGACAGGGCGTAGTGGAGCTCCGCTTTGTACGGCTGTTACAGGAGATCGTGGAGCAGCGCCGGATACGACCGTTGCAGGGAGTAGTGGAGCAGAGGGTCGCGGCGTGCTTCAGGGGAACAGCCTGTCGTTGTCGAGAGATTGCCGACTCGGGGTCGGACTGCTGGATCAAGGGGCAGCCGACTCGGGGTCGGGCTGCGAAGCCGAAGATATCCGACTCGGGGTCGGACTGCTGGATCAAGGGGCAGCCGACTCGGGGTCGGGCTGCGAAGCCGAAGATATCCGACTCGGGGTCGGACTGCTGGATCAAGGGGCAGCCGACTCGGGGTCGGGCTGCGAAGCCGAAGATATCCGACTCGGGGTCGGGTTACTGGATCAAGGGGCAGCTGTAGTCTTCTTGGGCGCGCGTGCCGGTCACGTGGGGCATGGTGGCTGAGTTCTCCCGTAACAACCTCTTATGAAGGGCTCAAGTTGCAAACACTAAGACCTGATTAACCAATATTAAGTCAATAGGTCTTCCACTGTAGTAGAGCTGCTAAGGCCTTTCTGATGTTGATTTGTCTCGGCTGGACACAGTGGTCAAGTTGCATCGGGGGGCTGGACCTCTCTATAGACATGAGATGTTGTAGGGTAAAGGTGGGGTTGGGCACCAATAACTGTTAGGTGAGGACCCAATGACGATTTTATTCCTACGGTTATACGGTGGGTCTGACTTAACTAAGAAATGGGACCAATAACTGTTAGGTGAGGTCTTCATGGCTTAGAGACCAAGTTACACTGCAACATGCTTGAGAAGCATTGTACAAGAGTTGTACACTCATCCATCTATGTGTCACCAATAACTGTTAGGTGAGGTGGCATGTAAATTGGTGGGACCGCAGTACCCACTAGAAACCCTAGTCGTGTGGGATTTTCGTTTTCCTACCAGGGGAGTGTGAGGGATTCGAGAAAATAGTAGGAGTTACATTTGTTCTAAAAGACCTTAGAACAGATTAGGATCTAGTACAAAAGTCTAACTAGAATCTTTACTCTCTGCAGATACAATGTCGGCTTCAAACCCTTTGACCTGTATTCTTGAGACCAACCGACTGACCGGAACCAATTACAAAGACTGGCTTAGAAATCTCAAAATAGTTTTGGACTGTGAGAAGATAGGCTACATACTCGATTCAGATATCCCCACACTACCAGCACGTCCTACTGATGTTCAGCGTGAAATGCATAAAAAGTGGTTGGATGATGACATTAGAGTAAAATGCTATATGATGGCATCCATGTCTAATGAACTCCAATGCCAGCATGAAAATATAAAGACTGCTAGGGACGTACTGGCACACCTGCAAGAGTTGTATGGTGAGCAGAGTCGCACAGCTCGTTTTGAAGTGTCCAAGAGGCTCTTCAAAGCGAAGATGCGCGAGGGGCAGTCTGTCCATGATCACGGTCTGACCATGATCAAGGACCTAGAGGAGCTTGAGAAGCTCGGTATGGACATGCACAAGGAATTACAAGTGGATTTGATCCTACAGTCACTTCCTGATTCATTTGGTCAGTTTATAGTAAACTACCACATGAATAAGATTGAATGCACTAAGACTGAACTAATCAACATGTTGGTAACTGCTGAGGGAGCCTTGAAAGGTTCAAGGGGCAATGTCCTTGCTGCTGAGTTGACTTATGGTTCCAAGAGAAAGTCTACTTGGAAGAAAAAGAAGCCTGCAAAGAAGCAGAAGAAAGACAAGAAGCCAAAGAAGGAAGTTCAAAAGAAAAAGGCTAACGACAAAGGAAAATGTTTCCACTGCAATGTCGAAGGCCACTGGAAGAGAAACTGTCCTTCATACCTCGAGAGCCTGAAGAACAAGAAAGGTGACACACCTTCAGAAGGTATAGACTTGCTCATAATTGAAACTAATCTAACGGTTTCTTCTACTTCTAGTTGGGTTATAGATTCTGGTTCTAGTGCTCATTTGTGCACTACCATGCAGGGTCTAAAAAAAAGTAGAAGGCTGGCAGAAGGTGCGGTAACCCTTCGGGTTGGCAACGGGGCAAAAGTTGCTGCTGTGGCTGTGGGCACCTACCATCTGTGACTACCGTCTGGATTTAGTTTAATACTTAGAGACTGCTATTATGTACCTGTTGCTAGCAGAAATTTGATTTCTGTTTCATGTCTAGCACAGGAAGGTCATGTTTTTACATTTGACAAAGACTGCTGTTCTATTTATTTAAGAAATAAAATAGTTGCACGTGGTTTCATGATCGACGGTCTCTATCATTTACATATGGATGTATCTGTGAATGTTACCGAGCAAGATGTGAGTGCCAAAGGATCCAAAAGATCCAAAGATGAGATAAACCAAAGATATTTGTGGCACCTCAGACTTGGCCATATTGGAGAGGATAGGATGAACAAAATGGATAAAGATGGGCTTCTCGGCTCATTGACTTCCGAGTCATATCCAGTTTGCGAGTCCTGTCTTCAAGAAAAAATGGCTAGACTGCCCTTTGTAGGACATGGGGAGAGGACCACTGAAATACTTACCCTAATACATACAGATGTATGTGGCCCATTCGATGTGCTAGCCAGGGGACGTTATTCTTACTTCATTACCTTTACCGATGATTATTCACGGTATGGGTATGTATATCTTATGAGACACAAGTCTGAGTCTTTTGAAAAGTTCAAAGAGTTCAAGAATGAAGTAGAAAAACAAACTGGAAAACCTCTTAAGGCTCTTCGATCAGATCGAGGAGGAGAATACCTTAATTAGTAGAGAATTCCGGGACTATCTCAAAGAAAACGGCATAGTCTCACAATGGACACCTCCGGGTACACCTCAACTCAACGGAGTGTCAGAGAGGAGGAATCGGACCCTATTGGATATGGTCAGGTCCATGATGAGCTTCACTGATCTACCTATGTTCCTTTGGGGAGAAGCCTTACTCACAGCGATTTATTTGTTGAATAGAGTTTCCTCTAAATCCGTTCCTACCACACCGTATGAGATATGGCATGGTAAGAAACCAAGTCTTGGTCATCTCAAGATTTGGGGATGTCCGGCCCACGTCAAGCGACTACAGGCAGACAAGTTAGAGGCTAGGACCATAAGTGCTCGTTTTATAGGATATCCTAAAGAGTCATTAGGATACAATTTTTACGTCTCAGAGGATCACAATGTGTTTGTGAGCCGTCATGCCATCTTCTTGGAAAATCAGTTTATCCTTGATAAAGGCAGTGGGAGGAAAATTGAGCTTGAAGAGAAAGTCTCTGAAAAGCAACGAGTCATGGATCCTATTGAACCCATTCATAAAGAGCCAGTACACGATGTCCCTCGACCACCTCGTAGATCTAGTAGGGTCTCCCATCCTCCCGATAGATACTTAGGTATACTAGAAGAGGATACCGAGGAAATGTTCCTAGTGGGAGATAGGGATCACATACAGGATCCCAAAACCTACAACGAGGCGATATCTGATATCGATTCCGAGAAATGGCTGGAAGCTATGAAGTCAGAGTTAGACTCCATGCATTCCAACCAAGTCTGGACCTTAGTAGACCCACCAGAAGGTATTGTACCTATTGGATGCAAATGGATCTACAAAAGGAAGATAGGTTCGGATGGAGAGGTAGAGACCTATAAGGCAAGGCTTGTGGCGAAAGGGTATAGTCAGCGCGAAGGCATTGACTATCAGGAGACCTTTTCACCTGTAGCCATGCTAAAATTCATCCGAACATTGCTTGCCATTGCAGCATTTCATGATTATGAAATCTGGCAGATAGATGTGAAAACTGCTTTTCTGAATGGATATCTTGATGAAGATATCTATATGGAACAGCCTTTGGGTTTCACTTCCAGTGATGGAGATCACAAGGTCTGCAAGCTGCAAAGGTCCATCTATGGACTAAAGCAAGCATCTCGGAGTTGGAACACTCGTTTCGATGATGCAATCAAAATGTTTGATTTCATCAAAAACGAAGAGGAACCGTGTGTTTACAAAAAGGTTAGTGGGAGTGCTGTCGTTTTTCTCGTACTGTACGTAGATGACATTCTCCTGATTGGGAATGATATTCCCATGCTAACCTCGGTCAAGGTTTGGTTGTCAAAAGAATTCTCCATGAAAGACCTTGGGGAAGCATCCTATATTTTGGGAATAAAGGTCTATAGAGATAGATCTAAAAGGATGCTTGGCCTTTCACAGAAGATGTACATAGAGGAGGTGCTGAAGAGGTTCAGCATGGAAAACTCCAAGAGGGGTCTCTTACCCCTAAGGCATGGAATTCATCTCTCCAAGAAGATGTGCCCCAACACATCTGAAGAGATTCAACGCATGAGCAAGATTCCTTATGCATCGGCAATAGGAAGCCTCATGTATGCCATGCTATGTACACGACCTGATATAGCTCTTGCTGTGAGTGTCACAAGCAGATATCAGTCGAATCCAGGTGAAGAACACTGGACAGCTGTGAAGAATATTCTTAAGTACTTGAGAAGAACTAAAGATTTATTCTTGGTTTTTGGAGGATCATCAGAGTTAAAGGTAGAAGGGTACACAGATTCAGACTTCATGACTGATGTCGATGACAGGAAGTCAACATCTGGATATGTGTTCTTGTGCAATGGTGGTACGGTAAATTGGAAGAGTTCTAAACAACCGATCATTGCTGATTCTACTATGGAAGCTGAATACATCGCCGCCTCTGAAGCTGCTAAGGAAGGCTTTTGGTTCAAGAAATTCATTGCAGAGTTGGACGTGATGACATCAGATGCCATAACACTCTACTGCGATAATAATGGCGCCATAGCCCTTGCTAAGGAGCCAAGGTCTCATCAGAAGTCTAAGCATATAGAGCGGCGCTTTCACCTCATACGCGACTATGTGGAGAAGAAATATGTAGAGGTGCAGAGAGTAGACTCCGCGGATAACGTGGCGGACCCGTTCACTAAGCAGCTGAGTCAGCAAAAGACTGAAGCCCACCTTGAGAAGATGGGCCTAAGATATATGACCAATTGGCTTTAGTGCAAGTGGGAGATTGTTAGATGTATGCCCTAGAAGCCAATTTGGCTGACACATTATTGATTCTAGAGACATAATTTTGTACTTGACTATTTATTATTGAATAAATAAAAGGCATCTTTTCATTCATATTGTTTATGTGTCTATGAATCGTCCAAGGAATTAATAAGATGATGATACATATTCTCAAGAGTTGAGAATTTGAGCCATGTATCATTGGTGATTAATTTCTAAATGCTCCAGATCAATGGATCATCACGAGGACGGTGATCGATCCGATCAGTGCACAGATCACTTTCCCTCTGGATGGACGAGACTTGAGTCCACAGTGTAGTGACACTGAAGTGATAGTGCAGGTGCTTGTTAGAGAACAAGGGTACTGAGCGTGACCAAGACAAGAAGTCACTTGGATGTCTATCCACTCGTCAGTGACTTGCTTGATGTTGCAGTAGTGTGACTGGTCCTTTGACCTGCGGTGCTTCGGCTACTCACAGTGAGGTTATTGTAGTTTGACTGCACACATACATGGTCTCTAGCCATATGGGTCCATGCAGTGTAGATTGGCTGCAGTAGGTTCACTGTAGGAGTAGGGTATGCACCTACAAGGAATCTATCGACCTTGATAGAAGAGGAGAGATCCTATGTGATTTGTTAGACTGAGTTCTAAGACCTTGGCCAGGGTAGTAATATAAAGTGGAGAAAGAGTTTTCCACTATCGAACTCGAGTCGAATAAATCTTGACATATGACAGACGATGGGGTTTGACGAGTTGTCCATGACCTCCGTCCTGTAGGGATCCACGATAGTAGGACTGTATCACACGTTAACTGCACCTAGAGGTTCATCATTCCATTCTGCTGGGTAGCCACTACATGCTGCTAGGTGTCACTGGTGGATGGTGGGACTCATAGGGATTATCTTGATGATCGATAAACCCTAATGAGTTGAGTTGGAATCGTTCCAACCCATTGAAAGGAGTTTTCAATGATATAGTGATAGAGATCACAATATATCTCACTACCAGTCAGAATAGAACCTATGAGGTCACACACACTAGAAGTATTGACCGATCCGATGGTTGAAATCATGATTAGGAATCACAAGTAATCAATTTGATTGATAAGAAGTTAAAGAAGGAAAGGGAATTAATTAATTGGACTTGAAACAAGAGTCCTACTTCGAGTAGGATACCTAGAGTCCTAATTGGATTAGGACTGGGAATCCTAGTTGGAGTAGGACTGGGATTCCTACTTGGAATAGGATTCCTCAATCCTAATGAGATTAGGAGTTTTGAATCAAAATTGGATTCCTACTTGGAGTAGGATTCCTAGAGTCCTAATCGGATTGGGACTTTGGATTCAAATTAGAGTCCTAATTGGATTAGGACTAGAATTAAACAAATCCTAATTGGATTAGGATTCCTTAAGTCCTAATTAATTATTAATCTAATGAATCAACATGACTCCTAATTGGATTAGGATTGAAGAGTTCAATTGAGTCATGGTTCATTCAAGTCCTAATTGGATTAGGACTAGCATAGATTGAACCCAAATTTGGCTAATCCTAATTGGATTGGGATTAAACCATAAGAGAGGCACCTAATCCTCTTTGGAAGAGGATTAGGGCATCACAAGAAGGAGGGATCACGCCCCTCCTCCTCTCCTTGTGTGCGGCATGAAGAGAGGGGCCGGCGCCCCCCTTCTCTCTTTGGAAAACCATCTAGGGCTCCAACTTTGGAGGAGCCCTTGATGGCTATAAAAGGCACCATGAGGCCGGCGCCCTAGGGCATTGGAATCTTTTTCCTCCTCTTCAAGCCGTGGAAGCCCCCTCTCCTCCTCTTGGTTCAGCCGCAAGCAAAGGGAGAAGAAAAGCCAAGAGTTGGCGGCTTCCTTTCCCTTCCCTTCCTTCATCCAACACAAGGAACAAGAGAAGGCTGCGTAGGGGATCATCTTCTTCCTCTTCTTCATCCTTCTTCTTCCTCCTTCTAAGCACAATCAAGAGTTGATTGAGAGGAAGGATATCAGCCATCAAAGCTATCTCTGCAAGGGAGCTAGCACCCCGGTGAGATAGAAAGCTTGGATCGGATCCTGCTTCGTGTGGATACCCGTAGAGGCCGGACGTTTGAACGGCTTCAAGCGAACCCTCTTCCAAAACCACGAATTCAGATTTGCGGTGATCATCTACCCGCGCAAGGTGAAGATTTGATCTTCCTAATAGTTTTAAAAGTTTTAATTCTTACCTAATTACGAAAGGTCTCGAAACAACGTTCATGCGATGAACGTCGAACCCGTGCATGCCGATTCCGCTGCCATCTGAAAAATTTTTGAAATATCAGCGGCATGGGCGGGTTCCCAACACCGAGCTCTCTTCTTATTTGAGATCTGCTCTTTGTTTCTTTTCCTCAGCTCGGCCTCTATTTGCCACGTAGGCTCAAGTTTTGATCTCTCTGAGCTCCCTTCTCGTTCGAGATCTGCTCTTCATTTCTTTTTCTCTGCTCAGTTCTGTTATTGTGGATGAGATTTAGGTTATTCGTCTTCAATTTTAAATGTTTTGGCATGATATAGTGGCGATCTACTGATGGATTAGGGTTCTATTGCTCATTTCACTATTTTAAATTATTATGCTCTTCTTTCTGGATTTTGGAGATTTTCCCATTGATTATGTTTTAGAAAGATGATCATCGTTCGATCTATCATCTCTCTCTCTCTCTCTCTCTCTCTCTCTCAAGTCAGGGGGTTCTTTTTGATGATCAATCAGCTGGCAAACCTATGATAGCTTTTCTTCTCATGGTGGTTGGTGGGTTGGGTCCCACGAGCAAACTTGTGAAGCCATCCCAAGCTTTTCCCCCCCTCTCTCTCTCATGGCTCCATGGGGTACCAAATACTTTCTGTTCCTCTCCGTGTTACTGGCAGAGTTGAGCTTCTGCTTTGCATCTCAGGTATATCAAATACTTTTGATGATATCTTTTGAATTTTTCTTTCTACTTTCTGTGATATGACATTTATTTGGCAATGAACCACTTTTTATACTTCTCAGGCTTATATCATTTAGATGGGAAGTAGAAGCACTGATGACCCAGATGGAAAGCAGAATCACCAAATGCTTGCTGTTGTTCATGGAGGAAGGTTTGAATAGGACTAATATGTTGGGAACCAGCCCATGCCGCAGAAAATTTAAAAAATTTCAGATGGCAGCGGAAGAGGCATGCGCGGGATCAATCGTTCATCCTATGAACGTTGTAAAAACCGTTCGTAGATAGATTAGAATTAAAACTTTTAAAACTATTATGAAGATTAGATCTTCACCTTGTGCGGGTAGATGATCACCGCAAACTGAAGTTCGTGATTTAGGAGGATGGTTCGCTTGAAGCCGTTCACACGTCCGGCCTCTACGGGTATCCACACGAAGTAGATATCCGATCAAAGCTTTCTTGTCTCCTCGGGGTGCTAGCTCCCTTGCAGAGACAACTTTGGATGACTGATATCCTCTCTTTGAATCAACCCTTGATTGTGCTTGGGAGGAGGAAGAAGAAGGATGAAGTTTGAAAAAGAATCAAAGCCCCTGCAGCCTACTTTCTTTTCCCTGCATTGGAACCAAGGAGGAGGGAAGAAGATGGCCGCCAAGCTTTCTTTTCTTCTCACCTTGCTTGCGGCTGAAAAACAAAGGGAGAAAGGGTGGCCACGAGTTGGAGAGGGAGAGGGCTTCAATGAATGCCCTAGGGTCACGCCCACTTCTCCTTTTAAAGGCATGAAGGGCTCCTACAAATTAGGAGCCCTTGATCTTTTTCCAAGAGGGGCGCCGGCCCCTCTTGTGTTGCCGCACCAAGGAGAAAAAGGGGGAGGGGTGCAAGCCCCTCCCTCATGGTTAATCCTAATCCTCATTAAGTAAGGATTGGGATGCCCTAATGTGGCTAAGCCCTAATCTAATTAGGCTTAGTCCAAGGGTGAACCAATTTTGGGTTTGATCCATGCAATGTCCTAATCCAATTAGAACTCAATGAATCATGACTCAATTGAACCCTTCAATCCTAATCTAATTAGAAGTCATTAGATTAATAATTAATTGCGACTTAAGAAATTCTAATCCAATTAGAACTTATTTAATTTTTGTCCTAATCCAATTAGGACTTCTAGGAATCCAATTCTAAGTAGGATGAATTCAAAATCCTAATCTAATTAGGATTGTAGGAATCCTAGTCCAAGTAGGACTCCCAGTCCTAGTCCAAGTAGGATTCCCAGTCCTAATCCAATTAGGACTCCAGGAATCCTACTCCAAGTAGGATTCATGTTCCAAGTCCAATTATCAATTCCCATTGTTCCTTCTTCAATTTGATTATCAATCGAATTGATTACTTGTGATTTATAATCACATTTCAACCATCGGATCGGTCAATACCTCTAGTGTGTGTGACCCCATAGGTTCTATTCTGACTGGTAATAAGATATATTGCGATCTCTATCACAATATCATTGAAAACTTCTTTCAATGGGTTGGAACAGTTCCAACTCAACTCATCAGGGTTTATCAATCATCAAGATATTCTCTGTGGGTCTCACCATCCACCAGTGACACCTAGCAGCATGTAGTGGCTACCCAGCAGAATGGAATGATGAATCTCTAGGTGCAGTTATCGTATGATACAGTCCTTCTATCGTAGATCCCTACAGGACGGAGGTCATGGACAACTCGTCAAACCCCATCGTCTGTCATTTGTCAAGATTTATTCGACTTAAGCTCGAGAGTCGAAAACTCTTTCTCCACTATGCATACTGCCCCGGCCGAGGTCTTACGAACTCAATCTCATAAATCACATAGGATCTCTTCTTATCTACCAAGGTCGATAGATTCCATATAGGTGCATACCCTACTCCTACAGTGAACCTACTGCAGCCAATCTACACTGCATGGATCTTTATGTCTAGAGACCATGTATATGTGCAGTCAAACTACAATAACCTCACTGTGAGTAGCCAAAGCACCGCAGGTCAAAGGACCAGTCACACTACTGCAACATCAAGCAAGTCACTGACGGTGGATAGACATCCAAGTGACTTCTTGTCTTGGTCACGCTCTGATGCGCTCGAAAAAATATTTTCGCGAAACTAATCTCCCAAGTATAGGAGAATCATACAAGTAGTAAAATCTCGGGAGTCCGAGGTCGAATCCTTAGAGAACGTTCTATGGATTATTAGCGTAATTTTTAGATGTAATTTTGGATTAATTAATTCAATAAATTTGTGGATTAAGATGATGTTTTGATTTTCAGAAATTAAAAGCAGAGAATACTATATCAATAAACAAAGTTCTATGAAATAAAGATGGCAGGGATCTGGAATCCCCCTTGATGATATTGCTTCCAAGAAATAAACTCTATGGTTCTTGATTAAAGATTAACTGTAGGATAGATCTAATCATGGTATATGTTTCATGAACATATGAACTCAATTTCTAGGCATTTATCGTGCTTTCTACGTCTACGACGAATCAAATACTAAAGCAATCCATATATCAATAATCATAATCCATTAAAAAGCTATCTACAAAATAACTACGCATGGATCAAGAATATATCAGAAAATATAAGTCATTCAAAGCAAAAGTTTAGAGTTTACTTCAAAGAGCAATACATCAAAGGTTCCTCCATCACCCTTCCCTAAGAAATCAGCCACTCATTTTACACACTAGTCCCCCTTCCATTTTTTTATTTTCTTTGGCCCGAAACAGAGTATCCCTTCTCTATTTTTTTTTTCTTTTCTAATGGCTGATACTCTGTTTCTTCCGAATGAGGGATGATAGCTCCGAACCCCCTCCAGCCGAGAGATCCCTTCATATAGATCCCCAAAGCTCCTCAACCAGCGATGGATTCCCTCATGGCACGTGGAGAGGACAGACGGATGGGATGAATCCTCCAAGAGGAGGATGGATGCGGACGTGGCATGCTGGGACGCTCGGGAGAGTTGAAATCGCTGGGAAATCCAACAGATGGATCGGAAGGGAGGAGCGTGGACGCTGGGATGAAGTTGGGACTTGCTGGAAAATCGCTGGGAAGCGAGTTGCTCGGGAGATTGTGATCTGGGACTCGTGGAAGAAGCTGGACGCGGGGTGAATCGTGATCACGGAAGCTGGGATTTCGGGATAGCTGGTGGCAGAGCCTTTGCTGGGAGTCGGATGGATGCGGATCGAAGGATGGGGCGCGGATGATGCCTCGCAAGATGCTGGAAAAGGCTGGATTTGTGCTGTGGATGCGGGATCTTCGCGGATTGCACGCGGACGCTGGGATGCGCTATGAACTGGGACTCGGATGCAGGATATGGGAGATGAACCGTGAACGGCTGGGAGTTGATCACACGCGCTGGGAGAAAATGGGAGACGCGTGATGCTGGATGCTTCGTGGACGCACGGGAGAAAGTCCTGATCGCGGTGTGATTCGATCATGGATCCTGAGACGCAGACGGATCTTGAGAGGGCTGATGTGGTTCACGGACGCGGCAAGGATGCTGAGGTGCTTGCGAACGGCTGAATCTGGGCTCTGCTCTGCAGCTGGAAAGAGATGACTTTATATAATGATAAAAATTATAATAAGTGCTAAGGATAAAATATTTAATCATGTAAATGTTAACAACTATTATTTATCATTATTTTGCTAGCATTAGGCTAAGTTAATTGGTACTTAGATCGCACTTTTGTGCTCTCATCACACCCCCCAACTAGCTTATTGCTAGTCTCTAGCAATTAACGAGTAGATAATAAAATGAGAGTGCAAAAGGTGCCGGTTGATCCTTTGATGTTTTATTAGAACTAATTGCATAAAATTAAGATGAGCACTCACTTTTGTAGGAATCATGATTGCACTTAGCATGTGCAACAAGCCGTTAAACCCCTAGGATACTCTAGTGGACGAGTGTTGTCTCGTGAGGGTTTTCAGGGACGTTACCCACAAACATCATGAATGATATGATATGAGATTAAAAATATGAAATAAATCCTAAGCTAATACACATGTAATTAATTGATATATATTTTCAAGCATGGCAACTGTCAAAGCAAGGAAATATGAAAATGTAGTGTGCATAAAATAGCATGACTTTCTCAGAGTACTTATACCTCCACCATAATAGGGTACCGCCTGAGTTTTAGGTGCACTACTCAAGTTCACAAGTATTTTCTACAATTTGTTAGAACCTGATCCATCAAATTTTCAGAATATTACATGTTGTCTAAATTTGTCAAGAATGGTTCGCATGTAAAGAAAGAGCTATCAATCCCAATTAAACAACCCGGGTACACAGAGGTCCAACACAATGGAGTCAAACCAGTCATTACCACATGTCACTAGGTTCAGTCCGACCAACCCTATTCATGCTTATTTTTATTTTTAAAAACATATGACGATTACAATAGTTCAACCCCATTAGGCTCTAGTAAGGCCCATGTAGCGAGCTTTCAGTCAATGACCCCCGATCCAGTTGGCTCAAGACATTAGGTGAAACACCCCTCGGACTTAATTACTCGAACCAGACTACGCCACGAGGCCAGACTTGTCATCATAACGATTTTTTTATTATTATTATTATCATGCAAGAAAAGAGATGGTAGACTGAACCATATAGATATTTTTATTATATATGTGACTGCATCGTGACTATAGGTCAACCAAGGTCGGATAATAAGGCACCTAAGTAATCTAACTGGGATATTCAACCTCTATCTTTATATGAAAACCAAATTATGAACCTTATGGTACGAACAAGGATACTCGTACTTCTTTTACGGATAAAGCTAACAAAAATGCAGTTAACAAATGTGAACTCCTTAGGCTTTTCTATTGTCATTAAGTACACATGTGGGGATCTAATAATAGGTCTCTGATCAATCATAGTATGCATGTGTTCCTTGCCTTAATAGTTGCACAAACTCAATATGAAAATACATATGCATTTGCTTAGAAAAGAAAGTAATAAATCAAATGCAAAAACAAGTTTTTTTTTTTTTTTGATCAAAATATTTCCCTCCCCCCAACTTAAACGTTGCATTGTCCTCAATGTAAAAAATGCAAGAAAACTATATATGAGAGACTGTTGCCCAAGGTGACAAGCCAAGAGGGGGGGGGGGGGTGAATTGGTTTCTTCTAAATTTTGGTGCTTTAAACGTTTTCTTAATTAAGTGCGGTGGATGCTTCCTTAAACTATTTGAATGATTTAAACTAGTGCAAAGATAGAAGATGATGCAAGAATAAACGTAAGCACAAGCACAACACAAACACAACAATATATAGTGGTTCGGTGCTCTCCTTAGCACCTACGTCCACTCCCCAAGCGTCCCCTTGGGAATTTACTATAATCCCGCGGATTACAGTTGGATTGTTTTTCGGGCTCACAATCCAAAAACCTTTGTTGGTTTTACGGGCTCACCAACGAACCTATACACTTTGGTTTTCCGGGTTCACCAAAAACCTTTGTTGGTTTTACGGGCTCACCAACGAACCTATACACTTGGTTTTCCGGGTTCACCAAAAACCTTTGTTGGTTTTGCGGGCTCACCAACGAACCTATACACTTGGTTTTCCGGGTTCACCAAAAACCTTTGTTTGTTTTGCGGGCTCACCAACGAACCTTTACAAAGTGTTTAACAAATAAAAAGAAAAGATTCAAACTCCTAAATGAGCATATAAAACAATATGAACTACAAAGAAGAGTTAGAAAGTATTTATCGCTTTGAAGTCGCTTTGCTCTTCTTTGTCAAGGATGCTTCACTCTTCAAGGGAGGATGGAGCTCTTGATGACTCTTGAATCTGCTCAACCCCTTTCTTTTGACTCTTGAATGAAGCACTTGGATGAAGCTTGCCTTGCTAGGATTCTCTCTTGAATGCACTTGATGTATTTTCCCAAAAGCTTTCTTCCTCTGATGAATACTCCCTCTTAAATACTTCTCCAACCTCCAAATAGTCCTTTCTGACCGTTGGATTGAAGAAACTAGCCGTTTATAGCCGTTGGGAGTCCAAAAAGCATTTCTGCACAACTAGCCGTTATGTTCAGCCCGTGTTTGGGTCGGCTCAACCTGTCCTTGGGTCGACCCAACCTTGCCTTGGGTCGACTCAACCATTTCTTGGGTCGACCCTCTCAGTAACCACAGAAACCTCAATTTCAGCCTTTCTTCCCATGGGTCGACCCAACCATTCTTTGGGTCGACTCAAAGTTCACTTGGGTCGACTCAACTTCTTCTTGGGTCGACCCTCTCAGTAATTCCAGAGAACCATTTTCTGTCTGTCTTTCTGTCTTGCCTTTGGGTCGACCCTCTCAGGGTTTGGGTCGACTCAAGATTGGGTCGACTCAACCACTGTGTGGGTCGACCCTCTCAGTAAATCCAGAGAGCATTCTTCTGTTGTGTTTTGAGGTTCTTTGGAGGTTGGGTCGACTCATGCTTACCTTGGGTCGACCCAACTCACTGTTCATTTGTGCCATTTTTGCAGGAGTGTGCCAGATGACTTTTTGATGTGCCGGGGTCGACCCAATCAACCTATGGGTCGACTCAAACCACACTTTGCTGCATTCTCAAGGTTAGATTCATCCAAATGAACAAGGCCATTTATCCATTTTCAATTAAACAAATATACTGAGAGTAATGAACTTATAAATGAAGTATCAATTTAACTTATAGCATGCTCTAGATAATTGCTTGTTAATCATCAAAATAACACTATCATCCTCAATCTCCCCCTTTTTGATGATTACAAAATAAAGAGTATAAGCCTATTGATACTTGTCTTTAAAATCAGTTTATAAAAGGGATTAAACTGCTGAATTTCAGCTTTTCATATATACTTGTGAAATCTCCCCCTATATCATTTAAATGTTGCCAATTTGACTCTTTGAATTGCTCCCCCGTTCATTTATAATTCATTAGCGATGAAACTTCAAAAATTTGAGATAATATGAGTTTCAGGCTATGTATCGGGGTGCGAGAGGTGCGTGCCAAATTCTGAATTTATGTGTGCCAAATTCTGAAATTTGATATAAATTTTTGAGTTGATCATTTTCATTGTTGCAAATTGCTCCCCCTTGGATGTATATGCTTTCCTATATGATTTTCAATTTGTTTTACAAATTATTTCTCTTTCTTTCTTTACTTCTCCTCTTATTACTCTTTCTTTACTTCTCCCCCTTTTTGTTACTCTATTTACTCTAAAGATATCTTTACTTCTCCCCTATTACTCTTTCTTTACTTCTCCCCCTTTTTGTTATCATCAAATAGGTACATGGGAAAAGATGTAATAAATACCAAACTTCAAACTTCATTGATCAAAATAGGAACATTTTAGTATATCAAAAGCAAAAGCAAATACAATATTCCTCAATCAAAGTTTAAAGATGCATGATAACCACCAAATACATATGAGAACTAGATACATATCCTAGTCTCTAAACAAGATCGTGAGACTCTCCCGGATCGCTTGGCTACGGCTCTCTCGGGTCCCATTTCTCCAAGATCTTGAAGTAATCTACTGTTTGGAGATGATTGGAGAAGATTTGAGAGTGGAAAATAAGGTTTTCGGAAGAGGACAAAGGGTAAACAGTGCCCTAGATAGCTCACGGGTCTCCCTTTTAACAGTGGGATCCCGACGTTGGGTCGACTCAAGAAACTTCTTGGGTCGACTCAACGTTGGGTCGACCCTATTCTGGGTTGGGTTGACCCAAGTGCAGAATTTTTCTTTTCTCTTCCTTTTTGCTTCTAAAAATTTTCCTTGCTTCCAATCCTTATAAATTCTTTCTGGGACAATGATACATGAGTAAGGAATCTATAGATAACAAGTTTGACTCATGTTTCATGGATTTTTAGAAATTGGAGGAATGTATCATGAGACTACTTGCTCTCTTTTATATTTCTTCAATAAAAAGGATCGCATATACCCAATTCTCTCCTTAGCGTGCAGAATCTATCTTCACTCAAGGGTTTTGTGAATATGTCGGCTAATTATTTTTCAGTACATATATGCTCAATACATATGTTTCCATTTTGCACACGATCCCTAATAAAATGATATCTTATTTCTATGTGTTTGGCTTTAGGAATGAGATATTAAGGATGTAAGCCAGAAGTGATCTCTAAATGTAGATTCCAAAGATATTTTTCAAATCAAGTGTAGATGGAATCTTTTTCAAGTTATTTCAAGGAGTATCAAGAATAATATTCAAAGAAGGCACGAATGAAAACTCAACATCTTTATATATATATATATATTAAGTATATAACAAGATGAGAGCAATCTAATTAATTTTCAGAGTATAGTATAAGAGCAAATAAAGATCAAAACTTATATACTCGAAAAACATAAGATTATGTTGAATCCTTAATTCTTAATGACTTCAAAATTCTTTCATGATATAAAAGTATTGGAGCATAGGTACCAAAGTATGAATTTATGCAATGTAGGATACATAAAATTCAGGGCTTTGAAAGTTCTTTGAAAGCTCTCTTAAAGACTTTCTTTTACTCCTTTAAAGATCATATCATCAAAATCAATTAAAATGAATTGGCTCATGATTGAAACACTAAAGTGCAAGCCAATAAGAGCTCATTAGTAGATTCCAAAGTAAATTTCCAATACTAAGACAAATGGAATCCTTTTCACTTAGTTTTCAAAACAAGTGATTTACCAATTAAGTACAGATGAAAATCCAACTTTCAAAAGATATTCAATGAGGCACAAAGTTTAATACCACTTTACATTTAGTATTCTTTCTCTCATCTTTAGTTGTGAATTTACATGATTAAGTTCTATATGATCTCTCCCTCTGAAATTTTCTTTCTCCCCCTTAATTAATCATTCCATTTGAGAGTTTTAGAATTTGTTCAATAAAATTGTCAATCTCGAAAATATATTTTATTTTCATAAGACTCAAGGTTTGAGATAAGACAACCTTTATAGAACTCATCTCAAGGTATAAACTTATTATATAATTAAAGCAAGTCTTGCAATATAAGGAGGTTCATCAAAATCAATCCATAAAATTCAAGGTATGCATCAAATTAAAGTAACTTTAGGATAAGATACTGAATATCTAAAGCTCCCCCTTAAAAGATGCATTCTTCTTTAATTATTCTTATCTTTTGTTGAATTTCAGATTTTAATGATAAACGTGAATAAAACTGAAACTTTATGATATCAAGAATATAGAGTGATCTAGAATTATTCAAAATTTATAGCAATCACTCTTTTTAATCTTTTAAGAACAAGTTATGCTTCCTCTTAATCTTTCTTTTAAGAATCATTTGAGTGAGCTGAAATATTTCTAAACTTAAGATCATTCACTCTTTTAATAATATATATATATACATATATATTTTGATAGAAGTCTTTAATAATGTAGGAGAGGAAAAAAAAACATATAGATGATTATTGAAGTATATATATTTATAGAACTCAATTTCTTAATCAAAGTTTTTCAGCAATGTATATATGAAGCACAATAAATCTTTTCAATATCAAAATAAAATCACATATTTAAAAATATTTATTTGCAATCAAGATCATCGAAAGACACATCATTCAGACCAATATTAGTACACTTTGAAGATAAGAAATGATATGTTTCAGATGCGTATCGGGGCAAGCAATCAACGCATCAGAATTATTCTATTTTTCTTAAGCTGTAGTTTTATCTAGAAATTCATATTGAGTTTAAGCTTTTATACAAAATCAGATTCTGAATTTTATAAAGATTCTCAAGGAGACTTTCAAGGTTGTAATTTGAGATATGTATCTTCTCATTTGTTGCTCATCTTAAACTATTAAGATTGAAAACACATATTTCAAACATATAAGAGCATATTCAGAATATTTGTATTTATGTTGAGTTTTGGTATGAATTATATACCAAAGTTAGGCAAGTTGAAGGATAAAACAAAATCAATTCATTTTGTCTAAATAGAGATATCCTTCTCTTCTCCTTTTTACAAGTTTATTCAACTTTCAGATTTTAAAGATGATTGGAGCATTACAAAATATTGAGAACCCATAATTCAAGACATCATGCCATATGCAAAATATATTATGTGTTAAGTTATGCATTAAAATATTAAGAGCAAGCATGTCAATGATCAAAATCAATTCTTTTCAAATAAACTCCTCCTATTTAAATATAATCTTGCACTGATTTCATCCTTAAAGTGTGTTTTCAAGTGATTAAAAATTTGACTTGATTCTTCTTATATACTTCCATTTTTACCTTCTTATGCTCTATACTCTATTTGCTCCCTATCCGGTGGAGTTGGAAGGGGCACGAGGTACTACCACTAGCCTCCCTCTTGTGCCGTCCCTAATATACCCTACACCGAATAGTTGGGTCAAATAGTGCTGGGTACTACCACTAGCCTCCCCATTGGCACCATCCCTATGATGAGCAATATAGAAATTTTAAAATGTTCACTTCAAACTCTCCCTGGTTAAGTGTAATTAATTACGGATTTTATCCCTTTCACTAGTCTCACAAATGTGCCGAATTTATTATGCTTGTTTTGCTTTTCCTTAAGATTGAAGTATTTGCCTTTACTTAGATTTTACTTCTCTTGAATAATATCCATTTTCTTTTCTTTATCTCTCTCTCTTTTTGTTATTCTCAAGTAATTTACATGAAAGAGCAGAATAAAGAAATAATCTTATATGCTGCATATAAATGAATATCATGCAAACAGCATTTTCATTATGCCTAATGATTCATAGCTTATCACAAGTTATTTTGAATTAGAGATTTGAGGCATAAACTTGTGTAATTCATGGTTATGCATTATATAGGAAAAAGTAAACTTCAATTTAATCACACCATGAAACAATCATCACTAGCATGAGAATGAAACATGATATCAAGATGATCAGCAATTAAAGGTTTAATCATGCTACCATATAATTTCAGACTATTGATTTTGCTCAACTAACTCACAAAAGAAGAGTTTAGATTACCAGTGCATTTAGCATTCTTCAAGCCAAATACCTTTTAGATTCTTTACATCCTTGGCTGAAGAAAATCTCTCCTTTTTTTTTGTTTGCAAGGGAATGTTTATTGTATCTTTCATCGATGTATCCTTCAAGTTGAAATTTCTTGCTCATAAATTCTGTATCATTAGCAAATTCTTTTTCTTTTCTTGAAGGCAATTCATTAGGTTCTCTAGGATACAAAAACATTCATACAACATATTTCTTAACTAGATGACTCAACATGAGACATGACAATAATTGAATTTGAGTCACTTTACTCAAGAGATTGCCTAAGTATAAGCAAGCACAAGTCACTTGAACTAAAGAGATAACTTCGTTAAGTAAAATGGTTCAAGGACAAGCATGTGAGGCAATAGAAAGATTCATTAAAGTTAAATCAAAATTTTTTTTTGTTTTCAGAATCAATTTAACTTAGATTCTATTTGCATAAGATAATTATCAATAAAGTATACAAGTTGAATTTTAATCAGATTATCTTAAGTAGTTGTTTCCATCAAAATTATGATTATGATTTAGCTTTCAACACAGATACTCTTGTTTCAGGAAGACAAGCAATCTTCTTGTAGAAAAGAATAAGAAATATTTTTGACTTATGAGAGATAGCTCAAGAAAATTAATATTCATGCTTTAACAGATTTTTATGCTCAGATTAAACATGATGAGTTAAAATTAATCAGTGGAATTTGAGATCTTTTTAGGAAAAGATATTAATCATGGATACAATGATTATGCTCAATGAAATTTTTTTTTTTTAATGATCAGATTTATTGATTTTGAATTTTAGAATAGTCTTGAGCATTACTTGTAAGAGGGAAGACGATTTGTTATTATAGAAACTTTTAAGTAAGTTTCTTATTATGATCATAACACATTAATCATTTATGATTGAACCAATTTGAAATGATTATGATTTAACCTATGATGCATATATGAGACTTATAAAGCAAATCATAATACATTTCAGATAATCATATAAGGAATGAATGGTATAATAACATGATGAATTATATTCATACCTTCACGAAGGATAACCTAAGATTTCATAAGTATTATGCTCAATAAAGTTTTAGCATGAAATCAGCATCAACCATTTATATTAGAGAAGAAATTTAGATTTTGAAAAACTTAAAGGAGAAGGTTATACATATTCATTCATTGTTTTCTTATTATCATGTAAGCACTAGAAAAATTTTATGCTAAGATCGTTGAGATAAGATTTAATATATAAGGCATTTAAAAACTTTGATGCAGAGAGTATCGTAATTTCATAAAAAGATAATTTCAATACATGAAGTAGAATGTTAAACCTTATACTAGATTTAATGAATAAATTGAGACTTATCTTTAATTATGTGTCAACGCACCCATTTGTATGAAAATTTCATTTATTCCATGGGTAGCTTGGCACACCTACATCTACACCCTCATATTTTCATTTTGGGTACCCAAGCTTGCTTGGGTCCTTGAGGGTTAGTGCATATGGTTCCTTTTGGAATCCAAATCTGTTTAATCGTAATAACTTTACCATTTGATTTATTCGTATTAGAACCATAGGTAAAGTTTTTATGCCCAATCTTTTTATGTTTGAAATAAGTTATCTTATTTGATGGTTTGCTTGGCGAATTGATAACCTTTTTCTTTAGGGGTTTATTATTGAGCAAAGAAATCCAGCCAAGTCTTGATTTATCAAAAACAGCATGTTGGCTTTCAAACATCGTTTTTAATCTTTCTGAACTTACAGTGAATTTGTTAATAAAAGATTTCAATTGGTTAACTTCTTCACTTAAGTTTTGATTTTCTTTAATTAAATTCTGATTTTTCTGAATCAATTCTTCCGAATTTAATCTTAAGCGTTCATTCTCAGAATTTAATTTGTCTTTCATTTCAGCGGAAGAATTTCTTTCTTCTGACATTTCCAGATTTAGCTTTTTAAGATTTTTATTTTTTGTAGCTAATTTTCTACATTCACCATACAAATCATGAAAAGCATTTAATAGTTCATCATAAGAGAATTCTTTCTGAAATTCATTAGGTGTGAAATCAGATTCAGATTTTACCTTATCTTCTTGTGCCATAAGGCATAAGTTAGTTACCTCTTGTAGTTCTTTGGAGCTAGTATCATTATTGTTGCTCCTCACTTTCATTTTCTTGCTTGACTCTTTCTTGGTCAAGGCTTTCTTGCTTTTTATCTCTTTCTTCCTTTCTTCTTGCTTCCTCTTCTTCTTTGTCTTTAGGAAGCTTTTGAATTTTTCGGTGTTTGGGTATGGGTCCTTGTTTTCATCACCGAATTCTTCATTTGTTGTTCTTTCTTCCGGATTGGGAGATTCAACATCTTTTTCTGCAGGCTCACTGTTAGTGTGTAATTGAAGCACATGTGAGCTAATCTGAATTTTGTCATAAATATTTTCTAAAGTATCCCAGATTTCCTTAGCAGATAAGCATGCAGAGATTTTATTAAATTCAGTTTCATGGATAGCACAATATAGTATGTTCATAGCATTAGCATTCAATTGTGCTAAGTCTTTTTCATTAATAGTGTGAGAGAGTGAGTGAGGGCCTCTAGTAACAATGTACCATAATTCATAGTCTAAAGCTTGAATGAATATCCTCATCCTAGCTTTTCAGTATGTGTAGTTTGTGCCATTAAATAGAGGTGGTCTATTTGTGAATTGCCCCTCACTCATAGAACATCCCACTTGGGTTGTCATGATCTTTAACTCTTGATTGTGAGATCAATGAGTACTATTGGAGCACCTTGCTCTGATACCACTTGTTGCCCAAGGTGACAAGCCAAGAGGGGGGGGGGGTGAATTGGTTTCTTCTAAATTTTGGTGCTTTAAACGTTTTCTTAATTAAGTGCGGTGGATGCTTCCTTAAACTATTTGAATGATTTAAACTAGTGCAAAGATAGAAGATGATGCAAGAATAAACGTAAGCACAAGCACAACACAAACACAACAATATATAGTGGTTCGGTGCTCTCCTTAGCACCTACGTCCACTCCCCAAGCGTCCCCTTGGGAATTCACTATAATCCCGCGGATTACAGTTGGATTGTTTTTCGGGTTCACAATCCAAAAACCTTTGTTGGTTTTACGGGCTCACCAACGAACCTATACACTTTGGTTTTCCGGGTTCACCAAAAACCTTTGTTGGTTTTACGGGCTCACCAACGAACCTATACACTTGGTTTTCCGGATTCACCAAAAATCTTTGTTGGTTTTGCGGGCTCACCAACGAACCTATATACTTGGTTTTCCGGGTTCACCAAAAACCTTTGTTGGTTTTGCGGGCTCACCAACGAACCTTTACAAAGTGTTTAACAAATAAAAAGAAAAGATTCAAACTCCTAAATGAGCATATAAAACAATATGAACTACAAAGAAGAGTTAGAAAGTATTTATCGCTTTGAAGTCGCTTTGCTCTTCTTTGTCAAGGATGTTTCACTCTTCAAGGGAGGATGGAGCTCTTGATGACTCTTGAATCTGCTCAACCCCTTTCTTTTGACTCTTGAATGAAGCACTTGGATGAAGCTTGCCTTGCTAGGGTTCTCTCTTGAATGCACTTGATGTATTTTCCCAAAAGCTTTCTTCCTCTGATGAATACTCCCTCTTAAATACTTCTCCAACCTCCAAATAGTCCTTTCTGACCGTTGGATTGAAGAAACTAGCCGTTTATAGCCGTTGGGAGTCCAAAAAGCATTTCTGCACAACTAGTCGTTATGTTCAGCCCGTGTTTGGGTCGGCTCAACCTGTCCTTGGGTCGACCCAACCTTGCCTTGGGTCGACTCAACCATTTCTTGGGTCGACCCTCTCAGTAACCACAGAAACCTCAATTTCAGCCTTTCTTCCCATGGGTCGACCCAACCATTCTTTGGGTCGACTCAAAGTTCACTTGGGTCGACTCAACTTCTTCTTGGGTCGACCCTCTCAGTAATTCCAGAGAACCATTTTCTGTCTGTCTTTCTGTCTTGTCTTTGGGTCGACCCTCTCAGAGTTTGGGTCGACTCAAGATTGGGTCGACTCAACCACTGTGTGGGTCGACCCTCTCAGTAAATCCAGAGAGCATTCTTCTGTTGTGTTTTGAGGTTCTTTGGAGGTTGGGTCGACTCATGCTTACCTTGGGTCGACCCAACTCACTGTTCATTTGTGCCATTTTTGCAGGAGTGTGCCAGATGACTTCTTGATGTGCCGGGGTCGACCCAATCAACCTATGGGTCGACTCAAACCACACTTTGCTGCATTCTCAAGGTTAGATTCATCCAAATGAACAAGGCCATTTATCCATTTTCAATTAAACAAATATACTGAGAGTAATGAACTTATAAATGAAGTATCAATTTAACTTATAGCATGCTCTAGATAATTGCTTGTTAATCATCAAAATAACACTATCATCCTCAGAGACAATAGAGAAAATAATAGAGAGAAGAAGAATACCTTGAGTTGTTGATTTCCAGAAAAGAAGACCTACAAAATAAGAAGAAAACTAGAAATAAAAGAAAAAATTGAATTCTAACTAATATACACATACCTTAGTCGTCATGCTCAGTCGTAAGAAGGCTCTCCTAAGAAAAAGGAGTCCTCTTCATCTGCAAAATTCTGAAGAAAAGGTTTTAATCTGTGTCCATTTACCTTAAGAATTGTGCCATCCTGTGGATTCTCAATTTCAACTGCCTCGTGTGGAAAAACAGTTTTTACAATGAAAGGACCTGTCCATCTTGATCGTAACTTTCCAGAAAATAGATGTAAGCGAGAGTCATAACAAAGAACTTTTTGTGCAGGTTTAAAAGATTTTCTTAGAATTGATTTATCATGCCTAATTTTCATTCATTCTTTACAAAGTGTAGCATTGTCATATGCATCCCGTCGAATTTCATTCAACTCATTTATTGTAATTTTCGAGCTAAACCAGCATCTGACAATTCAAAGTTTAATTTTCTAATGGCCCAATAGGATTTATGCTCTATTTCAACAGGTAGATGACATGCTTTTCCATAGACTAGCCGATACGGGGACATACCAAGAATAGTTTTATAAGCAGTACAGTAAGCCCACAATGCGTTAGAAAGTTTTAAAGACCAGTCTTTGCGTGATGGATTCACCGTTTTCTCTAAAATTCGTTTAATCTCCCGATTGGCTAACTCTACTTGGCCACTAGTCTGCGGGTGATAAGGGGTTGCAATTCTATGGGTGATATCGTACTTTCGTAACAGAATCTCAAAAGGTTTATTACAGAAATATTTTCCTCCATCACTAATTATAACCTTGGGCATCCCAAACCTAGAAAATATGTTTTCTTTCAGAAATTTCAAAACAGGTTTGTGATCATTAGTTCTACAGGCAACAGCTTCTACCCATTTTGACACATACTCAACACCAACTAAAATATACTCATGGCCAAAAGATGGTGGAAACGGACCCATGAAATCAATGCCCCACATGTCAAAAATTTCAATAGCAGTAATGGGCTGAAGAGGCATCATTTGCCTACGAGTTAGACTTCCAACACATTGACATGGGTCACATGTCCTACAGAACTCGTGGGCATCTTTAAATAGTGTAGGCCAATAAAAACCACATTGCAACACCTTAGCTGTCGTTTTCTTAGATGCAAAGTGTCCTCCACAAGCACTGTGTTGCCCAGATAGACAACCCAAGAGGCGGGGTGAATTGGATTTTGAAATAATTATTACAATTAAATGGTTTGTGAAATACTAATTAATACTTTTTGCGAGTAGATTAATTAGATGCTATGTGCAGTGAATGAAATGAAAGTAAGAGACACTAAGGCAATCACAAACACAATGATTTTATAGTGATTCGGAGCTAACCCTTGCTCCTACGTCCACTCCCCAAGCCTCACTTGAGAATTCACTATAACCCCTCGGATTACAGCCGGTTGTTTTACAAGCTTACAACCTAACTTGTTGTTTTACGAGATCACAACAAACTCGGTCGGTTTTCCCAGGCTCACCGACTAGAACCACCCGATTGTTTTCCCGAGATTACAATCAAACCCTTACACGTTGGTTTCAACCTAGGCTCACCAACAAACCTTTACACCCTTGATTCAATCCCCTGATTGAATCAAGTAAGGACCAAATAGAAAGAACAAAGAGAAAAAATACAGCTTCTAAGAAAGCAGATATTCAGCATTTTAAATAATAGAGAAGCTAAGAGCCCTCAAACAAGTTTATGACGATGTAGAGGAGGGCTTCTCGAACTCTGGGTCTCCTCTTGAATGTCTTAAAGACTTGAAGACTGAAGGAGACTTCTTTAATGCTGGGAAGAGTTGGTTGAATGGAGTTAATGGCCCTCTTCCTTCTTTTCGGTTGAGATCCCTTTGGCAGATGAAGTTTTTGTGTTTTCTTTTAAAAGGAATGTCACTTCTCTACCGTGCTACAGTTCTCTATGGCTATTTAAGCCATTCCCTATGGAAACTAGCCGTTAGACACAATCTTCTAGCCGTTCTGCACATTCTGCACATCCTGACAATATTTCCGTTGGGATCGGAGTCGACTCGCGCGATCTGGAGTCGACTCGGCTGCAGCAGGAGTCGACTCATGCTTTTCTGGAGTTGGCTCGGCAACTGTTCCGGATTTGAATTAAAGTGCTCTTCTCGACTGGAAGTCGACTCGACTTAACCCGGAGTCGACTTCCCAAACTCTGGAGCTGACCTGGCACTTTTGGAGTCGACTCATTCCAAAGAATCCATAGAGGTATTCTTCAACTTTGCTCACTCGAGTCGACTCGGAAATTCTGGGAGTCGACTCGGCGCTCAAAGTCCGAACTTCCGATCTTCTGTCTTTTGGCTCGTGCAGTCTTGGAGTCGACTCGGACTGTTTCGGAGTCGACTCGGCTCTTAGTATCCGAAAAACAGTCTTCTGTCTTTTTGGGGTAGCGCTGCCTTGGAGTCGACTCGAACTGTCTTGGAGTCGACTCTCCTCTCAGAGACAAAAATACTGTCTTCTGTCTTTTTGGGGTCGCGCTGTCTCGGAGTCGACTCGGGCTTTGTGGGAGTCGACTCGGCTCTCAGTGTCCGCAAGTTGCTCTCTGACTTTTGTCTTGTATTACACTGAGAGTCGACTCTCGCTTCCTTTGGAGTCGACCTGCCAACCATCGGAGTCGACTCGCGTTCCTCAGGAGTCGGCTCGGCTCTCAGGGTCCAAAATAACTTCTCTGTCTTTTTGTCTGTAACTCCCTGGAGTCGACTCATACTACTTTGGAGTCGACTCGGCAAGCATCGGAGTCGACTCGCGCTCTTCAGGAGTCGACTCGCTGACAGGTTTTGAGTTGGATCTTTCTGTTCGTCTGTCTGTTCTCAGTCGGAGTCGACTCGTAATGTTCCGGAGTCGACTCGAGCCTGTGCCAGTGCTTCTGATACGCTTGGAGTCGACTCGTAATATTCCGAAGTCGACTCGAGTCTCAGACTTTGGTTCATATTGACTTCTTAACTTATCCAAAACGTCTTGAACCAAATCTAGAGACACTTAACCATAAATTTAAGAGAATTTCACTGACACACTAGATTGAATTCATTAGTAAACGTAAGATATACTCAAATGCTTTGAGCTCATCAAAATCAAATAGGGTTATAATCAATCACTCCACAATCTCCCCCTTTTTGATGATGACAAAACATTGAGTATATGTAAAGTGAATTGCTCAATAAACAAGGAGATTTATAATAAAAATTTAAAATGAATTCAGGTGTCTGGTTATTTAATTTATCCAAACTCGAAAGGTGTGAAACAATAAATTTTGAAGTTAAAGCTCTCCCTTTCATTTGGAATTATATAAGCCTTCATGTCATGCAATCAATTGTTTGGCTTATATATATTTAATGATTTTGCTTTCTTAAAAATTTTAGATTCTTCCCCTCAACACATGCATTCAACTTTGTTTTGATTCTCTGAAATTTCTTTTAGTGTATGAAAGCTTTTGAACTTAAATTTTTGGTTTTTAGAGAAAAAATCTGCCAATTTGTTCTTGAGTATGATTCAACTAATCTCCGAATATCCCTTCAATAGATTCTGGAGTTTACTCCATTAGGAGCCCCAACAGAGAGATAATGAGCCTCGAGGTATCGAATCCACTAAGAACAAATTATTGTGTGTTTAAAAAGTTTTCTTTTTATTGATTTTCGTTGATTTCTTTAACATATCTATTAAATATATTTCTCCCCCTTTTTGTCATCGTATCAAAAAGGAAGAAAGCAGAACACACAAGCAATTAGAGATTAATATGCACAATAATTGAAGAAAATTGTCTACTCATTGTATTGATGTATATGTAGGTACACTTGAGAATACAAAGAGTAAAACAGTAAATACATGTCAAAATAAAAAACAATAAGCTAGGGCTTCCTCGAGGAGGATGTGGCTCCCTTGGTCAGTCTTGATTGTTCCATGAGTAGACTGACCCCATCAGTGACGTTCCCTAGCTGTGTGATGATCGCCGAGGTGGCCCTACTATGCGTCGTGGAAAGCTCAGTCAGAGTCTCCTGGAGTTTGTCCAACTTGGCGATCAACACATTCGCCAGTCGCTCGGCCTCCTGATTCAGGCTGCCCATGTCGTGTCGGATGTCATCTCGCATCTTTCTTGTGTTGCTTGTGACATCGCTCATGTTGGAGAATTGGGCTTGTATAAGGCTTCTGACATTGAAGATCTCCTCCCTCAGATGAGCCGTCATCTCGGTCACGGCTGATAAGGAGGGAACTAATGCAGAAGAGGGGGCAGTGGCTGGACCTCGGAGCTCCCTTAGTAGGTCGTCCCGAAGATCCCGTACAATCTCCTGTCGCAACTCCCGGAGCTGCTCAGGAGAGATCCGGACCTCTGTCGGCGGAGTGGGTGGTGCTGAAGAGGAGGGTCCGGCTGAGGTGGATGGTGCTGAGGTGGAGGGATAGGTGGAAAAGTCAGAATCAGGATCAGGACTGGGGGAGCGTCGAGTGGTAGGTGTGGAAGAGGATTTCCTGACCCAGACGCCCTCTACCTTATCAAAACCCATCCTCTGAAGGGTTCCCTCACCCATGCGATCAGTGTATCGCAGTGCGCGAGAGGGTTCCCCCTTAGGAATGGGGATCTCAGACTCCCTAAAAATCAAAGTGTATAGCATCCCATATGGAAGGGTGAGCCTAGGTTTGTCTAGTGGCTCACATAGGTATTTGTAGATCATCTTGGGAAAGTTAATAGGGGTGTCTTGGAGAATGTAATACATGAGGGCTAGGTCCCTCTCGGACACAAAGTCAAAACGGCCGATTTTAGGAAATAGGGTCCTGGATATGATACTCAGGAGGAGCCGCATCTCAACAGAGAGTGAACCAGCGGACACCTCATCTAGTGGGGACTGGGGTGGACTCCCTAATATGGCCATAAGGGCCTCAGTCCTATTAGTCGAGTGTGTAGAAAATACCCCTACTTGGGGAAGATGTAGGATTTGTGCTATAAAATCCTCAGAAATGAATAGAGGGACACCCGCTACGGTTCCCTGTATTTCACCATTGCCCCTAGACACTGTTCCATAGAACTCCCTAACTA
This sequence comes from Phoenix dactylifera, assembly GCF_051530095.1. Lineage (NCBI taxonomy): Eukaryota > Viridiplantae > Streptophyta > Magnoliopsida > Arecales > Arecaceae > Phoenix > Phoenix dactylifera. The sequence goes on along the minus strand of NC_143195.1, from coordinate 7,763,109 downwards.
GCCCTGGGTATGTGGGGAGATCTAGTGAACAAAAGAACTCTAAACCTTGGGCCCTCAACCTATCCCCTATGGTGAAGCCCTCCCGGGAGAGATAGTCGAAGTTGACATATCTCCCGGTAGAGACTGCCTTCCCGGCGCACGGACGCGAGGGAACCGGCCTCGGCGGGGAACGAACCGAAGGTTGTGGCCTCACGGGATCGTTCCGAGCCTTGGACCGTCGCTCGGCACCGCTCGCGGGTTGGGGCCTCTTCCGGCTTGGGACAACCATCTTACGAGGCATTCTTGACCTAGGGATGGGGAATAGGCCTAAAGGACGGAAGAAGGTCGACGGAAAAACCCTAACGGAGGTCGGAGACGATGTCGGAGACGGCTCTAGGGTTTGTGAACAGTGGAGGCGGTGAATAGAAGTGTTGATTAAACGCTTGGATTAGGGTTAAAACCTCGGATCCCGACCGCGAGCCGACTCCAGTAAGTCGCGAGTCGACTCGACTTCGAGTCGACTCCAAAATATGCGCGAGTCGACTCCCCTTATGCTGCCATCGTCCTCGAGTCGACTCCCATCTATGTGCGAGTCGATTCTCCTGATGCTGCCATCGACCTCGAGTCGACTCCCGTCTATGTGCGAGTCGACTCCCCGTCATGAGCCGACTCTGAAACTTATCCGAGTCGACTCCAACTCTGGTACGTACCTTAAAATCATGTTATTTTCATGCCAAACAAGGGACAATCACTAAGTTATGATTTGATTTGATGATCATAGATGAGAAACTCTATATTTAACACAAGCTAATCATCGAAATCAATGAATTAGAAGAGAACATCACTAGGATGGATCAATCATTCCTAATCCTCTCCTAAGCACACTAAACCTCTCTTCACTCAAGGGTTTTGTGAAGATGTCTGCTAGTTGATCATTTGTGCAAATAAATTGAAGTGTAACATCACCATTCAATACATGATCTCTTATGAAGTGATGTCTTATTTCAATGTGTTTGGTTCTTGAGTGCTGAATTGGATTCTTAGTTAAGTTAATAGCACTTGTGTTATCACAATTAATGGAAATTTTATCTTGTTTAATTCCATAATCTTCCAATTGTTGTTTGATCCACATGATTTGAGCACAACAACTCCCGGCTGCAACATATTCAGCTTCAGCAGTAGATAATGCAACCGAGTTTTGTTTCTTGCTAAACCATGAGATTAAATTTTCTCCTAAGAATTGACACGACCCGCTGGTGCTTTTTCTATCAAGTTTACAACCAGCAAAGTCTGAATCTGTGTATCCTATTAAGTTCAGGCTAGATTCTTTAGAATACCATAAACCTATATTTTTTGTTTCTATTAGGTATTTAAAGATTCTCTTGACTGCAATTAGATGAGATTCCTTAGGATTAGACTGATATCTAGCACACATGCATACACTAAACATGATATCAGGTCTACTTACAGTGAGATATAATAAAGATCCTATCATACCTCTATACATCTTTTGATCTACAGATTTACCTGATTCATCTTGGTCTAGTTTGCATGATGAGCTCATGGGTGTGCTGATTGACTTGTTTCTCTCCATATCAAACTTCTTAAGCATCTCCTTGATGTATTTAGCTTGATTGATGAAGATCCCTTCTTCAGATTGTTTGATTTGAAGCCCGAGGAAATAGTTCAGCTCTCCCATCATGCTCATTTCAAACTCACTCTGCATCAAGTCAGCAAATTCTTTGCAGAGGTGATTGTTAGTAGCACCGAAAATAATATCATCAATATAAATATGCACTACTAACATATCTTTGTTTTTCTTCTTTAAAAACAGTGTTGTATCTACATTTTTCCTAGTGAACTCATTGTCTAATAGAAATTTGCTAAGTCTTTCATACCATACTCTAGGTGCTTGTTTCAAACCATAAAGTGCTTTGTTCAATTTATACACATGATTAGGGTATTGATGATTTTCAAAATCAGGAGGTTGTTCTACATACACCTCCTCATTAATATACCCATTTAAAAATGCACTTTTTACATCCATTTGAAATAATTTGAAATCCTTAGAGCATGCAAAGGCTAGTAATAATCTAATTGCCTCAAGTCTAGCTACAGGAGCAAAGGTTTCATCAAAATCTATACCTTCTTCTTGATTATAGCCCTTTGCTACTAGTCTAGCCTTATTCCTAATTACAATTCTATTTTCATCAAGTTTATTTTTATATATCCATTTGGTACCTATAATTGAATATTCAGAGGGTCGTTCAACTAGGTTCCATACCTTGTTTCTAGTAAATTGGTTTAGTTCTTCTTGCATTGTATTTATTCAATTTACATCTTTTTCAGCTTCTTCTATGTGTTTGGGTTCAAAATGTGAGACAAAAGCTAGATGGTTATTTAAGTTCCTAAGAGATGCTCTAGTCCTAACAGGTTGAGATGGATCATCTAAAATTAATTCCTTAGGATGCCCATGAGCATACCTCCAAGCCTTAGTCATCCCATGATCCACAATAGCCTCTTGGCTTGATGATGCATTTCCAATTAATTTTTGTTCATCATCTTGTAATGTCATCTCATCAATCTTTTCTTCAAGAATTTCAGCATCATCATCAAGATCAACTCTCTTGCTAGAAGGGATATCACTAGAATCATCAAAAACAACATGTATAGATTCTTCTATAACTAGGGTTCTTTTATTAAAAACTCTATAGGCTTTACTAGTTGTAGAATACCCCAAAAATATACCTTCATCAGATTTAGAGTCAAATTTACCTAGATTGTCTTTTCCATTATTATCAACAAAACACCTACATCCAAAGACATGAAAATAGTTTACTTTTGGTTTTCTATTTTTTCAAAGTTCATAAGGTGTTTTCTTTATAATGGGTCTCAATAGAACTCTATTTAATATATGACATGAGGTATTAATGGCTTCTCCCCAAAAGTACTTAGGGAGGTTACTTTCACATAGCATGGTTCTAGCCATTTCCTCTAGGGTTCTATTTTTCTTTTCTACAACTCCATTTTGTTGTGGTGTCCTAGGTGCAGAAAAATTATGAGTTATTCTCTTTTTACTACAAAACTCATTAAATAAATAATTTTTAAATTCGGTTCCATGGTCACTTCTAATGGCTATTACTGAAGTATCTCTAGCATTTGTTACTTCCTTATGAAATTTTTTAAAAACTGAAAATGCTTGATCTTTATGAGCTAAGAACATGACCCAAGTATATCTAGAAAAGTCATCTACAATAACTAGACCATATTTATTTCCTCCTAGACTTGTGGTTCTAGTTGGTCCGAATAGATCCATGTGTAGTAGTTCTAGAGGTCTAGAGGTAGAGACACAATTTATGGATTTAAAGGAGTTCCTTGATTGTTTGCCATATTGACAAGCTTCACATATTTTATTCTTTTCAAACTTTAGTTTTGGCAAACCTATCACGGAATCTCTTTTAACTAGTTTTGATATTGTGTCCATACTTGCATGACCTAACTTACGGTGCCATAACCAACTAGCATCATTATCCTTAGTTTCATTAACAATTAAACATGGGTTATGTTTGGCAAGATCCTCAAGGTCTACTACATACACATTCCCACATCTTATTTCTTTAAAAACTAAACTATTGTCATTTGAGTTGGTTATAATGCATAAGGATGGCTTGAACAAAACATCGAAACCTCTATCACACAATTGACTAATGCTAAGTAGATTATGCTTAAGACCATCAACATATCGAATATTATCAATAAAAGTTGAAGGGGTGATTTGTACTTTACCTATACCAATGATGTGACCTTGGTTATTGTCTCCAAATGTCACAGCACCTCCCTTCTTAGGCTCAAGGGTGAAGAAGTGGTCCTTGTCACCCGTCATGTGTCTTGAGCAGCCACTGTCCAAATACCAATAATTTTTGTCGACCTTGGCTGCAAGACACTCCTACACAAGCAAATCATACAATTTTAGGTACCCAAGTTTTCTTGGGTCCTTCATGGTTAGTAATGTTGGTTCCTTTTGGAACCCAAACCCTTTTAATTTTTCTTTTAGTTTTTTTTTCTATAATCACATACATTTGCTTTATGTCCTAATGTTCCGCAGCAAAAGCATGTTATTTTCTTAGTTTTGCTTTCCTCTACTTTAATAAAAAAATTACTAAGGAGTTTTTGCTTATTTTTAGGTTTATACCCTAACCCGGCTCTATTGAACACAGCTCGTTGACTATTAAATATCATTTCTAATTTTTCTGAGCTATATATAAATTTTTTTACAAAAGTCTTGTACTTTTCAAGTTTTAGTGCCAATTTTTATTTTTCTGTTTTTAGTCCATTTAGATCTTTTGTGAGACTCTCTTTTAAGATTTGTTTATTATTCTTAAGTTCTAATATTTCTTTGGTCAGCCTTTCATTATCTTTAATTAAGGTATTAGTCTTTTGAATTAAGATTTGGTTGCTTGTCTTAAGTTCTGAATTTTCTTTAATGATAACATCTTTATCCTTAACTAATGTTTCATACTTACGGAGGTGAGTTTGGTTAGTTAGTTTCAATTCTTTATTTTTAAGGTTTATTGTCTTATACTCGTCCATTAATTCATTAAAAGCATCATATAATTCATCGAAAGTAAAGTCTAAATGTGTTCCGGATGTTACCTCATTGTCGTTAGCCATAAAACATAGGTTGGCCTTTTCTTCTGATTCCTAATCCGATGATGATGATGATGTATCGGAGTCCGATAGGGTAGAGAGGAGGACTTTCTTTTTCTTGTACTTGCTCCCCTTCTTCAGCAAAGGACACTCAGCTCTAAAATGCCCCGGCTTCTTACACTCATAACAACCGATCCCCTCATTTTCCCTTTTCTTACCTTTATCCTTGTGATAGGAATTTGAGGGGCCTCTCCTTTGATGTGAGGACTTCTTCCGGTTGATGAATCTACGGAATTTCCTTACAAGGAGAGCCTCATCATCATCTCCCTCATTGTCTTCCTCTTCACTGCTACTGCTGCAAGACAAATCTTTGTTAGTAGAAACAGATTTTAGTGCTATTACCTTTTTCTTGTGAGAGGACTCTTCTTCATTGTGTTGTCTCATTGTTAGCTCATGTGTCATGAGAGATCCAAGTAGCTCCTTGAGTGGCAGCTTGTTTAAGTCCTTAGCTTCTTGGATTACCGTCACCTTGGCTTCCCATGACCTTGGTAGACAACGAAGGATCTTCCTGACAAGCTCACTGTTAGTATAATTTTTGCCAAGGCTTTTTAGGCCATTGACAATATCAGTAAATCTAGTGAACATGCAAGTGATTGTTTCATTAGAATCCATTTTAAATAATTCATACTTATGAACTAATATATTTATTTTGGATTCTTTTACTTGATTTGTGCCCTCGTGGGTCACTTCAAGTCTATCCCAAATCTCTTTTGCAGAAATGCAAGTAGAAACTCTATTGAATTCATTTCTATCTAATGCACAATAAAGCACATTCATTGCTTTGGCATTTAGTTGTGCCTTCCTAATGTCGTTGTCATCCCAATCCTTTTCAAGCTTGGGTATGGTGACACCCTCTACATAAATGGATGGGATGTATGGTCCATTTAGAATGGTGGTCCACATCTCATAGTCTTGGGCTTGGATAAATATTCTCATCCTAGCCTTCCAATATGAGTAGTCGGATCCATTAAAGAATGGAGGTCTATGTGTGGACTGACCCTCAATGTGAGAAGATCCAAATGAGGTTGTCATTTTGATCTTTTACTCTTTGGGTAATAGAGTTTTGGCTCGGATACCACTTGTTGCCCAGATAGACAACCCAAGAGGGGGGGTGAATTGGGTTTTGAAATAATTATTACAATTAAATGGTTTGTGAAATACTAATTAATACTTTTTGCGAGTAGATTAATTAGATGCTATGTGCAGTGAATGAAATGAAAGTAAGAGACACAAAGGCAATCACAAACACAATGATTTTATAGTGGTTCGGAGCTAACCTTTACTCCTACGTCCACTCCCCAAGCCTCACTTAGGAATTCACTATAACCCCTCGGATTACAGCCGGTTGTTTTACAAGCTCACAACCTAACTTGTTTTACGAGATCACAACGAACTCGGTCGGTTTTTCCAGGCTCACCGACTAGAACCACCCGATTGTTTTTCCGGGATCACAATCAAACCCTTACACGTTGGTTTCAACCTAGGCTCACCAACAAACCTTTACACCCTTGATTCAATTCCCTGATTGAATCAAGTAAGGACCAAATAGAAAGAACAAAGAGAAAAAATACAGCTTCTAAGAAAGCAGATATTCAGCAATTTAAATAATAGAGAAGTTAAGAGCCCTCAAACAAGTTTATGACGATGTAGAGGAGGGCTTCTCGAACTCTGGGTCTCCTCTTGAATGTCTTAAAGACTTGAAGACTGAAGGAGACTTCTTTAACGCTGGGAAGAGTTGGTTGAATGGAGTTAATGGTCCTCTTCCTTCTTTTCGGTTGAGATCCCTTTGGCAGATGAAGTTTTTGTGTTTTCTTTTAAAAGAAATGTCACTTCTCTACCGTGCTACAGTTCTCTGTGGCTATTTAAGCCATTCCCTACGGAAACTAGCCGTTAGACACAATCTTCTAGCCGTTCTGCACATTCTGCACATCCTGACAATGTTTCCGTTGGGATCGGAGTCGACTCGCGCGATCTGGAGTCGACTCGGCTGCAGCAGGAGTCGACTCATGCTTTTCTGGAGTCGGCTCGGCAACTGTTCCGGATTTGAATTAAAGTGCTCTTCTCGATTGGGAGTCGACTCGACTTAACCCGGAGTTGACTCCCCAAACTCTGGAGCTGACCTGGCACTTTTGGAGTCGACTCATTCCAAGGAATCCATAGAGGTATTCTTCAACTTTGCTCACTCGAGTCGACTCGGAAATTCTGGGAGTCGACTCGGCGCTCAAAGTCCGAACTCCCGATCTTCTGTCTTTTGTCTCGTGCAGTCTTGGAGTCGACTCGGACTGTTTCGGAGTCGACTCGGCTCTCAGTATCCGAAAAACAGTCTTCTGTCTTTTTGGGGTAGCGCTGCCTTGGAGTCGACTCGAACTGTCTTGGAGTCGACTCCCCTCTCATAGACAAAAATACTGTCTTCTGTCTTTTTGGGGTCGCGCTGTCTCGGAGTCGACTCGGCTCTCAGTGTCCGAAAGTTGCTCTCTGACTTTTGCCTTGTATTACACTGAGAGTCGACTCTCGCTTCCTTTGGAGTCGACCTGCCAACCATCGGAGTCGACTCGCATTCCTCAGGAGTCGGCTCGGCTCTCAGGGTCCAAAATAACTTCTCTGTCTTTTTGTCTGTAACTCCCTGGAGTCGACTCATACTACTTTGGAGTCGACTCGGCAAGCATCGGAGTCGACTCGCGCTCTTCAGGAGTCGACTTGCTGACAGGTTTTGAGTTGGGTCTTTCTGTTCGTCTGTCTGTTCTCAGTCGGAGTCGACTCGTAATGTTCCGGAGTCGACTCGAGCCTGTGCCAGTGCTTCTGATACGCTTAGAGTCGACTTGTAATATCCCGGAGTCGACTCGAGTCTCAGACTTTGGTTCATATTGACTTCTTAACTTATCCAAAACGTCTTGAACCAAATCTAGAGACACTTAACCATAAATTTAAGAGAATTTCACTGACACACTAGATTGAATTCATTAGTAAACATAAGATATACTCAAATGCTTTGAGCTCATCAAAATCAAATAGGGTTATAATCAATCACTCCACACACTGTCATGACAAAAAGAGAGTACACTTTGTATCTCATGCTTCGGAATGCATCTTCTAAAGATTTGATCATTGCAATACTTGAACAAATAAGGAGCATCATAATAATAATTTCTTACTTCACGCAAGAAATTATTCTTATCATTCGATCCCCAATGCTCCGGCATCCGGTTCGTGACAAGAAAGTTTACAATATCAGCATACCATGGCATAGTAGAAAGTGCAAACAGCTGCTCTTCGGAAAATGAGTCCTTGATGGGAAACTATGGCACCGAATTATTAAAAACTAACCGTAATAAATGGTCAGCAACCACATTCTCTACTCCCTTTTTATCTTTGATAGTGATGTCAAATTCTTGGAGTAGAAGTATCCATCGTATTAAGCGTGGTTTGGCCTCTTTCTTATCCAGTAAATATTTTAGTGCTGCATGATCCGTAAAGATAACAATAGGAGCACCAAGGATATAAGAGCGAAATTTGTCTAATGCAAATACTACTGCAAGCAATTTTTTTTTTGGTGGTGGTGTAATTCATTTGAGCATCATTTAAGGTTTTGCTTGCATAGTAGATGACATATGGCTTATTATCCTTGCGTTGTCCTAGGACAGCTCCTATCGCATAGTCGCTAGCATCGCACATGATCTCAACAGGTAATGACCAATCAGGTGGTCGCACGATGGGTGCAGTGCTAAGCATAGCCTTCAATTTTTCGAATGCCTCTTGACATGTTTCAGTCCAATTGAACAGTGTATCAAGGGATAGAAGGTTACATAATGGTCGAGCTATGACACTAAAGTCCTTGATGAATCTCCTATAAAATCCTGCGTGACCCAAAAATGATCTAACATCTCTAACCGTTTTGGGTGCAGGTAGCTTGGCGATTAAGTCAATCTTAGCTCTATCAACTTCCATGCCCTTCGATGAAACAATATGTCTTAGGACAATTCCCTTTGGCACCATGAAGTGGCATTTCTCCCAATTCAGTATCAGATTCTTTTCCATGCATCGAGCTAAGACTGCTTGTAAGTGTGACAGGCAATCATCAAAAGAATTGCCAAAAATAGAGAAATCATCCATAAACACTTCTAAAAATTTCTCATTCATTTCTTCAAAAATGCTGAGCATACACCTTTGGAATGTTGCAGGTGCATTACACAACCCGAATGGCATCCGACGGAAAGCGAATGTGCCAAAAGGACAAGTGAAGGTAGTCTTCTCTTGATCCTCAGATGAAATTTTGATTTGGTAGTACCCGGAATAGTGAGGATGATAGTGTTATTTTGATGATTAACAAGCAATTATCTAGAGTATGTTATAAGTTAAATCGATACTTCATTAATAAGTTTATTACTCTCAGTACATTTTGAATAAACTGATATAGATACATTTTATTGTTCATTTGAATGAATCTAACCTTGAGATGCAGCAAAGTGTGGATTGAGTCGACCCAAAGGATGATTGGGTCGACCCCGGCACATCAAGAAAATATTTGGCACACTTCTGCAAAAATGGCAAAGATGAACAGTGAGTTGGGTCGACCCAAGGAAAGCATGAGTCGACCCAAGGAAAGCATGAGTCGACCCAAGGATTAAGATCCTCAAAACAAGACAGAAAAATGGTTCTCTGGATTTACTGAGAGGGTCGACCCAAACAGTAGTTGAGTCGACCCAAGCTTGAGTCAACCCAAACCCTGAGAGGGTCGACCCAAAGGCAAGACAGAAATGAAGACAGAAAAGGTTCTCTAGAAACCCTGTTAGGGTCGACCCAAGAAGAAGTTGAGTCGACCTAAGTGAACTTTGAGTCGACCCAAAGAAAGGTTGGGTAGACCCAAGTGAAGGAAGGCTGAATTATAAAGTTTCTGTGTTTCTGAGAGGGTCGACCCAAGAAATGTTTGAGTCGACCCAAGCAAAAGTTGGGTCGACCCAAGGACAGGTTGAGCCGACTCAAACACGGGATGAAGCATAACGGCTAGTTCTGCAGATGTACTTTTTGTCCTTCCAAAAGTCAGTAACGGCTAGTTTTTGAATTCTAACCATTGGGGCTTGTCCAATGGATGTAGGAAGCTATTTAAAGTGGCACTATTCATCAGATAGAACATCCTTTCCAAAGAATATCAAAGAGTACACAAGAAAGAGAAAGTGCCCTAATCTTCTTCATCCAAGTGCTTCATTCAAGAATCAAAGAAAGGGGTTGAGCAGATTCAAAGATGTTGCCCAAGGTGACAACCCAAGAGGGAGGGTGAATTGGGTCTTTTAAAAACTTTTAAACTACTTCTAATCTTTTAGATTTAATTAAGCTAAGTTGTATGGATGCTTAGTGAAATTTAAACTTAGCAAGAGTATGATTCTAATCTAATCAACTATTAAGCAGCGGATTCAATAAAAGATTAGTCTAAGTTTGCCCAAGTATGCAATTCAATTGAATGAGACTTGATTAAGTAAATTGAATATGCTTGCAACTAAAGGATGCACGAAGAAGAGTTAAGCAAGCTTAGTATCTAAGTAAGTAAGTGAGTGAGGAAGTCAGACAACAAAGAGCATCACAAACACAACAAAAATATAGTGGTTCGGTGCATCCCAGCACCTACATCCACTCCCCAAGACCTCTTGGGAATTTCACTATAATCCCTCAGATTACAGCCGGTTGTTTTACAAGCTCACAACCCAACTTGTTGTTTTGCGAGATCACAATGAACTCGGTCGGTTTTCACAGGCTCACCGACTAGAACCTACCGATTGTTTTCACGGGCTCACAATCCAACCCAGTTGGTTTTTCCTAAGGCTCACCAACCACAACCTTACAACGTTGGTTTTCCCTTTGGCTCACCAACAAACCTTAACACCGTTGGTTTTCCTTTGGCTCACCAACAAACCTTAACCTCTTGATTCAATCCCTTGATTGAATCAAGTTACAAGATATTAGACTAAGAATTTAAAGCAAGTACAAGCTTCTTAACTAAGCAAATATATCAAATATAAACAAATGGAGTAAAGAGAGGCTCTCAAACGAATTTTGAAGATGAAGGAACTCAGCTTCTTCTTTACTTGACCCTCTTCTGATTTGGCACGAGGTAGAGGATGATTGAGGCAGCACACGGATGGAGAGGAAGCTTTGGGATTCACTAGGATGCTCTTCTTCTCTCTATTTCGCTATGGATGGCCCTTTTGTGCTTATGGGAGATTTTCCTTGTAATCTCTTTGAAATCTCTTTCCTAAATATTTTCTCCCACTTTCTTACCCTCTTCCCTAGCTCTCCTCTTGATTTTATAGCTTTAGAGGGAGTGGAAACAAAAATCTAGCCGTTAGAGACAAAAATAGAGCCGTTGGAATAAAGAAAAAAACCAGCCGTTATGCCTCCCAGCGTGCTGGAGTCGACTCGGCTGAAGTAGGAGTCGACTCGGCTGAAACAGGAGTCACTTGTGAATAGTAGTCTGTCGGCACTGTAGCTGGAAGTCGGCTCCGCACTGTAGCACTGAAGTTGGAGTCGACTCGAGATCACTGTAGCGCTGAAAATCAACTTTCTGTTTTTTTGTTTGTTCTCAGTCGGAGTCGACTCGTAGAGTATCGGAGTCGACTCGAGCACTGTTTCTTGAAACTCTAGAGTGCCAGAGTCGACTCTAAACTTTCCGGAGTCGACTCGAGGACTATTCTTTTAAATCTTTCTTTGAATTTGCTCCTTCAACTTGAATCCTTTGAACTTGAAACTTGGGCCAATGAAGTGAAGCTTTCTTCCAACTTTTTTTTAGAGCTTTTGAGGCCTTCTTGTATTTTTCCAACTTGCTATGTTCCTTGCAAAATAAATTATCTTTCTTCTTGCAACACAAACATTAGTAATTATACTTCAAGGTTTTGTGATCATCAAAATCAATCTTTAACTCAATCTTTGGGTCATCAGTCTCCCCCTTTTTGATGATGACAAAACTTGGAGTATGTGCAATATAAAATATATTGTGTTCTAGAACTAATGCATAGCTAAGTTGCATGAAGTAGAAAACATATATATTTAAAACATACTTCATGATAATGCTTTAGATTTAATCAGCTTAACACAATCAACATATTTCAATTTAAGCTGATTTGTATTCAATTCAAAACATAAAGCATTATGAGCATATAATCAGATATTTCTCCCCCTTTTTGACAACATCAAAAAGGTTGTAAGATAATGAAACATTAAGCACAAAGATAATGGTACTCAAATATTTTTTTTATAGTACTCTGATTTTCAGTTAATGCATGTCAAATTATTGCAAGAATATGAATCATATAACTCAAGGCAATAATGTCAGAATAAGATTAATTAGCATAGATCAGAGCCAATTAAGATGATTTCAGAGCAAATTATGATGAGAGCACATCGAATGTGATTCCAAGGATAGTTTTCAAATCAAGTGTAGGTGGAATCTTTTTCAAGTTAGTTCAAGGAGTATCAAGACTGATATTCAAAGAAGGCACGAATGGAAATCTAACCTCTCTTCAATAATAAGTATGAAAGCTTGTTCATTTAAGATCTTTTGCCCAATATATTAAGTATGATTGCAAAGTTCTTTTATGGTGTAAAAATATTGTGGCATAAATACCAAAATATGAATTCATGCAATTTATGATATATCTTAGAGTATACATAAAGTTCAAAGCTTTGAAGGTTCTTTTAAAGCTCTTTTAAAGACTTTATTCTTTTATTCCTTAAAAAATAAGCACAATTTGATACATAAAAATATGAATTGGCACAAAATTGAAGTTCTAAAGAGCAAGCCAATTAGGACTCATTAGTGAATTCCAAAATAGATTTTCTGAGAGATACTCAAGAAAATTTAACACATTATTCTCCCCCTTTTTCATTAAGTTAGAGGCTCTTAAGATCAACTGTTTGACTTGCAATTTGGTTCATGATTTATGCATAAGATATATTAACCAAATAACAAGCCTCAAGGTGTATCATAAAGATTTTCAGATTTAAATTTCAGATGATACATATTGGAGAGTATTAGGATCACTTTTCATTTTGTATTCTGTCTCTCTCCTTTAGTTATAGATTTATGCGATTAAGTTCCATAAGATCTCTTCTTCTGAAATTTTCTTTCTCCCCCTTAATTGATCATTCCATTTAAGAGTTTAAAATTTGAAGATAATGTTCAATAAAATTGTCAATCTCAAAAATATATTTTCTATAAGTTTTAGCTTATTTTCATAAGACTCAAGGTTTGAGATAAGACAACCTTTATAGAACTCATCTCAAGGTATAAACTTATTATATAATTAAAGCAAGTCTTGCTATATAAGGAGGTTCATCAAAATCAATCCATAAAAATCAAGGTATGCATCAAACTAAAGTAACTTTATGATAAGATACTGAATATCTAAAGCTCCCCCTCAAAAGATGCATTCCTCTTTAATCATTCTTTTCTTTTGTTGAATTTCAGATTTTAATGACAAGCGTGAATAAAACTGAAATTCTATGATATCGAGAATGTAGAGTAATCTAGAACTATTTAAAATTTATAGCAATCACTCTTTTTAATCTTTCAAGAACAAGTTATGCTTCCTCTTAATCTTTGAGAAAATGTACTGAAATATTAATCAGAAAATGATTCATTTGAAGCTCAAATTCTTTCAAAAGCACTTACATTTTCTTTCTTTTAAGAGTCATTTGAGTGAGCTGAAATATTTCTAGACTTAAGATCATTCACTCTTTTAATAATATATATATATATATAGTTATAGATCTCAATTTCTTAATCATAGTTTTTCAGCAATGTATACATGAAGCCCAAAAAAAAATTTTAATATCAAAATGAAATCATATATTTAAAAAATATTTATTTGCAATCAAGATCATCGAAAGACATATCATTTGGACCAATATTAGTACACTTTAAAGATAAGAAATGATATGTTTCAGATGCGTATCGGGGCAAGCAATCAAGGCATTATATTGGGTACACTTTATAATGATATGTTTCAGATTTTTAGTACACTTTAAAGATCATCGAATTATTCTATTTTTCTTAAGTTAAGATTTTATTTAGAAATCATATTGAGTTTAAGCTTTTATACAAAATCAAATTCTGAATTTCATAAAGAATTTCAATAGAGGCTTTCAAAGTCATAATTTGAGATATGTATCTTTCACATTGTAGCTCATCTTAAATTATTACGATTGAAAACACATATTTCAAACATATAAGAGCATATTCAGAATATTTGTATTTATGTTGAGTTTTGGTATGAATTAGAATATTATATACCAAAGTTAAGCAAGTTGAAGGATAAAACAAACTCAATTCATTTTGCCTAAATAGAGATATCCTTCTCTTCTTCTTTTTACAAATTTATTCACCTTTCAGATTTTAACAATGATTGTGAACGACAAATCTGAAATTTCTTTTCAATAATACCAAAAAAATTTTATGTAGTATTCCAAACATTCAATCAAATTATCCAAGCATGAAGCATTACAAAATATTGAGAACCCATAATTTAAGACATCATGCCACATGTAAAATATATTATGTGTTAAGTCATGCATTAAAATAATAAGAACAAGCATGTCAAGGATCAAAATCAATTCTTTTCAAATAAACTCCCCCTATTTAAATATAATCTTGCATTGATTTCATCCTTAAATTGTGTTTTCAAGTGATTTAAAAAAAATGACTTGATTCTTCTTATATACTTTCATTAACTTTGTCTTTCATATTTACTTTCTTATGCTCTATACTCTATTTGCTCCCTATCCGGTGGAGTTGGGAAGGGGCACGAGGTACTACCACTAGCCTCCCTCTTGTGCCGTCCCTAATATGCCCTACACCGAATAGTTGGGTCAAATAGTGCCGGGTACTACCACTAGCCTCCCCATTGGCACCATCCCTATGATGAGCAATATAGAAAGGTTAAAATGTTCACTTCAAACTCTCCCTGTTTAAGTGTAATTAATTATGGATTTTATCCCTTCCAAATGTGCCGAATATATTATGCTTGTTTTGCTTTTCCTTAAGATTGGAGTACTTGCCTTTGCTTAGATTTTTCATCTCTTGAATAATATCCATTTTTTTTTCTTTATCTCTCTCTCTTTTTGTTATTCTCAAGTAATTTACATGAAAGAGCAGAATAAAGAAATAATCTTATGTATCATATAGATGTATATCATGCAAACAACATTTTCATTGTGTTCAAGGATTCATAACTTCTCACAAGTTATTTTAAATCAAAATTTTATGCATATACTTGTGTATTTCATGGTTATGATATAGGCAAAGAAATATTTTAGTTTGAGCAAACCATGAAACAATTTCTAAAAGCATAAGTCAATTAATGCATATATAGACATGATATCTAGAAATTAATATTTAAAGATTTTAATCATGCCACAATAAGATTTAAGTTATTGACTTTGCTTAGCTAATTTATGAGAGAGGTATCTAGAATTACCAATTCATTCTGCATTCTTCAGTCAAATACCTACTAGATTTCTTATGTATGAACTTTTGGCTGAAGAAGGTCCTCTCTCTTGTTTGCATGTGAATGTTTATTGTATCTTACATGGAGATATCCTTCAAGTTGAGATCTCTCATTTTCTTGCTCAAGGATCCTGCATTATTAACAAACTCCTTTTCTTTCTTGAAAGAAAGTCATTAGTTTCTTCAAGATACAAAACATTCATCCAACATATTTTTTAACTAGATGACTCAATATAAGATATGACAATAGTTGCATGTTGAGTCACTTTACTCAAGAGATTGCCTAAATATAAGCAAGCACATATCACTTGAACTAAAGAGATAGTTTCATTAACCAAGATGGTTCAAGGACAAGCATGTGAGGCAATAGAAAGATTTATCAAGGTCAAATCAATTTTTTATTTTCAGAATCAATTTAGCTTAGATTCTATTTGCTTAAGATAATTATCAATAAGACATGTTAGCTAAGTTTTAATCAACTTATCTTAAACGGTTGTTTCTATCAAAATTCAGATTATGATTTATTTGTTATCAATAAAATATGATTCATTAACGTTAGATTGAAGTCTTGCACAAGGGCACATAATGAGCATACAATCTGGTCTACTAGCTGTATGATAAAATAGTTATTCTATCATGCTTCAATACAGCTTTAAAACAATAGATCTACTTTGCTCATCCTTTTCAAATTCTACAAGATGGGGTCACAGACATACCTTCTTCATGCCAATCTTCTATTAAGAGTTTTCTTGTGGACTAACTTTGGTCAATGAAGATCTCCTTTCTTGTTTGGCTTAATTTGGAGTTCGAGAGAAAATGTTAATTCATTCATCATACATATTTCAAACTCACCTTGCATGAGCTTAGTAAAATCTTTATATAAATCTCCATTAGTAGAACCAAGAATGATGTCATCAATGTATACTTTGAGCAAGTAAGATATCACAAATTCTTCTTTTTGATGCAAAGATTTATCACTATTACTTTCTATCAAAAAGGTTGCTTAAGCTTTTATATCATGCTTTTGATGCTTGTTTCAAATCATATATTGCTTTATCATATTTGTAATGAGTGTTTTCAAATATGGTGGTTATTTAACATATATCTTCTTTAATAAAGTAAGCACATAGGAGTCCATTCTACACACTCATTTGATAGAATATAAAGCTCATAAAGCAAGCAAATGATAATGATAATCTTTACTTCTAATCATACAAGAATCTCATCAAGATCTATTTCATCTTTTCTTGATTTAGTCTTTTAGTAGTCATCAATTTTTCTTCATTAAGTGCATTTCTGAAAAACTCAATTTGGTTCTAATTATTAACATGTTTTCAGATTGTTATATATAAAAGATTAACCATATACATATATAATTTGATTTTAGTATCTTGATAATAAATCATTAGTCTCATAAAGAATAAAATGATTTGATATTTCTGCAACTAAAATCTTTTCATTGAATATTCTATATGCATTGCTTGATGAATGATATCCAAGGATAGACATATCTCTATCAGATTTGGCATTACTTTCAAGAAACCATATCAAGTATAACATATACTACTGATAAATATGAAAGATATGCAATAGTTCATTTTCTATTTTTCAGAAGATCAAAAGGAGTTTTCATCAAAAATAGATCTAATAGAAATCATATGTATGACAAGCAGTGATGATAGCTTTAAAAAAATATTTAAGTAGATGACTATCATACACAATTGTCTTTTTCATTTCTTCAAGAATTCTATTAACCCTATTTTACTTATGGTGTCCTTGGTGCTGAAATAATTAATTTCTGTATGAACTTTATCAGGATTTTGGTTTTCAACACTGTGTCATGATACTCTTTATCTTCATAGTTTGGAAACCTTTATCATTTGAAACACTTTTACAAGATTTATCAAATACAGAAAATATTTCAATTTTATTTGCCAAGAACAAATCCAATGTAAGCTTTTGAAAACTTAGTGATGGAAACAACATCTTTAGATTTAGAAATTGATTTTTGTTTGTTTCCTTAGTTAGCATGCATAGCAAACTTTGACCTTTCAGAAGATAATCTAAGTAAGCCAATGACAAGGTCTTTTGAGATTAAGTACATACTAGCATGAGTTGATTTTATATGCCAAAGATGGTTTCTTTAATCTTGGTATTCATAGTACATATATTCAAAAGCACACCAAGTACACATTAAACAATAATGCCATGGATAAAAACTCTCAATCAAGCATATAGAGAATTCATAGAGTTATTCTTAATAAATTGATTAATCATTTAGCAACTTATCCAATAGTGAGTAAAGTATACTATAAAATGAAGTGATTTGATTATATTTCCAAAAGTATTTTCTATATCACAAAATTGATCAATACATGCAATTCATATTTTAATCAAATACTAAAGCCAAAATAATGATGAGATGCAAGGATTACTGATTTCATTATTATTATTATTATTATTTTTATTTAAAATTACTTTTCATAAGTATGTTTTAAGTTTCATTTTTTTTTTTGACGTGTGTCTAGAACACCCATTTGTATGAATCTATTTGTTCCATGGGTATCTTGGCACATCTATGTCTACATCCTCATATTTTCATTTTGGGTACCCAAGCTTGCTTGGGTCCTTGAGAGTTAGGACATATGGTTCCTTTTGGAACCCAGATTTGTTTAATTGTAATAACTTTACCACTTGATTTAATTATGTTAGAACGATAGGTAAAGTTGTTATGCCCATTCTTTTTATGCTTGAAATAAGTTATCTTATTTAATGGTTTGCTTGGTGAGTTGATAACCTTTTTCTCTAGAGATTTATTATTAAGTAAAGGAGTCAAGCTAAATTTTGATTTATCATAAGCAACATATTGACTTTCAAACATTATTTTTAATCTTTCTGAACTTACAGTGAATTTGTTAATAAAAAATTTTAATTGGTTAATTTCTTCATTTAAGTTTTGATTTTCTTTAATTAAATTTTGATTTTTCTGAATCAATTGTTCTGAATTTAACCTTAAGCTTTCATTTTCAGAATTTAGTTTGTCATATATTTCAGCAATAGAATTTTTTTTCTTTTGAGATTTCGAGATTTAGCTTTTTAAGATTTTTATTTTTAATAGCTAATTTTCTACATTTACTATACAAATCATGAAAAGCATTTAATAGTTCATCATAAGAATATTCTTCATGAAATTCATTAGATTCAGATTCTACTTTATCTTCTAGTGCCATAAAACATAAGTTAGTTACCTTTTGTAGTTCATTGTTGCTTCTGGCTTTTAATTTCTTGCTTGACTCTTCCTTGGTCAAAACTTTCTTCCTTTTTATCTCTTTCTTTCTTTCTTTTTGCTTCCTCTTCTTCTTTGTCTTTAGGAAGCTTTTGAATTTTTTTGTTGTTCTTTCTTCCTCGAGTCGACTCGGGTTTACTTGGAGTCGACTCGACTGACTTGAGAGTCGACTCGAGATCTTCGGGAGACGTCTCGTTCTCAGAGGCCTAAAAGATGATTCTCTGTCTTTTGAACTGTTCTGCCTCGGAGTCGACTCGGGCCTTGTCGGAGTCGACTCGGCTAACTTGGGAGTCGACTCGTTCACAGGGTCTTCAAGACTGTGTCTCTGCCTTTCAAACTGTTCTTTTCTAGGAGTCGACTCGGACAAACTAGGAGTCGACTCGGCTACTGTGGAAGATTCTGCAATCTCATTGTTAGTACGCAATTGAAGCACATGTGAGCTAATCTGAGATTTATCATAAATGTTTTCTAAAGTATTCCAGATCTCCTTAGCAGATAAGCATGCAGAAATTTCATTAAACTTCGTTTCATGAATAGCACAATATAATATGTTCATAGCATTAGCATTCAATTGTGCTAAGTCCTTTTCATTAATAGTTTGAGAGAGTGTGTGAAGGTCATTTATTATGATTTTCCATAAATAAAAGTTTTGTGATTGAATAAAAATGCGCATGCGTGCTTTCCAATATGTGTAGTTTATGCCATTAAACAGTGGAGGGCTATCAATTAACTGTCCCTTTCCTAGAAAACTATCTATTTGAGTTGTCATGATCTTTGGCTGTTGATCGTGAGATCAATAATTAATCTTGAGCACCTGCTCTGATACCACTTGTTGCCCAAGGTGACAACCCAAGAGGGGGGGTGAATTGGGTCTTTTAAAAACTTTTAAACTACTTCTAATCTTTTAGAGTTAATTAAGCTAAGTTGTATGGATGCTTAGTGAAATTTAAACTTAGCAAGAGTATTATTCTAATCTAATCAACTATTAAGCAGCGGATTCAATAAAAGATTAGTCTAAGTTTGCCCAAGTATGCAATTCAATTGAATGAGACTTGATTAAGTAAATTGAATATGCTTGCAACTAAAGGATGCACGAAGAAGAGTTAAGCAAGCTTAGTATCTAAGTAAGTAAGTGAGTGAGGAAGTCAGACAATAAAGAGCATCACAAACACAACAAAAATATAGTGGTTCGGTGCATCCCAGCACCTACATCCACTCCCCAAGACCTCTTGGGAATTTCACTATAATCCCTCAGATTACAGCCGGTTGTTTTACAAGCTCACAACCCAACTTGTTGTTTTGCGAGATCACAACGAACTCGGTCGGTTTTCACAGGCTCACCGACTAGAACCTACCGATTGTTTTCACGGGCTCACAATCCAACCCAGTTGGTTTTCCCTAAGGCTCACCAACCACAACCTTACAACGTTGGTTTTCCCTTTGGCTCACCAACAAACCTTAACACCGTTGGTTTTCCTTTGGCTCACCAACAAACCTTAACCTCTTGATTCAATCCCTTGATTGAATCAAGTTACAAGATATTAGACTAAGAATTTAAAGCAAGTACAAGCTTCTTAACTAAGCAAATATATCAAATATAAACAAATGGAGTAAAGAGAGGCTCTCAAACGAATTTTGAAGATGAAGGAACTCGGCTTCTTCTTTACTTGACCCTCTTCTGATTTGGCACGAGGTAGAGGATGATTGAGGCAGCACACGGATGGAGAGGAAGCTTTGGGATTCACTAGGATGCTCTTCTTCTCTCTATTTCGCTTTGGATGGCCCTTTTGTGCTTATGGGAGATTTTCCTTGTAATCTCTTTGAAATCTCTTCCCTAAATATTTTCTCCCACTTCCTTACCCTCTTCCCTAGCTCTCCTCTTGATTTTATAGCTTTAGAGGGAGTGAAAACAAAAATCTAGCCATTAGAGACAAAAATAGAGCCGTTGGAATCAAGAAAAAAACCAGCCGTTATGCCTCCCAGCGTGCTGGAGTCGACTCGGTTGAAGTAGGAGTCGACTCGGCTGAAACAGGAGTCACTTGTGAATAGTAGTCTGTCGGCACTGTAGCTGGGAGTCGGCTCCGCACTGTAGCACTGAAGTTGGAGTCGACTCGAGATCACTGTAGCGCTGAAAATCAACTTTCTGTTTTTTTGTTTGTTCTCAGTCGGAGTCGACTCGTAGAGTATCGGAGTCGACTTGAGCACTGTTTCTTGAAACTCTAGAGTGCCAGAGTCGACTCTAAATTTTCCGGAGTCGACTCGAGGACTATTCTTTTGAATCTTTCTTTGAATTTGCTCCTTCAACTTGAATCCTTTGAACTTGAAACTTGGGCCAATGAAGTGAAGCTTTCTTCCAACTTTTTTTTAGAGCTTTTGAGGCCTTCTTGTATTTTTCCAACTTGCTATGTTTCTTGCAAAATAAATTATCTTTCTTCTTGCAACACAAATATTAGTAATTATACTTCAAGGTTTTGTGATCATCAAAATCAATCTTTAACTCAATCTTTGGGTCATCAAAAGAGTCATCTAGAGCTCCATCCTTCCTTGAAGAGTGAAGCATCCTTGACAAAGAAGAGAGGAGTCACTACAAGCGATAAATACTTTCTAAACTCTTCTTTATAGTTTATATTGTTTCATTTGCTCATCTAGGAGTTTAAATCTTCTTTCTTAGTTTATTAAACTACTTGTAAAGGTTGGTTGGTTAGCCCGCAAAACCAACGGAATAGGTTGATTGGTGAACCCGGAAAACCAATTGTAAAGGTTCGTTGGTGAGCCCGCAAAACCAACAAAGGTTCGTTGGTGAGCCCGCAAAACCAATAAAGGTTCGTTGGTGAGCCCATAAAACCAACATAGGTTTTTGGTGAACCCGAAACACCAAAGTGTAAAGGTTTTTGGATTGTGAACCCGGAAAATAATCCAACTGTAATCCGCGGGATTATAGTGAATTTCCAAGGGGTCGCTTGGGGAGTGGACGTAGGTGCTAAGGAGAGCACCGAACCACTATATTTTGTGTTGTTTGTATTGTGATTTGTTTTAGCTTACTAATCATACAATTGACTTAAGTAAGTTAGTTAAAATCGAAAGAAATCAATTCACCCCCCCTCTTGGCTTGTCACCTTGGGCAACAAGTGGTATCAGAGCAAGGTGCTCTAATAGTACTCATTGATCTCACAATCAAGAGTTAAAGATCATGACAACCCAAGTGGGATGTTCTATGAGTGAGGGGCAATCCACAAATAGACCACCTCTATTTAATGGCACAAACTACACATATTGGAAAGCTAGGATGAGGATATTCATTCAAGCTTCCGACTATGAACTATGGTACATCATCACTAGAGGACCTCACACACCCACACTTAACATAGAGGGCACTATCATACCCAAACCAGAAATGGATTGGAATGAAAGTGATAGAAGATTAGCACAGTTAAATGCAAAAGCTATAAATGTACTTTACTGCTCATTAGATGTAAGTGAATTTAATAAAATATCTACTTGCTCTACTGCTAAAGAAATTTGGGACAAACTTGAGGTCACCCATGAAGGGACCAATCAAGTTAAAGAGTCAAAGATAAACATATTGGTACACAAGTATGAATTGTTTAAAATGGAATCTACTGAGTCCATAACTGATATGTTTACTCGTTTTACTGACATTATAAATGGGCTTAAGAGTTTAGGAAAGTCTTATTCTAACTCTGATTTGGTGCGAAAAATTCTCAGGTCTCTACCAAGAATTTGGGAGGCCAAGGTAACCGCTATTCAAGAAGCTAAGGACCTCAACACACTGCAATTAGAGGAGCTTCTAGGATCACTCATGACCCATGAGTTTACAATGAGGCAAAATTCAGAAGATGAGGTCAAGAGAAGAAAGCCCATTGCCCTAAAGACTACCACCCCTAAACAACAAACTGAATCGGAAGATTCAGATGATGATGAAGAAATTGATAAAGAAGGGATGGCTATGCTTGGGAGAAAATTCAGAAAATTTATGAGAGGTAAGAATAGATTCCATAAAAAGAAACCCTTCATCAAAGGTAATTCAAGCAAAGAGAAGGGTAAGGAAGAAAAGGAAAAAGAAACTCCCATTTGCTATGAATGTAACAAACCCGGGCATTATAAGATAGATTGCCCGGATTTGAAATGGATGGCAAGAAAACTGAAAAAGAAGAACTTCATGGCTGAATGGAGTGAAAG
The DNA here is from genome assembly GCF_051530095.1 of Phoenix dactylifera. Classification (NCBI taxonomy): domain Eukaryota; kingdom Viridiplantae; phylum Streptophyta; class Magnoliopsida; order Arecales; family Arecaceae; genus Phoenix; species Phoenix dactylifera. Next base: position 7,740,445 of record NC_143195.1, on the reverse strand, counting down.
TGAGGAATCAAGTTCGGAAGAGGAAGATCATCAAGAGACGGCCCAAATGTGTCATATGGCCAATGACGATGAGGTAGATTCTGAACTTGACTGTGATTTTACTGTTGATGAATTACATGATGCATTCTTGGAACTCATGGAAGAACATAAGAAACTAATTAATAAAAATAAAGTTCTAAAAGAAGAAAATCAATCTCTTGTCAAAGATAAGTTAAAACTGTCTCATAACTGTGAAACATTAAGTAGGAAACTTACAAATGAAACCAAGAATTTAATTGCTGAAAACATCAAGCTAAAAGATGATGCTGAAAAAATATAAATCCTTGGTAGATAAATTTACACTTAGTTCTACTAAATTAAATATGATTCTTGATAGTCAAAAAGCTGTATATGATAAGGCTGGTTTAGGTTATAAAACAAATAAGAAACAAAAATTCTTAAAGAACATTTTTGTAAAAGCTAAAAGTAAAAATATTACTTGTTATTGCTGCAATAAGTTAGGACATAGAGCATATGAATGTAACTTTAGAAAGTCCAATCAAAACAAATTAAGTAATAATCAAAAGATTAAATTCAAGAAAGTTTGGGTTCCAAAAGGAACATGGAGTACTAACCCTAAAGGACCCAACTTAGTTTGGGTACCTAAAGTTTCTTCTTGATCTTGATTGCAGGTGTGTCTTACAGCTGATAAAGTGGAAAAACGATGGTATCTAGATAGCGGCTGTTCAAGACACATGACCGGTGACGTAGATCAATTTGTCATCTTGGAATCAAAGAAGGGTGGAGTAGTAACCTATGGAGACAATGGTAAAGGGCATATCATTGGAAAGGGTAAAATTTTCATTACTCCATCTATTTTCATAGAAAATGTCTTATTAGTCAAGGGTTTGAAACATAACCTTCTTAGCATAAGTCAATTTTGTGATAAAGGGTTTAAAGTCACGTTTGAAGCATCTGTATGCATAATCACAAATCCTAAAGATAATAGCATTGTACTTGTAGGACAAAGGCAAAGAAATATTTACTTAGTAGATCTTCATGAGTTAGGCAAGAAAAATGGATTATGCTTAATTACTAATGAAGAAAAGAAAACTGAAACTAGTTGGCTTTGGCATCGAAGACTAGGACATGCTAGTATGGAATTAATATCAAAACTAGTCAAGAAGGAATTAATAAAAGATGTGCCAAAATTGATCTTTGAAAAGGACAAAATATGTGGACCATGTTCATTGGGGAAACAAACTAAATCATCTTTCAAATCAAAGAATATAGTATCAACAACTAGACCATTTGAACTCATACACATGGATTTATTTGGACCTACTAGAACTACAAGTCTAGGAGGGAAGAAGTATGGACTAGTTATTGTTGATGATTTTTCAAGATATACATGGGTTTCATTTTTGGCACATAAGAATGAAGCATTTTCAGAATTCTTGAAACTATATAATAATATCATAAATGAAAAGAAACTCACCTTAGTAGCAATTCGAAGTGATCATGGTACCGAATTTGAAAATCAACACTTTGAAGAATTTTGTACTAAATATGGTATATCACATCAATTTTCAGCACCTAGAACGCCTCAACAAAATGGGGTTGTTGAAAGGAAAAATAGGACATTGGCAGAAATGGCACGCACAATGTTGTGTGAGTCAAATCTTCCAAAGTACTTTTGGGCTGAAGCTATAAGCACTGCTTGCCATATTCTAAATCGAGTTTTAATACGACCAATAACCAAGAAAACTCCTTATGAACTTTGAAAGAATAAGAAACCAACTGCTAAATATCTTAAAGTTTTTGGATGTAGATGTTTCATTTTAAACAATGGCAAGAAGGATCTAAGTAAATTTGATGCCAAGTCAGATGAAGGTATCTTCTTAGGATACTCCACATCTAGCAGGGCATACAGAGTATTCAATAAAAGGACTTTAGTAGTGGAAGAGTCAGTCAATATTATATTTGATGAGTCTGATAGTGAGTCTGCTAGGAAAGAAAATATTGTTGATGATGATACAGGAATTATCGACTTTGAAAAGTTGAATATTGATGACGTACCAAATCAAGATAAGGGAGATGATTGCGTGCCACCTCAATCCCAAAACTTGCCAAAGGAATGGAGGTATGCATATGGACACCCTAAAGACTTAATCATTGGTGATCCATCACAAGGGGTAAGAACTCGATCATCTCTTAGAAATTTAAATGATTATCTTGCTTTTGTTTCACAATTAGAACCTAAGACTTATGAAGAAGCTGAAAAAGATACTAATTGGATAAATGCCATGCAAGAAGAATTGAATCAATTTAAAAGAAGTAATGTATGGACATTAACTGAAAGACCAAAGCATAACTCAGTAATTGGAACAAAATGGATATTTAGAAATAAATTAGATGAAAGTGGATTAGTCATAAGAAATAAGGCTAGACTTGTAGCTAAGGGATACAATCAAGAAGAAGGAATAGACTTTGATGAAACATTTGCTCCAGTAGCTAGATTAGAGGCTATTAGATTACTTCTAGCATTTGCATATTTCATGGATTTCAAATTATATCAAATGGATGTGAAGAGTGCTTTCTTAAATGGTTTTATTGAGGAGGAAGTATATGTAGAACAACCTCCTGGTTTTGAGAATCATGAATTGCCAAATCATGTGTTTAAACTACATAAGGCATTATATGGATTAAAGCAAGCACCTAGGGCTTGGTATGATCGATTAAGCAAATTTCTGCTTAATAATGACTTTAGTAGAGGAAATGTAGATAAAACTCTATTTCTCAAAAGAAAGGACAAAAATCTATTAGTAGTACAAATATATGTAGATGACATAATCTTTGGTGCCACAAATGATACTCTTTGCAAAGAATTTGCTGATTTAATGCATGGAGAATTTGAAATGAGTTTGATGGGAGAACTAAGCTTCTTTCTTGGATTACAAATCAAACAAACTAAAGAAGGCATTTTCATTCATCAAACTAAGTAATACAAAGGAAATACTAAAGAAGTTTGGGAATGAAAATCATAAGGGAGTAGGCACTCCAATGAATCCTACTAGTAAGCTAGACAAAGATGAAAAAGGGAAGAGTATTGATATTAAGCTCTATAGAGGACTAATTGGATCCTTGCTCTACCTTACTGCTAGTAGACCCGACATCGTATTTAGTGTAGGAATATGTGCTAGATACCAATCGGATCCTAAGGAGTCACATTTAAGTGCTGTTAAAAGAATCCTTAGATATTTAAGAGGAACTACCAATATAGGATTATGGTACTCAAGAGACTCCTATCTAGATTTGCTTGCATATTCAGATACGGATTTTGCCGAATGCAAATTAGATAGGAAGAGCACAAGTGGCACATGTCAATTCTTAGGAAATAACTTAGTATCATGGTTTAGCAAAAAGCAGAATTCAGTGGCACTGTCCACAGCTGAAGCTGAATATATAGCTGCTGGTAGTTGTTGTGCTCAAGTATTATGGCTTAAGCAACAACTAGAGGACTATGGAGTTAAGCTAGATAATATTCCTATTAAATGTGATAATACTAGTGCCATCAATCTTACTAAAAATCCAGTTCAGCATTCTAAAGCCAAACACATAGAAATAAGGTATCATTTTATTAGGGATCATGTGCAAAATGGAAATGTATGTATTGAGCATATATGCACTGAAAAATAATTAGCCGACATATTTACAAAACCATTGAGTGAAGATAGATTCTGCGTGCTAAGGAGGGAATTAGGCATATGTGATCCTTTTTATTGAAGAAATATAAAAGGGAGCTAGTAGTCTCATGATACATTCCTCTAATTTCTAAAATCTCATGAAACATGAGTCAAACTTGTTATCTATAGATTCCTTACTCATGTATCATTGTCCCAGAAAGGATTTATAAGGATTGGAAGCAAAGAAAATTTTTAGAAGCAAAAAGGAAGAGAAAAAGAAAAATTCTGCACTTGGGTCGACCCAACCCAGAATAGGGTCGACCCAACGTTGAGTCGACCCAAGAAAATTCTTGAGTCGACCCAACGTCGGGACCCCACTGTTAAAAGGGGACCCGAGAGCAAAATTAGGGCACTGTTTGTTGGAATCCCTTGCACGCCGCAGAAAATTTCAGAAAAATTCTGCGCGCAGCGGAATACATGCGCGAGATTCCGTTCATCGCATGAACATATTTTAAAACCGTCGTTCGTAGATAGATTGGGATTAAATACTTTTACATAATATTAGGAAGATCAGATCTTCACCTTGTGCGGGTAGATATTCACCGCAATCTGATGATCGTGGTATTTGTTGAAAGGTTCACTTGAAGCCGCACACGCGTCCGGCCTCTACGGGTATCCACACGAGGCAGAGAACCAATCCAAACTCTCTAATCTCCCCGGGGTGCTAGCTCCCTTGCAGAGATATGTTTTGATGGCTGAAATCCTCTCTTGATTTATCAACTCTTTGATAGATCTCAAGAGGAAGAAGAAGGACTTGGAAGGGAGGAAGAAGATCCCATCTTGCTGCCTCCTTTTTCTTTTATTCTTGTGGATGGAAGAAGGGTGAAGAGAGAAAGCCATACACCACCCTATTTTTCTTTGATGCTCATGGCTGAAAACCCCAAGAGGAAGGAGGCTTGCCCATGGCACAAAAACCAAGAGGGGAGGAGGCACTCTCACGGCACAAAAACCAGAGAGAGGGGAGGAGCTCTCACGGGAAGAAAAATCCATAATTTGGGCCCCCCTTTTGTTTCCCCTTTTCTTCCTTTTTTTTTTTGTTTGTGTGCGGCTGAAAACCATCATGGGAGAGGGGGGCTGCCGTATCCTCTTTCTTTTTATGAGAAGAGGGGGCCACATGCTCCCTTTTTTTTTTTGTTTGAACCCTAGGCGTGAGCTCCTACAAATTAGGAGCTCACGTCTATCTTTTGGCAAGAGGAGGGGCGTAGGAGGGGCGTACGCCCCTCCCTCTAATCCTCTCATGTCCCACGCCCAAGCCTCATCTCATGAGGTGCGTGGGCCCCACTTTCAGCCCCTTTTTAATCCCCTCACAATTGAGGTCTAATCTAATTAGATCTCAATCAATTTATGAATCAATTAGGACTTATCCATATGAGTCCTAATCCAATTATGACCCAATTGAATCTTGACTCAATTAAATTCTTTAATCCTAATCCAATTAGGAGTCATCTTAATTTATTAGATCAAAAATAATTAGGACTTTAGGAATCCTAATCTAATTAGAATTTATTTAATTTTAGTCCTAATCCAATTAGGACTCTAGGTATCCTACTCCAAGTAGGACTTTAATTAAATTTGAAGTCCTAATCTAATTAGGACTCTTGGAGTCCTACTCCAAGTAGGACTCTTATTTAATAAGATCAAACCCAATTAATTAAGTCCAATTGATTCAATTGAATTGCAATCCAATTGCAATTACTCCTTCTTCAACTCACTAACTCTTAGTGGGTTAATTAATTATCAATCAAATTGATAATCATGAACTATTGTGATTCCAAATCACAACTCAACCATCGGATCGGTCAATACCTCTATTGTGTGTGACCCCATAGGTTCTATTCTGTCTGGTAGTGAGATATACTGCGATCTCTATCACAATATCATTGAAAACTCCTTTCAATGGGTTGGAACAATTCCAACTCAACTCACCAGGGATCATCAATCATCAAGATAGTCCCTGTGAGTCTCACCATCCACCAGTGACACCTAGCAGCATGTAGTGGCTATCCAGCAGAATGGAATGATGAACCTCTAGGTGCAGTTAGTATATAATACAGTCCTTCTATCGTGGATCCCTACAGGACGGAGGTCATGGATAACTCGTCAAACCCCATCGTCTGTCATATGTCAAGATTTATTCGACTTAAGTTCGAGAATGGAAAACTCCTTTTCCACTGTACATACTACCCCGGCCGAGGATTTACGAACTCAGTCTCATAAATCACATAGGATCTCTCTTAACCTATCAAGATCGATAGATTCCATCTAGATGCACCCCTACTCCTACAATGAACCTACTGCAGCCAATCTGCACCACAAGAACCCAATTGGCTAGGGCTCATGTTTATGTGCTCGTCAAACTACAGCAACCTCACTGTGAATAGCCGAGGCATCGCAGGTCAAAGGACCAGTCATATAACTTCAGCATCAAGTAAGTCACTGACGAGTGGATAGACATCCAAGTGACTACTTGCTATGGTCACGCTCAGTACCCTTGTTCTCTAATAAGCACTTGCACAATTGCTCCAGTGTCGCCACACTGTGGACTCAAGACTCGTCCATCAAAGAAAGCGATCTGTGCACTAATCTCAGCGGATCGATCACCGTCCTCGTGATGATCCATCGATCAGGAGCAATTCAGAAATTAATCACCAATGACACATGCCTCAAATTCTCAACTCTTGAGAATATGCGTCATCATCTTATTAATTTCTTGGACGATTCATGGACACATAAGAACATGAATGAAAAGAATGCCCATTCTAATAAATTCATTATTAGGTCAAGTACAAATTTATGTCCCAGAATAAAATAATGCGTCAGCCAAATTGGCTTCTAGGGCATACTTCTAACAATCTCCCACTTGCACTAAAGCCAATCAGCTATAAACCTAAGCCCCATCTTCTCAAGATGCGCTTGAGTTTTCTGCTGACTTATCTGCTTAGTGAATGGGTCCACCACATTTCCTGTGGAGTCTACTCTCTGATCCTTTACTTATTTCTTTTCAAGGTAGTCCCTTATTAGGTTAAACCACCGCTCTATGTGCTTCGGCTTCCGGTGAGACCTTGGCTCTTTAGCTAGTGCTATGGTGCCTTTGTTATCGCAGTAGAGTGTTATGGCATCTGATGACATTACACCTAACTCAGCAATGAACTTATTAAACCAGAAGGTTTCCACTGCACCCTTAGATACGGCTAAACATTCAGCTTCTAAGGTAGAATCTACAATAATCGGTTGTTTGGAACTCTTCCAATTTACTGAACCATCATTGTATATAATCTGATGTAGACTTTCTATCATCAATATGTGTGCATCCTTCTACCTTCAACTCTGATCTTCTTCCAAAGACCAAGAACATGTCCGTAGTTCTTCTCAAGTACTTAAGACTGTTCTTCACAGCTATCCAGTGCTTCTTGCCTGGATTTGACTGATATATGCTCGTGACACTCACAGCATGTACTATATCAAGTCATGTACATAGCATGGTATACATGAGGCTCCCTATAGCCGAAGTATAAGGGATCTTGCTCATCCACTGAATCTCTTCAGATGTGTTGGGGCACATCTTCTTGAAGAGATTTACCCCATGCCTAAGGGGTAATAATCCCCTTTTAGAGGTTTCCATGCCGAACCTCTTCAACACTCCCTCTTTGTAATATTCTGTGACAGGACAAGCATCCTCTTAAATCTATCTCTATAGACCTTAATTTCCAAAATATAGGATGCTTTTCCAAAGTCTATCATGGAGAATTCCTTAGACAACCAAACCTTGACTTAGGATATCATCCACGTACAATACGAGGAATGCAATAGCCCTCCCACTAACCTTCTTATAAACACATGGTTCCTCCTCGTTCTTGAAGAAATCAAACGATTTGATTATATCGTTGAAACGAGTGTTCCAACTCCGAGATACTTGTTTTTGTCCATAGATGGACCTTTGCAGCTTACAGACCTTGTGATCACCATCACAATATCATGATATGCTACAACAACAAGCAATATTCGAATGGACTTCAGCATGGCTACAGGTGAAAAAGTATCCTGATAATCAGTGCCTTCGCACTGACTATAACCTTTCGCCATTAGCCTTGCCTTATAGGTCTCTACCTAGCCATCCGAACTTAATTTTCTCTTGTAGATCCATTTACACCCAATAGGTACTATACCTTCCGGTGAATCTACTAAGATCCAGACTTGGTTGGAATGCATGGAGTCTATCTCTAACTTCATGGCTTCCAGCCATCTCTCGGAATCGATGTCTAACATCGCCTCGTTGTAGGTATTGGGATCCTTACCTTGATCCCTATCTCCCATGAGGAGCACTTCCTCTACATCCTCTGTAAGTATACCTAAGTACCTTTCAGGGGGATGGAAGATCCTACTAAATCTACGAGGTGGAGGAGGTACAACATGTACTGGCTCGATATGAATAGGTTCTATAGGCACAATGGCTCGTTGCTCTTTAGAGACTTTCTCTTCGAGCTCAATTTTTCTCCTACTGCCTCTATCAAGGATAAACTATTTTCCATGAAGATAGCATGTCGGCTCACAAACACTTTGTGATTCTCTCGGACATAAAATTGTATCCAAATAACTCTTTAGGATATTCTATAAAACGAGCACTAATTGTCCTATCCTCTAACTTGTCCGCCTGTTGTCATTTGACTTGGGCCGGACATCCCCAAATCTTGAAATAACCAAGACTCAGCTTCTTACCATGTCATATCTCATATAGTGTGGTAGGAACAGACTTAGAGGAAACACTATTCAATATGTAAATAGCTGAAAATAGGGCATCTCTCTAAAGAAACAAGGGTTGATCAGTGAAGCTCATCATGGACCTGACAATATTCAATAGGATCTGATTCCTCCTCTCCGACACTCCGTTAAGCTGAGGTGTACCAAGAGGGATCCATTATGAAACTATACCATTCTCCTTGAGATAATCACGGAACTCTCCACTAAGGTATTCACCTCCTCGATCTGATCGAAGAACCTTAATGAGTTTTTCTGTTTGTTTTTCTACTTCATATCTGAACTCTTTGAACCTTTCAAAAATTTCAGATTTGTGTCTCATACACATGACCATACCGTGAGTAATCATCGGTAAATGAAGTAAAAAATTACAACCCCTAGCCTGCGCATCGAATGGGCCACACACATAAGTGTGTACTAGGGTAAGTATCGCAGTGGACCTCTCCCATGTCCTAAAAAGGATAATTTGGTCATCTTTCCTTGAAGGCAGAATTCACAAATCGGATATGACTCGAAAGTCAATGAGCTCAGAAGCCCATATTTCTTCAATTTGTTTATTCTGTCTTCTCCTATATGACCAAGCCTGAGGTGCCACAAATACTTTAGATTTATCTCATCTCTAGATCCTTTTGGATCCTATGGTACTCACTGTTTGCTTAGATACATTCACAGGTACATCCAAATGTAAGTGATAGAGACGGTCAATCATAAAACCATATGCATCCAATTTATTTCTCAAACAAATTGAACAATAGTCTTATAAAAATCTTTCTGTGCTAAACAAGATACAGAAATCAAATTTTTGTTTGCAACAGGTAACAGTCTCTAAGTATCCTTTTAATAATGAGCATATCTGGCATACCTTCTGAAGGTCTGTCACCCTTCTTACTCTTTATGCTTTCCATGTATGTAGGACAGTTCCTCTTCCAATGGCCGTCTTATGATGCAATGGAAACACTTTTTCTTGCAATCGGCCTTTTTCTTGGAACTTCCTTACTTGGCCTTTTCTCGGTCTTCTGCCTTTTCACAGGTTTCTTCTTCTTCCAAGTAGACTCTCTCTTGGAAGTAGAAACCAACTTGACAGCGAGAACGATGCCCCTTGAACTCTTCAAGGTCCCTAAGGTAGTTACCAATTTTATTTAACAATTCTATTTTGGTGCATACAATCTTGTTCATATGGTAATTTACTATAAACTATTCATATGAAGCTAGAAGGGATTGCGGGATCAAATCCGTTTGCAATTCCTTGTGCATGGTCATGCCGAGCTTCTCAAGCTCCTCTAAGTTCTTTATCATGGTCAAACCATGATCATGGACAGACTGCCCATCACACATCTTGGCCTTGAAGAGCCTCTTGGACACTTCAAAACATGCTGCGTGACTCTGTTCACCATACAACTCTTGTAAGTGATATAATATGTCCCTGGCAATCTTCATGTTCTCATGCTGGCATTAAAATTCATTGGACATGGATGCCTTTGTGCAGCACCTAACTTTATTGTCATTGTTCGTCCACTTAGCATGCGTCTTACGCTGATCAGTGATCGGACGGATTGGTAACACGGGGATTCCATGGTCTAGCACATACCCTAATTTCTCACAATTCAAAACTATTTTTGAAATTTGCTGAGCCAGTCTTTTTCTTTATAATTGGGTTTGGTCAAATGGTTGTTCTATAGGATATGAGTTAAGAGTCTAGAAGCTGAATTTCTAATCCTCAGAGAGTAAAGATTCTAATTAGAATTTTGTATTTGATCTCTATTTATTTTAGGGCCTTTTAAAACAAATATACCTTCCACTATTTTCTCGAATCTCTCACACTCCTCTAGTAGAGAAACGGAAACCTTGCGACTCTAGGTTTCAAGTGGGGTGCTACGGTCCCACCAATTTACATACCACCTCACCTAACAGTTATTGGTGACAAATAAACGATGAGTGTACAACTCTTGTACAATGCTTCTCAAGCAAGTTGTAGCGCTATCAGGTCTCTAAGTAATGAAGACCTCACCTAACAGTTATTGGCCCCATTCCTTAGTTAAGTCGGACCCACCGTATAACCGCAGAAGTAAAGCCGTCATTGGGTCCCTCACCTAACAGTTATTGGGCCCAACCCTATCTTTACCCCTACAACATCTCATGCCTAATATAGAGAGGTCCAGTCCCCCGATGCAATTTGCCCACTGTATCCAGCCGAGACAAATCAACGCCGGAAAGACCTTAGCAGCTCTACTACGGTGGAAGACCGCTAGACTTAATATTTTCGAGGAGATTTAATTTAGGTCTCTTTCATTTAATTATCTACATCTCATGCAAATAATTATGTACCCGCTATGCATAAACATAAACATAAACATCCAGGCATAATAACAAAAATTAAACTGGTGATGATCATGGATCCAGGATGGGGTCATAGTACAAGCACATGCACGTCAATTGGTTAGATCGTCTTCAACTCTTGACTCGATCTTGAGCACCCTTGGTCCAATTGCGATCAACTCCTTGATCCATCTCCAATCAACCCTTGATCTCGATCCGCGCAAATCGTGCTTGTAGAGGCATGCACCGATCAACCATTGACATGCAACACATCACAGATTACATCCCAGATAACTTTAAAAATAAATAAAATTAAATAATAGTTACAACCCTTTTTCATGAGACACGCAGGTCTCTAATACATCAATATAAGATGCACGCAGGCATCTGAAAATCTGATTTACATGCATCACATAACATCACAGAACATTTCAGCACATGTAAAGGGTCCATCCATGATCATCACCATACGCATCTCATGCATTAAATAAAATTTACAGATCTGAATATTTAACAGATTATGTCATCTTATGAGTTGCTGATCATGCAAGATATGATTCTAAATATTTTTAATCTCATTAACAAATCAATAGAACCATTAATCTAATCGCATAGAAAATCAGCATGCAGAAAAATCAGCAAGCTGAAAATTCTGCATGCAGAAAAATTCAGCAAGCATAATCTTTAAATTTTCAGATCTATTATGCCTTAATCATTTAATCCTAATCTTAATCTATGCAACCATGGCTCTGATACCACTGTTGGAATCCCTCGCACGCCGCAGAAAATTTCAGAAAAATTCTGCGCGCAGCGGAATACATGCGCGAGATTCCGTTCATCGCATGAACATATTTTAAAACCGTCGTTCGTAGATAGATTGGGATTAAATACTTTTACATAATATTAGGAAGATCAGATCTTCACCTTGTGCGGGTAGATATTCACCGCAATCTGATGATCGTGGTATTTGTTGAAAGGTTCACTTGAAGCCGCACACGCGTCCGGCCTCTACGGGTATCCACACGAGGCAGAGAACCAATCCAAACTCTCTAATCTCCCCGGGGTGCTAGCTCCCTTGCAGAGATATGTTTTGATGGCTGAAATCCTCTCTTGATTTATCAACTCTTTGATAGATCTCAAGAGGAAGAAGAAGGACTTGGAAGGGAGGAAGAAGATCCCATCTTGCTGCCTCCTTTTTCTTTTATTCTTGTGGATGGAAGAAGGGTGAAGAGAGAAAGCCATACACCACCCTATTTTTCTTTGATGCTCATGGCTGAAAACCCCAAGAGGAAGGAGGCTTGCCCATGGCACAAAAACCAAGAGGGGAGGAGGCACTCTCACGGCACAAAAACCAGAGAGAGGGGAGGAGCTCTCACGGGAAGAAAAATCCATGATTTGGGCCCCCCTTTTGTTTCCCCTTTTCTTCCTTTTTTTTTTTTGTTTGTGTGCGGCTGAAAACCATCATGGGAGAGGGGGGCTGCCGTATCCTCTTTCTTTTTATGAGAAGAGGGGGCCACATGCTCCCTTTTTTTTTTTTGTTTGAACCCTAGGCGTGAGCTCCTACAAATTAGGAGCTCACGTCTATCTTTTGGCAAGAGGAGGGGCGTACGCCCCTCCCTCTAATCCTCTCATGTCCCACGCCCAAGCCTCATCTCATGAGGTGCGTGGGCCCCACTTTCAGCCCCTTTTTAATCCCCTCACAATTGAGGTCTAATCTAATTAGATCTCAATCAATTTATGAATCAATTAGGACTTATCCATATGAGTCCTAATCCAATTATGACCCAATTGAATCTTGACTCAATTAAATTCTTCAATCCTAATCCAATTAGGAGTCATCTTAATTTATTAGATCAAAAATAATTAGGACTTTAGGAATCCTAATCCAATTAGAATTTATTTAATTTTAGTCCTAATCCAATTAGGACTCTAGGTATCCTACTCCAAGTAGGACTTTAATTAAATTTGAAGTCCTAATCTAATTAGGACTCTTGGAGTCCTACTCCAAGTAGGACTCTTATTTAATAAGATCAAGCCCAATTAATTAAGTCCAATTGATTCAATTGAATTGCAATCCAATTGCAATTACTCCTTCTTCAACTCACTAACTCTTAGTGGGTTAATTAATTATCAATCAAATTGATAATCATGAACTATTGTGATTCCAAATCACAACTCAACCATCGGATCGGTCAATACCTCTATTGTGTGTGACCCCATAGGTTCTATTCTGTCTGGTAGTGAGATATACTGCGATCTCTATCACAATATCATTGAAAACTCCTTTCAATGGGTTGGAACAATTCCAACTCAACTCACCAGGGATCATCAATCATCAAGATAGTCCCTGTGAGTCTCACCATCCACCAGTGACACCTAGCAGCATGTAGTGGCTATCCAGCAGAATGGAATGATGAACCTCTAGGTGCAGTTAGTATATAATACAGTCCTTCTATCGTGGATCCCTACAGGACGGAGGTCATGGATAACTCGTCAAACCCCATCGTCTGTCATATGTCAAGATTTATTCGACTTAAGTTCGAGAATGGAAAACTCCTTTTCCACTGTACATACTACCCCGGCCGAGGATTTACGAACTCAGTCTCATAAATCACATAGGATCTCTCTTAACCTATCAAGATCGATAGATTCCATCTAGATGCACCCCTACTCCTACAATGAACCTACTGCAGCCAATCTGCACCACAAGAACCCAATTGGCTAGGGCTCATGTTTATGTGCTCGTCAAACTACAGCAACCTCACTGTGAATAGCCGAGGCATCGCAGGTCAAAGGACCAGTCATATAACTTCAGCATCAAGTAAGTCACTGACGAGTGGATAGACATCCAAGTGACTACTTGCTATGGTCACGCTCAGTACCCTTGTTCTCTAATAAGCACTTGCACAATTGCTCCAGTGTCGCCACACTGTGGACTCAAGACTCGTCCATCAAAGAAAGCGATCTGTGCACTAATCTCAGCGGATCGATCACCGTCCTCGTGATGATCCATCGATCAGGAGCAATTCAGAAATTAATCACCAATGACACATGCCTCAAATTCTCAACTCTTGAGAATATGCGTCATCATCTTATTAATTTCTTGGACGATTCATGGACACATAAGAACATGAATGAAAAGAATGCCCATTCTAATAAATTCATTATTAGGTCAAGTACAAATTTATGTCCCAGAATAAAATAATGCGTCAGCCAAATTGGCTTCTAGGGCATACTTCTAACAATCTCCCACTTGCACTAAAGCCAATCAGCTATAAACCTAAGCCCCATCTTCTCAAGATGCGCTTGAGTTTTCTGCTGACTTATCTGCTTAGTGAATGGGTCCACCACATTTCCTGTGGAGTCTACTCTCTGATCCTTTACTTATTTCTTTTCAAGGTAGTCCCTTATTAGGTTAAACCACCGCTCTATGTGCTTCGGCTTCCGGTGAGACCTTGGCTCTTTAGCTAGTGCTATGGTGCCTTTGTTATCGCAGTAGAGTGTTATGGCATCTGATGACATTACACCTAACTCAGCAATGAACTTATTAAACCAGAAGGTTTCCACTGCACCCTTAGATACGGCTAAACATTCAGCTTCTAAGGTAGAATCTACAATAATCGGTTGTTTGGAACTCTTCCAATTTACTGAACCATCATTGTATATAATCTGATGTAGACTTTCTATCATCAATATGTGTGCATCCTTCTACCTTCAACTCTGATCTTCTTCCAAAGACCAAGAACATGTCCGTAGTTCTTCTCAAGTACTTAAGACTGTTCTTCACAGCTATCCAGTGCTTCTTGCCTGGATTTGACTGATATATGCTCGTGACACTCACAGCATGTACTATATCAAGTTATGTACATAGCATGGTATACATGAGGCTCCCTATAGCCGAAGTATAAGGGATCTTGCTCATCCACTGAATCTCTTCAGATGTGTTGGGGCACATCTTCTTGAAGAGATTTACCCCATGCCTAAGGGGTAATAATCCCCTTTTAGAGGTTTCCATGCCGAACCTCTTCAACACTCCCTCTTTGTAATATTCTGTGACAGGACAAGCATCCTCTTAAATCTATCTCTATAGACCTTAATTTCCAAAATATAGGATGCTTTTCCAAAGTCTATCATGGAGAATTCCTTAGACAACCAAACCTTGACTTAGGATATCATCCACGTACAATACGAGGAATGCAATAGCCCTCCCACTAACCTTCTTATAAACACATGGTTCCTCCTCGTTCTTGAAGAAATCAAACGATTTGATTATATCGTTGAAACGAGTGTTCCAACTCCGAGATACTTGTTTTTGTCCATAGATGGACCTTTGCAGCTTACAGACCTTGTGATCACCATCACAATATCATGATATGCTACAACAACAAGCAATATTCGAATGGACTTCAGCATGGCTACAGGTGAAAAAGTATCCTGATAATCAGTGCCTTCGCACTGACTATAACCTTTCGCCATTAGCCTTGCCTTATAGGTCTCTACCTAGCCATCCGAACTTAATTTTCTCTTGTAGATCCATTTACACCCAATAGGTACTATACCTTCCGGTGAATCTACTAAGATCCAGACTTGGTTGGAATGCATGGAGTCTATCTCTAACTTCATGGCTTCCAGCCATCTCTCGGAATCGATGTCTAACATCGCCTCGTTGTAGGTATTGGGATCCTTACCTTGATCCCTATCTCCCATGAGGAACACTTCCTCTACATCCTCTGTAAGTATACCTAAGTACCTTTCAGGGGGATGGAAGATCCTACTAAATCTACGAGGTGGAGGAGGTACAACATGTACTGGCTCGATATGAATAGGTTCTATAGGCACAATGGCTCGTTGCTCTTTAGAGACTTTCTCTTCGAGCTCAATTTTTCTCCTACTGCCTCTATCAAGGATAAACTATTTTCCATGAAGATAGCATGTCGGCTCACAAACACTTTGTGATTCTCTCGGACATAAAATTGTATCCAAATAACTCTTTAGGATATTCTATAAAACGAGCACTAATTGTCCTATCCTCTAACTTGTCCGCCTGTTGTCATTTGACTTGGGCCGGA
This sequence comes from Phoenix dactylifera, assembly GCF_051530095.1. Classification (NCBI taxonomy): domain Eukaryota; kingdom Viridiplantae; phylum Streptophyta; class Magnoliopsida; order Arecales; family Arecaceae; genus Phoenix; species Phoenix dactylifera. The sequence goes on along the minus strand of NC_143195.1, from coordinate 7,724,580 downwards.
CATCCCCAAATCTTGAAATAACCAAGACTCAGCTTCTTACCATGTCATATCTCATATAGTGTGGTAAGAACAGACTTAGAGGAAACACTATTCAATATGTAAATAGCTGAAAATAGGGCATCTCTCTAAAGAAACAAGGGTTGATCAGTGAAGCTCATCATGGACCTGACAATATCCAATAGGATCTGATTCCTCCTCTCCGACACTCCGTTAAGCTGAGGTGTACCAGGAGGGATCCATTATGAAACTATACCATTCTCCTTGAGATAATCACGGAACTCTCCACTAAGGTATTCACCTCCTCGATCTGATCGAAGAACCTTAATGAGTTTTTCTGTTTGTTTTTCTACTTCATATTTGAACTCTTTGAACCTTTCAAAAATTTCAGGTTTGTGTCTCATACACATGACCATACCGTGAGTAATCATCGGTAAATGAAGTAAAAAATTACAACCCCTAGCCTGCGCATCGAATGGGCCACACACATAAGTGTGTACTAGGGTAAGTATCGCAGTGGACCTCTCCCATGTCCTAAAAAGGATAATTTGGTCATCTTTCCTTGAAGGCAGAATTCACAAATCGGATATGACTCGAAAGTCAATGAGCTCAGAAGCCCATATTTCTTCAATTTGTTTATTCTGTCTTCTCCTATATGACCAAGCCTGAGGTGCCACAAATACTTTAGATTTATCTCATCTCTAGATCCTTTTGGATCCTATGGTACTCACTGTTTGCTTAGATACATTCACAGGTACATCCAAATGTAAGTGATAGAGACGGTCAATCATAAAACCATATGCATCCAATTTATTTCTCAAACAAATTGAACAATAGTCTTATAAAAATCTTTCTGTGCTAAACAAGATACAGAAATCAAATTTTTGTTTGCAACAGGTAACAGTCTCTAAGTATCCTTTTAATAATGAGCATATCTGGCATACCTTCTGAAGGTCTGTCACCCTTCTTACTCTTTATGCTTTCCATGTATGTAGGACAGTTCCTCTTCCAATGGCCGTCTTATGATGCAATGGAAACACTTTTTCTTGCAATTGGCCTTTTTCTTGGAACTTCCTTACTTGGCCTTTTCTCGGTCTTCTGCCTTTTCACAGGTTTCTTCTTCTTCCAAGTAGACTCTCTCTTGGAAGTAGAAACCAACTTGACAGCGAGAACGATGCCCCTTGAACTCTTCAAGGTCCCTAAGGTAGTTACCAATTTTATTTAACAATTCTATTTTGGTGCATACAATCTTGTTCATATGGTAATTTACTATAAACTGTTCATATGAAGCTAGAAGGGATTGCGGGATCAAATCCGTTTGCAATTCCTTGTGCATGGTCATGCCGAGCTTCTCAAGCTCCTCTAAGTTCTTTATCATGGTCAAACCATGATCATGGACAGACTGCCCATCACACATCTTGGCCTTGAAGAGCCTCTTGGACACTTCAAAACATGCTGCGTGACTCTGTTCACCATACAACTCTTGTAAGTGATATAATATGTCCCTGGCAATCTTCATGTTCTCATGCTGGCATTAAAATTCATTGGACATGGATGCCTTTGTGCAGCACCTAACTTTATTGTCATTGTTCGTCCACTTAGCATGCGTCTTACGCTGATCAGTGATCGGACGGATTGGTAACACGGGGATTCCATGGTCTAGCACATACCCTAATTTCTCACAATTCAAAACTATTTTTGAAATTTGCTGAGCCAGTCTTTATAATTGGGTTTGGTCAAATGGTTGTTCTATAGGATATGAGTTAAGAGTCTAGAAGCTAAATTTCTAATCCTCAGAGAGTAAAGATTCTAATTAGAATTTTGTACTTGATCTCTATTTATTTTAGGGCCTTTTAAAACAAATATACCTCCCACTATTTTCTCGAATCTCTCACACTCCTCTAGTAGAGAAACGGAAACCTTGCGACTCTAGGTTTCAAGTGGGGTGCTACGGTCCCACCAATTTACATACCACCTCACCTAACAGTTATTGGTGACAAATAAACGATGAGTGTACAACTCTTGTACAATGCTTCTCAAGCAAGTTGTAGCGCTATCAGGTCTCTAAGTAATGAAGACCTCACCTAACAGTTATTGGCCCCATTCCTTAGTTAAGTTGGACCCACCGTATAACCGCAGAAGTAAAGCCGTCATTGGGTCCCTCACCTAACAGTTATTGGGCCCAACCCTATCTTTACCCCTACAACATCTCATGCCTAATAGAGAGGTCCAGTCCCCCGATGCAACTTGCCCACTGTATCCAGCCGAGACAAATCAACGCCGGAAAGACCTTAGCAGCTCTACTACGGTGGAAGACCGCTAGACTTAATATTTTCGAGGAGATTTAATTTAGGTCTCTTTCATTTAATTATCTACATCTCATGCAAATAATTATGTACCCGCTATGCATAAACATAAACATAAACATCCAGGCATAATAACAAAAATTAAACTGGTGATGATCATGGATCCAGGATGGGGTCATAGTACAAGCACATGCACGTCAATTGGTTAGATCGTCTTCAACTCTTGACTCGATCTTGAGCACCCTTGGTCCAATTGCGATCAACTCCTTGATCCATCTCCAATCAACCCTTGATCTCGATCCGCGCAAATCGTGCTTGTAGAGGCATGCACCGATCAACCATTGACATGCAACACATCACAGATTACATCCCAGATAACTTTAAAAATAAATAAAATTAAATAATAGTTACAACCCTTTTTCATGAGACACGCAGGTCTCTAATACATCAATATAAGATGCACGCAGGCATCTGAAAATCTGATTTACATGCATCACATAACATCACAGAACATTTCAGCACATGTAAAGGGTCCATCCATGATCATCACCATACGCATCTCATGCATTAAATAAAATTTACAGATCTGAATATTTAACAGATTATGTCATCTTATGAGTTGCTGATCATGCAAGATATGATTCTAAATATTTTTAATCTCATTAACAAATCAATAGAATCATTAATCTAATCGCATAGAAAATCAGCATGCAGAAAAATCAGCAAGCTGAAAATTCTGCATGCAGAAAAATTCAGCAAGCATAATCTTTAAATTTTCAGATCTATTATGCCTTAATCATTTAATCCTAATCTTAATCTATGCAACCATGGCTCTGATACCACTGTTGGAATCCCTCGCACGCCGCAGAAAATTTCAGAAAAATTCTGCGCGCAGCGGAATACATGCGCGAGATTCCGTTCATCGCATGAACATATTTTAAAACCGTCGTTCGTAGATAGATTGGGATTAAATACTTTTACATAATATTAGGAAGATCAGATCTTCACCTTGTGCGGGTAGATATTCACCGCAATCTGATGATCGTGGTATTTGTTGAAAGGTTCACTTGAAGCCGCACACGCGTCCGGCCTCTACGGGTATCCACACGAGGCAGAGAACCAATCCAAACTCTCTAATCTCCCCGGGGTGCTAGCTCCCTTGCAGAGATATGTTTTGATGGCTGAAATCCTCTCTTGATTTATCAACTCTTTGATAGATCTCAAGAGGAAGAAGAAGGACTTGGAAGGGAGGAAGAAGATCCCATCTTGCTGCCTCCTTTTTCTTTTATTCTTGTGGATGGAAGAAGGGTGAAGAGAGAAAGCCATACACCACCCTATTTTTCTTTGATGCTCATGGCTGAAAACCCCAAGAGGAAGGAGGCTTGCCCATGGCACAAAAACCAAGAGGGGAGGAGGCACTCTCACGGCACAAAAACCAGAGAGAGGGGAGGAGCTCTCACGGGAAGAAAAATCCATGATTTGGGCCCCCCTTTTGTTTCCCCTTTTCTTCCTTTTTTTTTTTTGTTTGTGTGCGGCTGAAAACCATCATGGGAGAGGGGGGCTGCCGTATCCTCTTTCTTTTTATGAGAAGAGGGGGCCACATGCTCCCTTTTTTTTTTTTGTTTGAACCCTAGGCGTGAGCTCCTACAAATTAGGAGCTCACGTCTATCTTTTGGCAAGAGGAGGGGCGTACGCCCCTCCCTCTAATCCTCTCATGTCCCACGCCCAAGCCTCATCTCATGAGGTGCGTGGGCCCCACTTTCAGCCCCTTTTTAATCCCCTCACAATTGAGGTCTAATCTAATTAGATCTCAATCAATTTATGAATCAATTAGGACTTATCCATATGAGTCCTAATCCAATTATGACCCAATTGAATCTTGACTCAATTAAATTCTTCAATCCTAATCCAATTAGGAGTCATCTTAATTTATTAGATCAAAAATAATTAGGACTTTAGGAATCCTAATCCAATTAGAATTTATTTAATTTTAGTCCTAATCCAATTAGGACTCTAGGTATCCTACTCCAAGTAGGACTTTAATTAAATTTGAAGTTCTAATCTAATTAGGACTCTTGGAGTCCTACTCCAAGTAGGACTCTTATTTAATAAGATCAAGCCCAATTAATTAAGTCCAATTGATTCAATTGAATTGCAATCCAATTGCAATTACTCCTTCTTCAACTCACTAACTCTTAGTGGGTTAATTAATTATCAATCAAATTGATAATCATGAACTATTGTGATTCCAAATCACAACTCAACCATCGGATCGGTCAATACCTCTATTGTGTGTGACCCCATAGGTTCTATTCTGTCTGGTAGTGAGATATACTGCGATCTCTATCACAATATCATTGAAAACTCCTTTCAATGGGTTGGAACAATTCCAACTCAACTCACCAGGGATCATCAATCATCAAGATAGTCCCTGTGAGTCTCACCATCCACCAGTGACACCTAGCAGCATGTAGTGGCTATCCAGCAGAATGGAATGATGAACCTCTAGGTGCAGTTAGTATATAATACAGTCCTTCTATCGTGGATCCCTACAGGACAGAGGTCATGGATAACTCGTCAAACCCCATCGTCTGTCATATGTCAAGATTTATTCGACTTAAGTTCGAGAATGGAAAACTCCTTTTCCACTGTACATACTACCCCGGCCGAGGATTTACGAACTCAGTCTCATAAATCACATAGGATCTCTCTTAACCTATCAAGATCGATAGATTCCATCTAGATGCACCCCTACTCCTACAATGAACCTACTGCAGCCAATCTGCACCACAAGAACCCAATTGGCTAGGGCTCATGTTTATGTGCTCGTCAAACTACAACAACCTCACTGTGAATAGCCGAGGCATCGCAGGTCAAAGGACCAGTCATATAACTTCAGCATCAAGTAAGTCACTGACGAGTGGATAGACATCCAAGTGACTACTTGCTATGGTCACGCTCAGTACCCTTGTTCTCTAACAAGCACTTGCACAATTGCTCCAGTGTCGCCACACTGTGGACTCAAGACTCGTCCATCAAAGAAAGCGATCTGTGCACTAATCTCAGCGGATCGATCACCGTCCTCGTGATGATCCATCGATCAGGAGCAATTCAGAAATTAATCACCAATGACACATGCCTCAAATTCTCAACTCTTGAGAATATGCGTCATCATCTTATTAATTTCTTGGACGATTCATGGACACATAAGAACATGAATGAAAAGAATGCCCATTCTAATAAATTCATTATTAGGTCAAGTACAAATTTATGTCCCAGAATAAAATAATGCGTCAGCCAAATTGGTTCTAGGGCATACTTCTAACACTTTTTGCCCTTGTCCTCTTCTGAATACTCTAATCCCCACTCTCCAAACTCCTCCAAACTCCTCCAAACAGTAGATTATCTTAAGATCTTGGAGAAATGGGACCCAAAAGAGCCGTAGCCAAGAGATCCGGAAGAGTCACACGGATCCAACATGAGGAAAGGCAACCTACGGAGCCATCTACCGTGTCTCCACGACGTGAGGCACGTGCGGAGCCACCTCCTCCTCCATCCCCCTCTGCTATACTTGCAAGATTTGCGGGGAGACCGGTTACAACGGGGAGAAGGATCCATTCCGAGTTCTTTGATCAAGAAGGGTTTCGGTTGAGGGAATGGATCCAAAGGCAAGGTTGGGAGTATCTTTGCTCCCTAGATGTGTTGATCTATCCCGGATTGGTTCAAGAGTTCTATGCCTTCCTTAAAACTGGTATGGGAGGGCTTGTTTCGGAAGTTCGAGGAGTTCGAGTTCGAGTTTTCGAGGAGAGCTTGAGTGAGCTACTTCATCTACCCTGCGTAGGAGCCACTCCGGAAAAGCCTGAAAATAAAATGAAAGCCCTACAGTTGATCATGGAAAATGAGAACTTCGACTTCTCCGAGAAGGTAATAGCTAGTTCTCTTTCTGCTGAAATGAGATTGCTGCTCAGTATTATAAATAGGATTTTATTTCCAAAGACTGGGAGATTCGATCTCATCACAGAGCGAGATCTAGCAGTGATGGAGTGTATGATTCAGGGGAGTCCCCTAAATCTTCCGGCCATGATACTGAGACAGATGAGGAAGGTGATCTGCAACTCGAGGGTATCACTACCTTATGGTATGATACTCACTTTGATTTTTCGACAGCACGGTATATCTCTTGAGGGGGAGGCATCCAAGAGTCTGCATCATACTGACACATACACTGCACGAACACTTATACGCATGGGATATGAAAAAGTGAACGGGCAGTGGCTTCACACTGGAGCAGGCATTCAGGGTGAGGCACCAGAGGGAGATGCACCAGAGGCTGAGGATGAGGAGGATATGGATCATCCTACTGCACCTTTAGAGGCTGGACCATCGTCATCCGTTCCTCCGAGAGATACGGATGAGTTCTGGAGCAGGATGACTGAGCTCATGTCAGCTTAGGCGAGGACTATTACTGACGGGCTGACGAGCCGATTGGACGCCCGATTGGACGTCATGTCTGCTGAGATCAGTGATCTGAGGCAGCAGATAGGAGCACTCCGGAGAGAGAGAGAGACCCATGGACCATCTGTGCCACAGGCTGCTGAGTCAGAGATTTCGGCACAGAGTCATCCAGCTCGTCGTGCTCCACGCCAGACACAATCTCACCAGGCTCGACCTCCCCTCGCCACGTACACTAGAAGGATGAGGGCTAGATCCCAGCCATTAGATTCTCCCTAGGCTGATCTTAGCATTTCTGTTTAGAGCCTAGGCTAGATATCTAGTTCTCATATATATCTTGCTTTTATCATGTATCTTTAAATCTTGATTAAGGAATATTGTACCTGTTGTTGTTTTTGAACTTGAATGTACTCAAATGTTCCTATTTTGATCAATGAAGTTTGAATGGTTGTTATTTATTGCATCTTTTTCCATGTACCTATTTGATGATAACAAAAAGGGGGAGAAGTAAAGAAAGAGTAATAGGGGAGAAGTAAAGATATCTTTAGAGTAAATAAAGTAACAAAAAGGGGAGAAGTAAAAGAAAGAATAACAAGAGGAAAAGTTAAGAAAGGAGAAGTAAAGAAAAAGAAATAACTTGTAAAACAAATTGAAAATCATGTAAGAAAGCATATACATCTAAGGGGGAGCAATTTGCAACAAAGAAAATGTTCAACTCAAAAATTTATATCAAATTTCAGAATTTGGCACACATAATTTCAGAATTTGGCACGCACCTTTCACACCTCGATACATAACCTGAAACTCATGTTTTATCTCAAATTTTTGGAGTTTCATCTTTAATGAATTATAAATGAAAGGGGGAGTAACACAAAAAGTCAAATTGGCAACATTTAAATGAAATAGGGGGAGACTTCACTCCTATATATGAAAAGCTGAAATTCAGCAAGTTAAACCCTTTCACAAATTGAATTTAAGATAAGTATCAATTGGCTCATACTCTTTATTTTGTAATCATCAAAAAGGGGGAGATTGAGGATGATAGTGTTATTTTGATGATTAACAAGCAATTATCTAGAGTATGTTATAAGTTAAATCGATACTTCATTAATAAGTTTATTACTCTCAGTACATTTTGAATAAACTGATATAGATACATTTCATTGTTCATTTGAATGAATCTAACCTTGAGATGCAGCAAAGTGTGGATTGAGTCGACCCAAAGGATGATTGGGTCGACCCCGGCACATCAAGAAAATATTTGGCACACTTCTGCAAAAATGGCAAAGATGAACAGTGAGTTGGGTCGACCCAAGGAAAGCATGAGTCGACCCAAGGATCAAGATCCTCAAAACAAGATAGAAAAATGGTTCTCTGGATTTACTGAGAGGGTCGACCCAAACAGTAGTTGAGTCGACCCAAGCTTGAGTCGACCCAAACCCTGAGAGGGTCGACCCAAAGGCAAGACAGAAATGAAGACAGAAAAGGTTCTCTGGAAACCCTGTTAGGGTCGACCCAAGAAGAAGTTGAGTCGACCCAAGTGAACTTTGAGTCGACCCAAAGAAAGGTTGGGTAGACCCAAGTGAAGGAAGGCTGAATTATAAAGTTTCTGTGTTTCTGAGAGGGTCGACCCAAGGAATGTTTGAGTCGACCCAAGCAAAAGTTGGATCGACCCAAGGACAGGTTGAGCCGACTCAAACACGGGATGAAGCATAACGGCTAGTTCTGCAGATGTACTTTTTGTCCTTCCAAAAGTCAGTAACGGCTAGTTTTTGAATTCTAACCATTGGGGCTTGTCCAATTGATGTAGGAAGCTATTTAAAGTGGCACTATTCATCAGATAGAACATCCTTTCCAAAGAATATCAAAGAGTACACAAGAAAGAGAAAGTGCCCTAATCTTCTTCATCCAAGTGCTTCATTCAAGAATCAAAGAAAGGGGTTGAGCAGATTCAAAGAGTCATCTAGAGCTCCATCCTCCCTTGAAGAGTGAAGCATCCTTGACAAAGAAGAGAGAAGTCACTACAAGCGATAAATACTTTCTAAACTCTTCTTTGTAGTTTATATTGTTTCATTTGCTCATCTAGGAGTTTAAATCTTCTTTCTTAGTTTATTAAACTACTTGTAAAGGTTGGTTGGTTAGCCCGCAAAACTAACGGAATAGGTTGATTGGTGAACCTGGAAAACCAATTGTAAAGGTTCGTTGGTGAGCCCGCAAAACCAACAAAGGTTCGTTGGTGAGCCCGCAAAACCAACAAAGGTTCGTTGGTGAGCCCGTAAAACCAACATAGGTTTTTGGTGAACCCGGAAAACCAAAATATAAAGGTTTTTGGATTGTGAGCTCGGAAAACAATCCAACTGTAATCCGCGAGATTATAGTGAATTCCCAAGGGGTCGCTTGGGGAGTGGACGTAGGTGCTAAGGAGAGCACCGAACCACTATATTTTGTGTTGTTTGTATTGTGATTTGTTTTAGCTTACTAATCATACAATTGACTTAAGTAAGTTAGTTAAAATCGAAAGAAATCAATTCACCCCCCCCCCCCCTCTTGGCTTGTCACCTTGGGCAACAAATAGCCATCGAGAAAATATTAGAATTTGTGTCCTACAACTCTTTCCAAAACTTGGTCTAGGAAGGGTAGGGGAAAGTGATCTTTCCTAGTGACCAAATTCAATTTTCGGTAGTCAACACACATGCGCCAACTCGTCGGAACGCGAGTTGGAACTAACTCATCCTGTTCATTTTTGACTACCGTCAGACCCGACTTCTTAGGAACGACTTGAGTAGGACTTACCCACTTGCTGTCGGAAATTGGGTAAATAATACCCACGTCAAGCAACTTGAGGACTTCTGCCTTAACCATATCTCTCATCGTAGAATTCAACCTGCGTTGCATTTGCCTTGTGGTTTTGGCATTGTCCTCCAAATATATCCGGTGCGTGCAAATTGAAGAGCTAATCCCCTTCAAGTCGGCAATAGACCACCCTAAAGCTCCCTTATGATTCTTTAGAACACCGAGTAATTTTCTTTCTTGGGCATGATCAAGGTCAGATGAGATGATTATAGGAAAAGTGTCCTCGGGTCCAAGAAAGGCATACTTGAGTTCCTTCGGTAAAGGTTTCAACTCGAGCTTAGGTGTTTGTTCATGGGATGGTACTATCTTTGTTTCTCGAGGTGGCAACTGTTCAAATTCCTCTATTCTCGGTCTCCACCCATTGACCATCATAACATCCAAATTATCTAAACCAGTTGGGACCACATCATCAGCAGTACCTTCAGAACACCAATCTATCAAACCATTGTCGGCCGATTCAGTAAATGTTTCTTTTAACAGATATTCTTCCGCAATGGTTTCAACCCATTCAACTTCCTTACTTTCTTCATGATCACTGGGTTGTTTGTCTATACTAAAGACGTTCAGTTCCAAGGTCATATTGCCAAAAGAAAGCTTCATGACACCATTCCTACAATTGATCAATGCATTAGAAGTTGCAAGGAATTGACGTCCTAAGATGACCGGAATCTGAGATGGTGAATTGGAAGCCGGATGTGTGTCCAGTACGATAAAGTCAACAGGAAAATAGAACTTGTCTACTTGGACTAACACATCTTCGATAATCCCTCTAGGGACCTTCACTGACCTGTCTGCTAATTGTAAGGTCACAGTTGTTGGCTTCAACTCACCCAAACCGAGTTGCTCATATACTGTATATGGCAACAAGTTCACACTCACTCCTAAATCTAGCAATGCTCGCTCAATCCTAAAATTGCCAATGATGCACGAGATAGTTGGGCAACCTGGATCCTTATATTTAGGAAGAATGTTATGCTGTAAAATTGCACTCACATTTTCAGCCAGAAATGCCTTCTTCTTGACATTTAAACGACGCTTGACAGTGCACAAATCTTTTAAAAATTTTGCATAGGAAGGCACTTGTTTGATTGCATCAAGAAGAGGTACATTGATTTTTACTTGCTTAAAAAGCTCAAGAATTTCAGAGTTTGGTTCAAGCTTTTGCAAGGGCTTTAATCTTTGTGGAAATGGTGCAGAAAAAGGACATTCAATTTCTTCAGTAGATGTTGGTGCTTCAGTTTCTTCATTATCCTTTTCTTTTGTCTTGGGAGGGTCAGAATCAGGTATGACTTGTGTTTGTTTTGAGACTGGTCGGTCAATAATCTTTCCACTTCGCAAAGTTATTATACTCTTTGCTTGTTCTTTATGCGAAGTTGAAGATGATGCATTGCTACCACCGTAGACTTGAGGGTTAGGTTGTGGTTGAGCTGGTAGCTTACCTTTCTCTTGAGCACTTAAAGCAGTGGTCAGCGTTGTCAGTTGATTTCTTAATTCATCATTGATTTTAGCTGGACCTTGCATGAAACATAGCAAAGTTTCTTTGAGACTAGATTTTTGAGGGGGTGCGTGTGCATAATGAGGTTGCGGAGGTGGAGGAGTTGGGTTATATACTTGTTGAGATTGGTCATTCCTCCACCTAAAATTTGGATGGTTCTTCCATCCAGGGTTGTAAGTACCCGAAAAAGGATTATTGAAAGATTTTTGATAGGTATTCATAACATTGGCCTGATCGTGCAAGACTTCCTTGAATGCGTGTATTGTGGGGCAATCAGTGATGAGATGGCCAGGCATCTCGCAAATCCTACAACACTCGCTATTATGTTCTACGGTCTTGACGGGTTCAATCCTTCTAAGTTCAATTTCCTCTACCTTCCTAGTGAGGGCTGCCATTTTAGCCTGAATATCATCCTGAGTACTAAGATTGTAAAGGCCCCGTGTCCAATGCTAGTAAGCTTAGATAAAGGTTTATTCACTCTATCCCCTGTATCCCATAATTGTGCAGTCTCTGCGAGAGAATCTAAATAGTCCCATGCCTCATCGGGTTGCTTTTCCAAAAATAGACCATTGCACATAGTCTCTATAAATTGTTTTAACTGTGGAGACAACCCTTCGTAAAAGAAACTAATGGTTCTCCATGTTTCAAACCCATGATGAGGACAAGAGAGAAGCAAATCTTTAAATCTCTCCCAGCATTCATAAAATGTTTCATGGTCTTTTTGTTGAAAATTGCTAATGTGCCTTTTCAAAAAGTTAGTCCTTTGTGCGGAAAAGAATTTTTTCAAGAATTCTCTTTGCATATCATGCCATGTTCCTAGCGATCTAGGTCTCAAGGAGTTCAGCCACGTTTTGGCTTTATCCTTTAAGAAAAAAGGAAATAAGGTCAATTTAAGGACATCTTCCGATACATTTGGCACTCTAAATGTGATGCTAATTTCCTCAAAATCCTTAAGGTGAAGATAAGGGTTCTCGGATTCCATTCCATGATACTTTGGCAGCAATTGAATTACTCCTGGTTTGATTTCAAAGTGTCCTACATTTTCAGGAATAATCATGCATGAAGGTTGACTAGTCCTAGTGGGATGTAAGTATTGTCGAAGTGTCATAACTGGGGGTCTACCTTCATCACCATGGTGACTTCCTACATCATCAGAAAAATTTGCCATCTCACAAGGTGTGAGATACTGCGAAGGAATTTCAAGGATGTGTCCTAAGGGATGATCTAAAGTTGTACGACTTAATCGACCGGTGTCGTCCCTATTCCAACCTAGCATACAAAATTTAATTAAATTTTTTATATATATTTTTTAAAATAAATATAAATATAAGTACCAACTAAAGATATCCTAAAACTACACCCTAAAACAAAAATCTACACAATCAAACATGCAACTAAACATTACACCTCAATTTCTAATGTTTTTCTTAAATTTCTAGACAGCTCCTAACTGGTTTGAAGAGGGCACCTAAGCCTCCAATCCGGTCTAATAAACCGAGTTGACCAGGTAAGCTCCCAGATAAGTGGAGGGGTCACGATGCGTTCGCAAAGGTCTCACTTAAAACCCACTTGCCTCGAACAGATGAACTGTCTCCCTTATAGGGACAAAGCTTGCCTAGACATCAACTAAGCCACAGAGCGAAATTGGTGCAACTTTCGGTGGTCTTCGTCCTATTGAGCTCGAATGTCCTTAGGGGCCAACGTCTAGTTGATTTTAGTTAAGCTTAGGATATTTATGCAATGGGGTGATTTTTGGGCTAAGGACGAGTGATGAAATCCCGACCTTATCTTTTTAAATGGGTTCAGCCCTTAGAGTATTTTATGCTGATGCCTTATACTATATGCAACAATAAAGAGATTTTTTTTTTAATGTTTTATGACATCACATTAAATTTCATTGAATAGGTGATCAAGCAAATTATTTATTTTTTTTTAAATTTTATGAGTTAAAGTTTGAAATTTGAATTCTGAAATTTGAAATTTGCAATTTTAGGTTTTTCCTCTTTCTTTTTTTTTTTTGAATAATCACCCTTGATCTTTTCTTAAAGTTTTTTTTTCTTAAATTTTCAATTAGCAACAAGGGTTAATGAGATATGATAACAATAAAATTCTGATTCTAAAACAATTAAATGCAGAAAATTAAAAACAGAAAGTAGCAAGGTTTCGTATTAATCTAATGGTCTTAAAAGTTTCAGAATGTCAATCAGACCGTTCAGATGAAAGAAACATAGGTCCTACACCTGACGACCAAAGTTTAGTTCAATCAGACGGTTAATTACTTTGATATCAGAGTTTGATGCAGACTGTGCAGGGAATTAAAAAAACAGCCGTAAAGAATTTTTTTTTTTCGAAAGAAAAAGACTAACTACTAAAGTACTAATTAAATATAAAATTATACTAATAAATCAGCCGTTTCCCGGCAACGGTGCCAAAAACTTGATGCGCTCGCAAAAATATTTTCGCGAAACTAATCTCCCAAGTATAGGAGAATCATACAAGTAGTAAAATCTCGGGAGTCCGAGGTCGAATCCTCAGGGAACGTTCTATGGATTATTAGCATAATTTTTAGATGTAATTTTGGATTAATTAATTCAAAAAAATTGGGGATTAAGATGATGTTTTGATTTTCAGAAATTAAAAGCAGAGAATACTATATCAATAAACAAAGTTCTATGTAATAAAGATGGCAGGGATCTGGAATCCCCCTTGATGATATTGCTTCCAAGAAATAAACTCTATGGTTGTTGCCCAGTAGATACAACCCAAGAGGGGGGGGGTGAATTGGGTCTTTTAAAAACTTTTCAACTACTTCTAATCTTTTAGAGTTAATTATGCTAAGTTGTATAGATGCACAGTGAAATTTAAACTTAGCAACAGTTTGATGTATAGATTGTGACTTGATTGATTATGCTTGCAACTAAAGGATGCGCGGATAAGAGTTAAGCAAGCAATTTATCTAAGTAAGTAAGTGAGTAACTTAGACAATGACAAGAAGCATTACAAACACAACAAACATATAGTGGTTCGGTGCACCCCAGCACCTACATCTACTCCCCAAGACCTCTTGGGAATTTCACTATAATCCTACAGATTACAGTCGGTTGTTTTACAAGCTCACAACCCAACTTGTTGTTTTGCGAGATAACAACGAACTCGGTCGGTTTTCACAGGCTCACTGACTAGAACCAACCGATTATTTTTTCGGGTTCACAATCAAACTCAGTTGGTTTTCCCACAGGCTCACCAACCACAACCTTACAACGATTGTTTTCCGGGTTCACAATCAACCCAGTTGGTTTTTCCAAAGGCTCACCAACCACAACCTTACACCGTTGGTTTTTCCTTTGGCTCACCAACAAACCTTAACCCCTTGATTCAATCCCTTGATTGAATCATGTTACAAGATATTAAAACAAAGGTTTAAAAGCAAATACAAGCTTCTCACTTAAGCAGATATAGCAAATATAAATAAGTAAAGTAAAGAGAAGAAGCCCTCAAACTAATTTATAGATGGAGGAACTCGGCTTCTTCTTCACTTGACCCTCTTCTGATTTTGCACGAAGTAGAGGATCACCGAGGCAGCACACAGTTGAAGAGAAAGCTTTGGAATTCACTCGGATGCTCTTCTTCTCTCTATTTGCTTTGAATGGCCCTTTTGTGCTTTTGGGAGATTTTTCTTTGAGATCTCTTTCCTAAATGTTTTCTCCCACTTCCATTCTCTCTATCCTAGCTCTCCTCTTGATTTTATAGCTTTAGATGTCGTGGAAATAGAAATCTAGCCGTTAGAGACAAAAATAGAGCCGTTGTGCACAGTCTGCAACTCCTGACAAAGTTTCCGTTGGGATCGGAGTCGACTCGCGCGATCTGGAGTCGACTCGCCTGTTGCAGGAGTCGGCTCGTGCTTTTCTGGAGACGACTCGGCCACTGTTCCAAATTTGAATTAATGTGCATGCCTTGTCCTAGAGTCGACCCGGACCAAACTGGAGTCGACTCGCCAATAGCTGGAGACGATTCGGGCACTTGGGGGTCGGCTCATTCTCAGGAATCCAGAGGATATATTTTCTGATTTTCTTCATCGAGTCGACTCGGATTCTCTTGGAGTCGACTCGGCTCTCAGAGCCCGAAAACTGATCCTCTGTATTTTGGGGTCGCGCTGCCTTGGAGTCGACTCGAACTGTCTTGGAGTCGACTCGCCTCTCAAAGACGAAAATACCGTCTTCTGTCTTTGGGGTTGCGCTGCTTCGGAGTCGACTCGGACTTCGCGGGAGTCGACTGGCTCTCAGTGTCTGAAATTGGCTCTCTGACTTTTTGCCTTGTATTTCTCTGGGAGTCGACTCTTACTTCCTTAGGAGTCGACCTGCCAACCATCGGAGTCGACTCGAGTTATTCGGGAGTCGACTCGGCTCTCAGGGTCCAAAATATCTTCTCTATGTTTCTGCCTTGTTACTCCCTGGAGTCGACTCGTACTATCCAGGAGTCGACTCGAGGACTATTCTTTTGAATTTTTCTTTGAATTTGCTCTTCCAACTTGAGTCCTTTGAATTTGAAACTTGGGCCAATGAAGTGTAACTTTCTTCCAACTTTTCTTGAGAACTTTGGAGTTCTTCTTGTGTTCTTCCAACTTGCTATGTTCCTTGCAAAATAAATATCTTTCTCCTTGCAACACAAACATTAGTATTTATACTTCAAGGTTTTGTGATCATCAAAATCAATCTTTAAATCAATCTTTGGGTCATCAGTCTCCCCCTTTTTGATGATGACAAAACTTGGAGTATATGCAATATAAAATATATTGTGTTCTAGAAGTAATGCATAGCTAAGTTGCATGAAGTAGAAAACATATATATTTAAAACATACTTCATGATAATGCTTTAGATTTAATCAGCTTAACATAATCAACATATCTAAATTTAAGCTGGTTTGTATTCAATTCAAAACATAAAGCATTGTGAACATATATTTAGATATTTCTCCCCCTTTTTGACAACATCAAAAAGATAGTGAAACATTAAGCACAAAGATAAGACTACTCAAATATTTCTTTTTCTTATTGTACTCTGATTTGCATGTCAAATTATTGCAGGGATATGAATCATATAACTCAAGGCAATAATATTAGAATAAGATTAATGAGCATAGATCAGAGCCAATTAAGATAATTTCAGAGCAGAACACATCGAATGTGACTCCAAGGATAGTTTTCAACTCAAGTGTAGATGGAATCTTTCTTAAGTTAATTCAAGAAGTACCACGAATGATATTCAAAAAAAGTACGAATGGAAATCTAACCTCTCTTCAATAATAAGTATGAAAGCTTGTTCATTTAAGATCTTTTGCCCAATATATTAAGTATTTTATCAACATGAGAGCAATTTAATTAATTTTCAGAGTATAAGTGCAGTATATTAAGTATGATTGCAAAGTTCTTTTATGGTGTAAAAATATTGTGGCATAAATGCCAAAAACATGAATTCATGCAATTTATGATATATCTTAGAGCATACATAAAATTCAAAGCTTTGAAGGTTCTTATAAAAACTTTAATCCTTAAAAAAAATTTTGGTACATATAATAATGAATTGGCACAAAAATTGAAATTCTAAAGAACAAGCCAATGAGACCTCATCAGTAAATTTCAAAAATAGGTTTTCTAAGAGATACTCAAGAAAATTCAACACATAATTCTCTCCCTTTTTCATTAAGTTAGAGGCTCTTAAGATCAACTGTTTGAATTGCAATTTGGTTCATGATTTATGCATAAGATATATTAACCAAATAACAAGCCTCAAGGTGTATCATAAAGATTTGTATATTTAAATTTCAGATGATACATTTTGGAGAGCATTAGGATCACTTTTCATTTAGTATGCTTTCTCTCTCCTTTAGTTATAGATTTATGCGATTAAGTTTCAGCTTATTTTCATAAGACTCAATGTTTGAGATAAGACAACCTTTATAGAACTCATCTCAAGGTATAAACTCATTATATAATTAAAGCAAGTCTTGCAATATAAGGAGATTCATTAAAATCAATCCATAAAAAGATACTGAATATCTAAAGCTCCCCCTCAAAAGATGCATTCTTCTTTAATCATTCTTTTCTATTGTTGAATTTCAGATTTTAATGATAAATGTGAATAAGACTGAAATTCTATGATATCGAGAATGTAGAGTAATCTAGTATTATTCAAAATTTGTGGCAATTACTCTTTCTAATCCTTCAAGAACAAGTTATGCTTTCTCTTAATCTTAGAGAAAATGTATAGAAATATTAAATAGAAAATGATTCATTTTAAGCTTAGTTTCTTTCAAAAGCATTTACATTTTCTTTCTTTTAGAATCATTTGAGTGAGCTAAAATATTTCTAGCTTTAAGATCATTCACTCTATATATATTCTGATGGAAGTCTTGAAGAATGTAGGAGAGAAAAACATATAGATGATCATTGAGGTATATAGATTTATAGAACTCAATTACTTAATCATAGTTTTTCAGCAATGTATACATGAAACACAATAAATCCCTTTTTAATATCAAAATAAAATTATATATTTAGAAATTTTTGTTTGCAATCAAGATCATCGAAAGACACATCATTTGGACCAATATTGGTACACTGTAAGGATAAGAAATGATATGTTTCAGATGCATATCGGGACAAACAATCAAGGCATCAGAATTATTCTATTTTTCTTAAACTGTAGTTTTTATCTAGGAATCATATTGAGTTTAAGCTTTTATACAAAATCAGATTCTGAATTTTATAAAGATTTTCAATAGAGGCTTTTAAATCATGATTTGAGATATGTATCTTTCACATTGAAGCTCATCTTAAATCACTAAGATTGAAAACACATATTTCAATAACATTAGAGCACTTTCAGAATCTTTATATTTAATATTGAGTTTCGATACACAATGGAGGATATTTTAATAAGTATTAGGACATTATGTATCAAAGTTAGGCAAGCAGAAAGATAGATCAAGATCAATTCATTTTGCCTAAATAGAAGTATCCTTCTCTTCTTCTTTTTGTAAATCTATTTAACTTCCAAAGATAATCGTGAATGATAAAACTGAAATTTCTTCTTAATATTACTTAAAAACTTTATGTAGTATTTCAAACATTCAAGCATTGGAACACAAGTTAGTTTGAGGCAAGGGTGAAGCAAAAACTTGTGAGCAAAGTTAAGACATATTCCAATCAACTTATCCAAGCATGGAGCATTACAAAATATTGAGAACCCATAATTCAAGACATCATGCCATATGCAAAATAGATTATGTGTTAAGTCATACATTGAAATATTAAGAATAAGCATGTCAAGGACCAAAATCAATTCTTTTCAAATAAACTCTCCTTATTTAAATATAATCTTGCACTGATTTTATTCTTAAGGTGTGTTTCCAAGTGATTAAAGCTTGACTTGATTCTTCTTATACTTTCATTTACTTTGTCATTCATTTTTACTTTCTTGTGCTCTATACTCTATTTGCTCCCTATCCGGTGGAGTTGGAAGGGGCACGAGGTACTACCACTAGCCTCCCTCTTGTGCCGTCCCTAATATGCCCTACACCGAATAGTTGGGTCAAATAGTGCCGGGTACTACCACTAGCCTCTCCATTGGCACCATCCCTATGATGAGCAATATAAAAAGGTTAAAATGTTCACTTGAAACTCTCTCTATTTAAGTATAATTAATTACGAATTTTATCCCTTTCAAAAGAATGCTCACACAAGTATCACAAATGTGCCGAATATATTATGCTTGTTTTTGCTTTTGCTTAAGATTGGAGTACTTGCCTTCTCTTGAATAATATCCATTTTCTTTTCTTTATCTCTCTCTCTTTTTGTTATTCTCAAGTAATTTACATGAAAGAACAGAATAAAGAAATAATCTTATGTATCATATAGATGTATATCATGCAAACAACATTGTCATTAAGCTCATGGATTCATAATTTCTCACAAGTTATTTTAAATCAAAATTTTAAGCATAAACTTGTGTATTTCATGGTTATGACATAGGCAAAGATATATTTTAGTTTGGGCAAACCATGAAACAATTTCTAAAAGTATAAGTCAATCAATATATATATATAGACATGATATCAAAAATTAACAATTAAAGATCTTAATCATGCCATAATAAGATTTAAGTTATTGACTTTGCTCAATTAATTTATGAGAGAGGTATCTAGAATTACCAATTCATTCTACATTCTTCAGTCAAATACCTACTAGATTTCTTATGTATGAACTTTTGGCTGATGAAGGTTCTCTCTCTTGTTTGCATGTGAATGTTTATTGTATCTTACATGGAGATATCCTTCAAGTAGAAATCTCTCATTTTCTTGCTCAAGGATCCTGCATTATTAACAAACTCCTTTTCTTTCTTGAAAGAAAGTCATTAGTTTCTTCAAGATACAAAACATTCATAGAGCATATTTCTTAACTGGGTGACTCAATCATAAGATATGACAACAATTGAATGTTGAGTCACTTTACTCAAGAGATTGCCTAAATATAAGCAAACACATGTCACTTGAACTTAAGAGATAGTTTCATTAACCAAGAAGGTTCAAGGACAAGCATGTGAGACAATAGAAAGATTTATCAAGATCAAATCAATTTCTTATTTTCAACATCAATTTAGCTTAGATTCTATTTGCTTAAGATAATTATCAATAAGGCATGCTAGCTAAGTTTTGATCAAATTGCCTTAAACAATTGTTTCTATCAAAATTCAGATTATGATTCATTTGTTATCAATAAATTATGATTCATTAGAGTTAGATTGAAGTCTTGCACAAAGGCACATAATGATCACATAATCTGGTCTATTAGGTATATGATAAAATAATTATTCTATCATGCTTTTGATGCTTGTTCCAAATCACAAATTGCTTTATCATATTTGTAATGAATGTTTTCAAATAAGGTGGTTATTTTACATAGATCTTTTTTTTTAATGAAATAACCACATAGAAGTGTATTCTACACATTCATTTGACAGAATATAAAGCTCATAAGCAAGCAAATGATAATGGTGATCTTTACTTCTAATCATGCAAGAATTTCATCAAGATCTATTTCATCTTTTCTTGATTTAGTCTTTTAGTAGTTATCAATTTTTCTTCATTAAGTGCATTTCTGAAGTACTCAATTTGGTTCTAATCATTAACAAGTTTTCAGATTGTTATAGGTAAAAGATTAACCATATACATATATAATTTGATTTTAGTATTTTGATAATAAATCATTAGTCTCATAAAGAATAAACTGAATTGATATTTCTTCAACTAGAATCTTTTCATTGAATATTCTATACGCATTGCTTGATGAATGATATCCAAGGATAGAAATATCTTTATCAGATTTGGCATTATTTTCAAAAGACCATATCAAGCATATCATAAGCTACTGAAAAATATGAAAGATATGCAATATATCATTTTCTATTTTTCAGAAGATCAAATGGAGTTTTCATCAATAATAGATC
Organism: Phoenix dactylifera; assembly: GCF_051530095.1. NCBI lineage: Eukaryota > Viridiplantae > Streptophyta > Magnoliopsida > Arecales > Arecaceae > Phoenix > Phoenix dactylifera. The sequence goes on along the minus strand of NC_143195.1, from coordinate 7,703,973 downwards.
TAATAGAAACCATATATATGACAAGCAATGATGATAGCTTTTAACAAATCATTTAAGTAGATGACTATCATACAACATTGCCTTCTTCATTTCTTCAAGGATTCTATTGATCCTATTTTACTTATAGTGTTCTTGGTGCAGAAACAATTGCATTCAATATTATTTTCTGTGCACAACTTAATACAAAATTGGTTTTCAACACTATGCCATGATACTTCTTTACTTTCATAGTTTGCAAACCTTTTTCATTTGATCCCTTTTTGTGAGTTTGTGCCAATGCAGAAAATATTTCAATTTAAGTGCCAAGAACAAAACCAATGTAAGCTTTTGAAAACTTAGTGTTGGAAACAACAACTTTAGATTTAGAAATTGATTTTTGTTTGTTTCCTTAGTTAACATGCATAGTAGACTTTGACCTTTCAGAAGATACTCTAAGTAAGCCAATGGCAAGGTCTTTTGAGATTAAGTACATACTAGCATGAGTTGATTTTATATCCCAAAGATGGTTTCTTTAATCTTGGTATTTATAGTGCATATATTCAAAGGCATACCAAGTGCACATTTTCATATCTATGATCGATAAACAATAATGCCATGGATAAAAACTCTCAATCAAGCATATAGAGAATTCATAGAGTTATTCTTAGCAACTTATCCAATAGTGAGTAAATCATACTATAAAATGAAGTGATTTGATAATATTTTCAAAAGTATTTTCTATATCACAAAATTGATCAATACTTGCAATTCATATTTTAATCAAATACTAAAGCAAAAGTAATGATGTGATGCAAGGGTTACTGATTTTATTATTATTATTTTTTAATTACTTTTCATAAGTGTATTTAAGTTTCACTCTTTAATGTGTCTCTAGAGCACCCATTTGTATGAAAGTTCTATTTATTTTATGGGTATCTTGGCACACCTTCATCTACATCCTCATATTTTTATTTTGGGTACCCAAGCTTGCTTGGATCCTTGAGAGTTAAGACATATGGTTCCTTTTGGAACCCAGATTTGTTTAATTGTAATAACTTTACCACTTGATTTAATTATGTTAGAACGATAGGTAAAGTTGTTATGCCCATTCTTTTCATGTTTGAAATAAATTATCTTATTTAATGGTTTGCTTGGTGAATTGATAACCTTTTTCTCTAGAGATTTATTATTAAGTAAAGGAGTCAAGCCAAATTTTGATTTATCATAAGCAACACATTGGCTTTCAAACATTATTTTTGATCTTTCTGAACTTACATTGAATTTGTTAATAAGAGATTTTGATTGGTTAATTTCTTCACTTAAGTTTTGATTTTTTTTAATTAAACTCTGATTTTTTTGAATCAACTGTTCTAAATTTAACCTTAAGCTTTCATTTTCAGAATTTAGTTTATCTTGTATTTCATCACTAGAGTTTCTTTCTTTTGAAATTTTCAGATTTAGTTTCTTAAGATTTTTATTCTTTATAGCTAATTTTTTACATTCACCATACAAATCATGAAAAGCATTTAATAATTCATCATAAGAGAATTCTTCTTGAAAATCATTTGATATAAAGGTAGATTCAGATTTTACCTTATCTTCTTGTGCCATGAAGCACAAGTTAGTTACCTCTTGTAGTTCTTTGGAGCTAATATCATCATTGTTGCTCCTAGCTTTCAATTTCTTGCTTGACTCTTCCTTGGTCAAGACTTTCTTCCTTTTTATCTCTTTCTTTCTTTCTTCTTGCTTCCTCTTCTTCTTTGTCTTTAGGAAGCTTTTGAATCTTTTGGTGTTTGGAAATGGATCCTTGTTTTCATCACCGAACTCTTTATTTTTTGAACTGTTCTGCCTCGGAGTCGACTCGGGCCTTATTGGAGTCGACTCGGCTAACTTGGGAGTCGACTCTGAAATACTTGGAGTCGACTCGACTGAGGTGGGAGATTCAACACCTTTTTCTGCAGTCTCATTGTTAGTATGTAATTGAAGCACATGTGAGCTAATCTGAGATTTATCATAAATATTTTCTAAAGTATCCCAGATCTCCTTAGCAGATAAGCATGCAGAAATCTTATGAAATATAGATTCATGGATAGCACAATATAGAATGTTCATAGCATTAGCATTCAATTGTGCTAAGTCTTTTTCATTGACAGCTTGAGAGAGTGTATGAGAGTCATTTATAATGATACTCCATATTTTATAGTTTTGTGATTGAACAAAAATGCGCATTCGTGCTTTCCAATATGTGTAGTCTAAGCCATTAAGTAGTGGAGGTCTATCAATTAATTGTCCCTCTTCTAGAAATCTATCTATTTGAGTTGTCATGATCTTTGGCTCTTGATCGTGAGATCAATAATTAATCTTAGAGCACCTGCTCTGATACCACTTGTTGCCCAGTAGATACAACCCAAGAGGGGGGGGGGGTGAATTGGGTCTTTTAAAAACTTTTCAACTACTTCTAATCTTTTAGAGTTAATTATGTTAAGTTGTATAGATGCACAGTGAAATTTAAACTTAGCAACAGTTTGATGTATAGATTGTGACTTGATTGATTATGCTTGCAACTAAAGGATGCGCGGATAAGAGTTAAGCAAGCAATTTATCTAAGTAAGTAAGTGAGTAAGTTAGACAATGACAAGAAGCATTACAAACACAACAAACATATAGTGGTTCGGTGCACCCCAGCACCTACATCCACTCCCCAAGACCTCTTGGGAATTTCACTATAGTCCTACAGATTACAGTCGGTTGTTTTACAAGCTCACAACCCAACTTGTTGTTTTGCGAGATAACAACGAACTCGGTCGGTTTTCACAGGCTCACCGACTAGAACCAACCGATTGTTTTCCCGGGTTCACAATCAAACCCAGTTGGTTTTCCCACAGGCTCACCAACCACAACCTTACAACGATTGTTTTCCGGGTTCACAATCAACCCAGTTGGTTTTTCCAAAGGCTCACCAACCACAACCTTACACCGTTGGTTTTTCCTTTGGCTCACCAACAAACCTTAACCCCTTGATTCAATCCCTTGATTGAATCAAGTTACAAGATATTAAAACAAAGGTTTAAAAACAAATACAAGCTTCTCACTTAAGCAGATATAGCAAATATAAATAAGTAAAGTAAAGAGAAGAAGCCCTCAAACTAATTCATAGATGGAGGAACTCGGCTTCTTCTTCACTTGACCCTCTTCTGATTTTGCACGAAGTAGAGGATCACCGAGGCAGCACACAGTTGAAGAGAAAGCTTTGGGATTCACTCGGATGCTCTTCTTCTCTCTATTTGCTTTGAATGGCCCTTTTGTGCTTTTGGGAGATTTTTCTTTGAGATCTCTTTCCTAAATGTTTTCTCCCACTTCCATCCTCTCTATCCTAGCTCTCCTCTTGATTTTATAGCTTTAGATGTCGTGGAAATAGAAATCTAGCCGTTAGAGACAAAAATAGAGCCGTTGTGCACAGTCTGCAACTCCTAACAAAGTTTCCGTTGGGATCGGAGTCGACTCGCGCGATCTGGAGTCGACTCGCCTGTTGCAGGAGTCGGCTCGTGCTTTTCTGGAGACGACTCGGCCACTGTTCCAAATTTGAATTAATGTGCATGCCTTGTCCTAGAGTCGACTCGGACCAAACTGGAGTCGACTCGCCAATAGCTGGAGACGACTCGGGCACTTGGGGGTCGGCTCATTCTCAGGAATCCAGAGGACATATTTTCTGATTTTCTTCCTCGAGTCGACTCGGATTCTCTTGGAGTCGACTCAGCTCTCAGAGCCCGAAAACTGATCCTCTGTATTTTGGGGTCGCGCTGCCTTGGAGTCGACTCGAACTGTCTTGGAGTCGACTCGCCTCTCAGAGACGAAAATACCGTCTTCTGTCTTTGGGGTTGCGCTGCTTCGGAGTCGACTCGGACTTCGCGGGAGTCGACTCGGCTCTCAGTGTCTGAAATTGGCTCTCTGACTTTTTACCTTGTATTTCTCTGGGAGTCGACTCTTACTTCCTTAGGAGTCGACCTGCCAACCATCGGAGTCGACTCGAGTTCTTCGGGAGTCGACTCGGCTCTCAGGGTCCAAAATATCTTCTCTATGTTTCTGCCTTGTTACTCCCTGGAGTCGACTCGTACTATCCAGGAGTCGACTCGAGGACTATTCTTTTGAATTTTCCTTTGAATTTGCTCTTCCAACTTGAGTCCTTTGAATTTGAAACTTGGGCCAATGAAGTGTAACTTTCTTCCAACTTTTCTTGAGAACTTTGGAGTTCTTCTTGTGTTCTTCCAACTTGCTATGTTCCTTGCAAAATAAATATCTTTCTCCTTGCAACACAAACATTAGTATTTATACTTCAAGGTTTTGTGATCATCAATATCAATCTTTAAATCAATCTTTGGGTCATCAATGGTTCTTGATTAAAGATTAACTGTAGGATAGATCTAATCATGGTATATGTTTCATGAACATATGAACTCAATTTCTAAGCATTCATCGTGCTTTCTACGTCTACGACGAATCAAATACTAAAGCAATACATATATCAATAATCATAATCTATTAAAAAGCTATCTACGAAATAACTACGCATGGATCAAGAATATATCAGGAAATATAAGTCATTCAAAGCAAAAGTTTAGAGTTTACTTCAAAGAGCAATACATCAAAGGTTCCTCCATCACCCTTCCCTAAGAAATCAGCCACTCATTTTACACACTAGTCCCCCTTCCATTTTTTTATTTTCTTTGGCCCGAAACAGAGTATCCCTTCTCTGTTTTTTTTTTTCTATTCTAATGGCTGATACTCTGTTTCTTCCGAATGAGGGATGATAGCTCCGAACCCCCTCCAGCCGAGAGATCCCTTCATATAGATCCCCAAAGCTCCTCAACCAGCCATGGATTTCCTCATGGCACGTGGAGAGGACGGACGGATGGGATGAATCCTCCGAGAAGAGGATGGATGCGGACGTGGCATGCTGGGACGCTCGGGAGAGTTGAAATCGCTGGGAAATCCAACAGATGGATCGGAAGGGAGGAGCGTGGACGCTGGGATGAAGTTGGGACTTGCTGGAAAATCACTGGGAAGCGAGTTGCTCGGGAGATTGTGATCTGGGACTCGTGGAAGAAGCTGGATGCGGGGTGAATCGTGATCACGGAAGCTGGGATTTTGGGATAGCTAGTGGCAGAGCCTTTGCTGGGAGTCGGATGGACGCGGATCGAAGGATGAGGCGCGGATGATGCCTCGCAAGATGCTGGAAAAGGCTGGATTTGTGCTGTGGATGCGGGATCTTCGCGGATTGCACGCGGACGCTGGGATGCGCTGTGAACTGGGACTCGGATGCAGGATATGGGAGATGAACCGTGGACGGCTGGGAGTTGATCACACGCGCTGGGAGAAAATGGGAGACGCATGATGCTGGATGCTTCGTGGATGCACGGGAGAAAGTCTTGATCGCGGTGTGATTCGATCACGGATCCTGAGACGCAGACGGATCTTGAGAGGGCTGATGTGGTTCACGGACGCGGCAAGGATGCTGAGGTGCTTGCGAACGGCTGAATCTGGGCTCTGTTCTGCAGCTGGAAAGAGATGACTTTATATAATGATAAAAATTATAATAAGTGCTAAGGATAAAATATTTAATCATGTAAATGTTAACACTTATTATTTATCATTATTTTGCTAGCATTAGGCTAAGTTAATTGGTACTTAGATCGCACTTTTGTGCTCTCATCACGCTCAGTACCCTTGTTCTCTAACAAGCACTTGCACAATTGCTCCAGTGTCCCTACACTGTGGACTCAAGACTCGTCCATCAAAGAAAGCAATATGTGCACTAATCTCAGCGGATCAATCACCGTCCTCGTGATGATCCATCGATCAGGAGCAATTCAGGAATTAATCACCAATGACACATGCCTCAAATTCTCAACTCTGAGAATATGCGTCATCTTATTAATTTCTTGGACGATTCATGGACACATAAGAACATGAATGAAATGAATGCCCAACTTAATTAGGTCAAGTACAAATATATATTCCAGAATAAAATAATGCGTCAGCCAAATTGGCTTCTGGGGCATACTTCTAATAATCTCCCACTTGCACTAAAGCCAATCAGCCATAAACCTAAGCCCCATCTTCTCAAGATGCGTTTCAGTTTTCTGCTGACTTATCTGCTTAGTGAATGGGTCCACCACATTTTTTGTGGAGTCTACTCTTTGATCCTCTACTTATTTCTTTTCGAGGTAGTCACTTATTAGGTTAAACCACCGCTCTATGTGCTTCAATTTCTGGTGAGACCTTTGGCTCCTTAGCTAGTGCTATGGTGCCTTTGTTATTGCAGAAGAGTGTTATGGCATCTGATGACATTACACCTAATTCTGCAATAAACTTTTAAACCAAAAGGTTTCCAGTGCACCCTTAGAGACGGCTTAACATTCACCTTCTAAGGTAGAATCTACAATGATCGGTTGTTTGGAACTCTTCCAATTTACTGAACCACCATTGCACATATTCCGATGTAGACTTTCTATCATCAATATGTGTGCATCCTTCTACCTTCATGATGACCCAAAGATTGATTTAAAGATTGATTTTGATGATCACAAAACCTTGAAGTATAAATACTAATATTTGTGTTGCAAGAAGAAAGACAATTTGTTTTGCAAGGAACATAGCAAGTTGGAAAAATACAAGAAGGCCTCAAAAGCTCTCAAGAAAAGTTAGAAGAAAGCTACAATTTATTGGCCCAAGTTTCAAGTTCAAAGGATTTAAGTTGGAGGAGCAAATTCAAAGAAAGATTCAAAAGAATAGTCCTCGAGTCGACTCCTGGAAGTTCAGAGTCGACTCTGGCACTCTGGAGTTTCAAGGAACAGTGCTCGAGTCGACTCCAGAACTTTACGAGTCGACTCCGACTGAAAACAGACAAAAAATAGAGAGTTAATTTTCAGTGCTACAATGCTCGAGTCGACTCCCAGGTCGACTCCCAGGTCGACTCCTGCTCGAGTCGACTCCCAGGTCAGCTCCCAGGTCAGCTCCAGGACTGCAAACAGACAAAACAGAAAGCTGATTTTCAGCAGAGTCGACTCCTACTTCAGCCGAGTCGACTCCAGCACGCTGGGAGGCGTAACGGCTAGTTTTTTCTTGATTCCAACGGCTCTATTTTTGTCTCTAACGGCTAGATTTTTATTTGCACTCCCTCTAAAGCTATAAAATCAAGAGGAGAGCTAGGAAAGAGGGCATGGAAGTGGGAGAAAATATTTAGGGAAGAGATTTGAAAGAGATTACAAGAAAAATCTTCCATAAGCACAAAAGGGCCATTCAAAGTAAAATAGAGAGAAGAAGAGCATCCAAGTGAATCCCAAAGCTTCCTCTCCATCCGTGTGCTGCCTCGGGGATCCTCTACTTCGTGCAAAATCAGAAGAGGGGCAAGTGAAGAAGAAGCCGAGTTCCTCCATCTACAAATTAGTTTGAGGGCTTCTTCTCTTTTCTTTACTTATTTACATTTGCTATATTTGCTTATTTGAGAAGCTTGTATTTGATTTAAACTCTTGTTCTAATATCTTGTAACTTGATTCAATCAAGGGATTGAATCAAGGGGTTAAGGTTTGTTGGTGAGCCAAGGGGAAAAACCAACGTTGTAAGGTTGTGGTTGGTGAGCCTTTGGGAAAAATCAACCGGGTTGATTGTGAACCCGGAAAACAATCATTGTAAGGTTGTGGTTGGTGAGCCTTTGGAAAAACCAACTGGGTTGGATTGTGAGCCCGTGAAAACAATCGATAGGTTCTAGTCGGTGAGCCTGTGAAAACCGACCGAGTTCGTTGTGATCTCGCAAAACAACAAGTTGGGTTGTGAGCTTGTAAAACAACCGACTGTAATCTAAGGGATTATAGTAAAATTCCCAAGAGGTCTTGGAGAGTGGATGTAGGTGCTGGGGTGCACCGAACCACTATACATCTTTGTGTTTGTGATGCCTTATCTCTTGTATTTCATGCCTTCCATTCATGCTTGATTGTGTAATATCTCTAGCTTTGTTTTCTATAGAGTTATAAGTGATTTGCTTAGCTTCCACTCCATTCTTACCATACACATAGATTAAAATTGATCATACAACTATAAGTTGTTTTTAGATCAATTGCACCCTAAAGCCATAGTATAATTGCTCTAGCTTAATCTTCCACTGCTTTACTTGTAATTGCCTAGAGCTTAAGTAAATAACATCTTATTATTCCGCTGCATTCTATTCAAAGTAAAAATTAGGGAACATAATTTTTAGAAAACCCAATTCACCCCCCCTCTTGGGTTGTCACCTTGGGCAACAAGTGGTATCAGAGCAGGTGCTCTTTTATTAATTATAGTCTTAACCGACAAGAGCCAAAGATCATGACAACTCAAATAGATAGTTTTCTAGGAGAGGGACAGTTAATTGATAGGCCTCCACTGTTTAATGGCATAAACTACACATATTGAAAAGCACGCATGCGCATTTTTATTCAATCACAAAACTATTATTTATGGAAAATCATAATAAATGACCTTCACACACTCTCTCAAACTATTAATGAAAAGGACTTAGCACAATTGAATGCTAATGCTATGAACATATTATATTGTGCTATTCATGAAATGAAGTTTAATGAAATTTCTGCATGCTTATCTGCTAAGGAGATCTGGGATACTTTAGAAAATATTTATGATAAATCTCAGATTAGCTCACATGTGCTTCAATTGCGTACTAACAATGAGATTGCAGAATCCTCCACAGTAGCCGAGTCGACACCCAGTTTGTCCGAGTCGACTCCTAGAGAAGAACAGGCTGAAAGGCAGAGACACAGTCTTGAAGACCCTGTGAACGAGTCGACTCCAAGTAGTTCCGAGTCGACTCCCAAGTTAGCCGAGTCGACTCCGACAAGGCCCGAGTCGACTCCGAGGCAGAACAGTTCAAAAGACAGAGAATCATCTTTTAGGCCTCTGAGAACGAGACGTCTCCCGAAGATCTCGAGTCGACTCTCAAGTCAGTCGAGTCGACTCCAAGTAAACCCGAGTCGACTCGAGGAAGAAAGAACAACAAAAAAATTTAAAAGCTTCCTAAAGACAAAGAAGAAGAGGAAGCAAGAAGAAAGGAAGAAAGAGATAAAAAGCAAGAAAGCCTTGACTAAGGAAGAGTCAAGCAAAAAATTGAAAGCTAGAAGCAACAATGAACTACAAGAGGTAACTAACTTATGTTTTATGGCATTAGAAGATAAAGTAGAATCTGAATCTAATTTTACACCAAATGAATTTCATGAAGAATATTCTTATGATGAACTATTAAATGCTTTTCATGATTTGTATGGTGAATGTAGAAAATTAGCTATCAAAAATAAAAATCTTAAAAAGCTAAATCTCGAAATCTCAAAAGAAAGAAATTCTATTGCTAAAATATATGACAAACTAAATTCTGAAAATGAAAGCTTAAGGTTAAATTCAGAACAATTGATTCGAAAAAATCAAAATTTAATTAAAGAAAATCAAAACTTAAGTGAAGAAATTAACCAATCAAAATCTCTTATTAACAAATTCACTGTAAGTTCAGAACGATTAAAATTGATGTTTGAAAGCCAATATGTTGCTTATGATAAATCAAAACTTGGCTTGACTCCTTTACTTGACAATAAATCTCTAGAGAAAAAGGTTATCAATGCATCAAGCAAACCATTAAATAAGATAACATATTTCAAACATGAAAAGAATGGACATAACAACTTTACCTATCGTTCTAACATAATTAAATCAAGTGGTAAAGTTATTACAATTAAACAAATTTGGGTTCCAAAAGGAACCATATGTCCTAACTCTCAAGGACCCAAGCAAGCTTGGGTACCCAAAATGAAAATATGAGGATGTAGACATAGGTGTGCCAAGATACCCATGGAACAAATGGAACTTTCATACAAATGGGTGTTCAAGACACACGTCAAAAATGAAACTTAAAACATACTTATGAAAAGCAATTTTAAATAATAAAAAAAATTAATAATAATAATAATAATGAAATCAGTAAACCTTGCATTTCATCATTATTTTTGCTTTAGTATTTGATTAAAATATGAATTGCAAGTATTGACCAATTTTGTGATATAGAAAATACTTTTGGAAATATAATCAAATCACTTCATTTTATAGTATACTTTACTCACTATTGGACAAGTTGCTAAAAGATTAATCAATTTATTAAGAATAACTCTATGAATTCTCTATATGCTTGATTGAGAGTTTTTATCCATGGCATTATTGTTTATTGATCATAGATATGATAATGTGTACTTGGTGTGCTTTTGAATATATGCACTATGAATACCAAGATTAAAGAAACCATCTTTGGCATATAAAATCAACTCATGCTAGTATGTACTTAATCTCAAATGACCTTGCCATTGGCTTACTTAGATTATCTTCTGAAAGATCAAAGTTTACCATGCATGCTAACTAAGGAAACAAACAAAAATCAATTTCTAAATCTAAAGATGTTGTTTCCATCACTAAGTTTTCAAAAGCTTACATTGGATGTGTTCTTGGCAAATAAAATTGAAATATTTTCTGTATTTGCTAAATATTGTAAAAGTGTTTCAAATGATAAAGGTTTCCAAACTGTGAAGATAAAGAGTATCATGGCACAGTGTTGAAAACCAAAATCCTGATAAAGTTTATACAAAAAATAATATTAAATTCAATTATTTCAGCTCCAAGGACACCATAAGTAAAATAGGGTTAATAGAATTCTTGAAGAAATGAAAAAGACAATTGAGTATGATAGTCATCTACTTAAATGATTTTTAAAAGCTATCATCACTGCTTGTCATACATATGACTTCTATTAGATCTATTTTTGATGAAAACTCCTTTTGATCTTCTAAAAAATGGAAAATGAACCATTGCATATCTTTCATATTCTTCAGTCATACACGTTATGCTTGATATGTTCTTATGAAAATAATGCCAAATCTGATAAAGATATCTCTATCCTTGGATATCATTCATCAAGCAATGCATATAGAACATTCATAAAAAGATTCTAGTTGTAGAAGTATCAATTCATTTTATTCTTTATGAGACTAATGATTTATTATCAAGATACTAAAATCAAATTATATATGTATATGGTTAATCTATTACATATAACAATCTGAAAAAAAACTTGTTAATAATTAGAACCAAATTGGATTTTTCAGAAATGCACTTAATGAAGAAAAATTGATGAATCAAGAAAAGATGAAATAGATCTTGATAAGATTCTTGCATGATTAGAAGTAAAGATCACCATTATCATTTGCTTGCTTTATGAACTTTAATTCTGTCAAATGAATGTGTAGAATGCACTCCTATGTGGTTATTTCATTAGAAAAGATCTATGTAAAACAACCACCTTATTTAAAAACACTCATTACATATATGATAAAGTAATATGTGATTTGGAACAAGCATCAAAAGCATGATATATAAAAGCTTGAGTAACTTTTTGATAAAAAGTAATAATGATAAATCTATACATTAAAAAGATGAATCTGTGATATCTTGCTTGCTCAAAGTACACATTGATGGCATCATTTTTGGTTCTACTAATGGAGATTTATATGAAGATTTTACTAAGCTCATGCAAGGTGAGTTTGAAATATGTATGATGAATGAATTAACATTTTCTCTCGAACTCCAAATTAAGCCAAACAAGAAAGGGGATCTTCATTGACCAAAGTTAGTCCACAAGAAAACTCTTATAGAAGATTGGCATGAAGAAGGTATGTCTATAACCCCATCTTGTAGAATTTGAAAAGGATGAGCAAAGTAGATCTATTGTTTTAAAGCTGTATTGAAGCATGATAGAATAATTATTTTATCATACAGCTAGTAGACCAGATTGTATGCTCATTATGTGCCCTTGTGCAAGACTTCAATCTAACTCTAATGATTCATAATCTGAATTTTGATAGAAACAACTGTTTAAGATAAATTGATTAAAACTTAGCTAACATGTCTTATTGATAATTGTCTTAAGCAAATAGAATCTAAGCTAAATTGACTCTGAAAATAAAAAATTGATTTGACCTTGATAAATCTTTCTATTGCTTCACATGCTTGTCCTTGAACCTTCTTGGTTAATGAAACTATCTTTTAAGTTCAAGTGACATGTGTTTGCTTATATTTAGGCAATCTCTTGAGTAAAATGACTCAACATTCAATTGTTGTCATATCTTATGATTGAGTCACCCAGTTAAGAAATATGCTATATGAATGTTTTGTATCTTGAAGAAACTAATGACTTTCTTTCAAGAAAGAAAAGGAGTTTGGTAATAATGCAGGATCCTTGAGCAAGAAAATGAGAGATTTCAACTTGAAGGATATCTCCATGTAAGATACAATAAACATTCACATGCAAACAAGAGAGAGGACCTTCTTCAGCCAAAAGTTCGTACATAAGAAATCTCGTAGGTATTTGACTGAAGAATGCAGAATGAATTGGTAATTCTAAATACCTCTCTCATAAATTAATTGAGCAAAGTCAATAACTTAAATCTTATTATGGCATGATTAAGGTCTTTAATTATTAATTTTTGATATCATGTCTATATATATATTGATTGACTTATATTTTTAGAAATTGTTTCATGGTTTGCCCAAACTAAAATATATCTTTGCCTATGTCATAACCATGAAATACACAAGTTTATGCTTAAAATTTTGATTTAAAATAACTTGTGAGAAATTATGAATCCTTGAGCATAATGAAAAAGTTGTTTGCATGATACACATCTATATGATACATAAGATTATTTCTTTATTCTGCTCTTTCATGTAAATTACTTGAGAATAACAAAAAGAGAGAGAGATAAAGAAAAGAAAATGGATATTATTCAAGAGATGTAAAATCTAAGCAAAGGCAAATACTCCAATCTTAAGAAAAAGTAAAACAAGCATAATATATTCAGCACATTTGGAAGGGATAAAATCCGTAATTAATTACACTGAAATAGGGAGAGTTTGAAGTGAACTTTTTAAATTTTCTATATTGCTCATCATAGGGATGGTGCCAATGGGGAGGCTAGTGGTAGTACCCGGCACTATTTGACCCAACTATTCGGTGTAGGGTATATTAGGGACGGCACAAAAGGGAGGCTAGTGGTAGTACCTCGTGCCCCTTCCAACTCCACCGGATAGGGAGCAAATAGAGTATAGAGCATAAGAAAGTAAAAATGAAAGACAAAGTAAATGAAAATATATAAGAAGAATCAATTCAAATTTTTAGTCACATGGAAACACACCTTAAGGATGAAATCAGTGCAAGATTATAATTAAATAGGGGGAGTTTATTTGAAAAGAATTGATTTTGATCCTTGACATGCTTACTCTTAATATTCTAATGCATGACTTAACACATAATATATGTTGCATGTGACATGATGTTTTGAATTATGGGTTCTCAATATTTTGTAATGCTCCATGGTTAGATAATTTGATTGAATGTTTGAAATACTGCATAAATTTTTGGGTATTATTGAAAAGAAATTTTAGATTTGTCGTTCACAATCATCTTTAAAATCTGAAAGTTAAATAAATTTGTAAAAAGAAGAAGAGAAAGATATCTCTATTTAGGTAAAATGAATTAATCTTGATCTATCTTTCTACTTGCTTAACTTTGATACATAATATCCTAATACTTGTTAAAATATCCTCCATTTTGTATCAAAACTCAAAATTCAAATAAAGATTCTGAAAGTGCTCTAATGTTATTGAAATATGTGTTTTCAATCTTAGTAAATTAAGATGAGCTACAATGTAGAAGATACATATCTCAAATTATAATTTTGAAAGCCTTTTTGGAAATTCTTATGAAATTTCATAATCTGATTTTGTATAAAAGCTTAAACTTAACTTAAAAATGCTTATATAATTACATCTTTGTAACCTTAGTTATATGCTTCAATGATCACGTCATTCAGGAGAATAACTCAATATGATTTCTAAATGAAAATTTTAATATAAGAAAAACAAAATTAATTTTGACACCTTGGTTGATTGTCTCGATACGCATCCGAAACATATCTTTTCTTATCCTTAAAGTGTACTAATATTGGTCTAAATGATGTGTCCTTCAATGATCTTAATTGCAAACAAATATTTTTAAATATATGATTTTATTTTGATATTAAAAAGATTTATTGTACTTCATGTATACGTTGCTGAAAAACTATGATTAAGAAATTGAGTTCTATAAATATATATACTTCAATGATCATCTATATGTTTTTCTCCCCTACATTATTAAAGACCTCCATCAATATAAATATATTATTAAGAGAGTGAATGATCTTAAGTCTAGAAACATTTCAGCTCACTCAAATGATTCTTAAAAGAAAGAAAATGTAAATGCTTTTGAAAGAATTTGAGCTTCAAATGAATCATTTTTCTGATTAATATTTTAGGACAGTTTCTCAAAAATTAAGAGGAAGCATAACTTGTTCTTGAAAGATTAAAAAGAGTGATTGCTATAAATTTTGAATAATTCTAGATCACTCTACATTCTTGATATCATAGAGTTTCAGTTTTATTCACGTTTATCATTAAAATCTGAAATTCAACAAAAGAAAAGAATGATTAAAGAAGAATGCATCTTTTGAGGGGGAGCTTTAGATATTCAGTATCTTATCCTAAAGTTACTTTAATGCATACTTTGAATTTTATGGATTGATTTTGATGAACCTCCTTATATTGCAAGACTTGCTTTAATTATATAATAAGTTTATACCTTGAGATGAGTTCTATAAAGGTTGTCTTATCTCAAACCTTGAGTCTTATAAAAATAAGCTGAAATTTATAGAAAATATATTTTCGAGATTGACAATTTTATTAAATTCTAAACTCTTAAATGGAATGATCAATTGAGGGGGAGAAAGAAAATTTCAGGAGAGATCTTATGGAACTTAATTGCATAAATCCATAACTGAAGGCAAGAGAAAGAATACTAAATGAGAAGTAATTCTAATACTCTCCAATATGTATCATCTGAAATTTAAATCTGAAAATCTTTATGATACATCTTGAGGCGTGTTATTTGGTTAATATATCTTCTGCACAAATCATGAACCAAATTGCAATTCACACAGTTGATCTTAAGAGCCTCTAACTTAATGAAAAAAGGGGAAGAATAATGCGTTGAATTTTCTTGAGTTTCTCTCAGAAAATCTATTTTGGCAATTCAGTAATGAGTCCTAATTGGCTTGTTCTTTAGAACTTCAATTTTTGTGCCAATTCATTATTATATGTACCAAAATGTGCTTCTTCTTAAAGGAATAAATTCTTTAAAAGAGCTTTAAAAGAACCTTAAAAGCTTTGAATTTTATGTATATTCTAAGATATATCATAAATTGTTTGAATTCATGTTTTAGTATTTATGCCACAATATTTTTTACACCATAAAAGAACTTTGCAATCATACTTAATATATTGCTCTTATACTCTGAAAATTAGTGAAATTGCTTTCATGTTGCCAAAATACTTAATATATTGGGCAAAAGATCTTAAATGAACAAGCTTTCATACTTATTATGGAAGAGAAGTTAAATTCCCATTCGTGCTTTCCTTGAATATCATTTGTGGTACTTCTTGAATTAACCTAAGAAAGATTCCACCTACACTTGAGTTGAAAACTATCCTTAGAATCACATTCGATGTGTTCTCCTTTGAAATTATCCTAATTAGCTCTGATCTATGCTCATTAATCTTTTTTATTATTGCCTTGAGTTATATGATTCATATTCTTGCAATAATTAGACATGCAAATCAGAGTACAATAAGGAGAAGAAATACTTGAGTATTCTTATCCTTGTGCTTAACGTTTCACTATCTTTTTGATGTTGTCAAAAAGGGGGAGGAATATCTGAGTATATGCTCAGAATGCTTTATGTTTTGAATTGAATACAAATCAGCTTAAATTGAAATATGTTGATTGTGTTAAGCTGATTAAATCTGAAGCATTATCATGAAGTATGTTTTAAATATATATGTTTTCTACTTCATGCAACTTAGCTATGCATTACTTCTAGAACACAATATATTTTATATTACTTATACTCCAAGTTTTGTCATCATCAAAAAGGGGGAGACTGATGACCCAAAGATTGATTTAAAGATTGATTTTGATGATCACAAAACCTTGAAGTATAAATACCAATATTTGTGTTGCAAGAAGAAAGACAATTTGTTTTGCAAGGAACATAGCAAGTTGGAAAAATACAAGAAGGCCTCAAAAGCTCTCAAGAAAAGTTAGAAGAAAGCTACAATTTATTGGCCCAAGTTTCAAGTTCAAAGGATTTAAGTTGGAGGAGCAAATTCAAAGAAAGATTCAAAAGAATAGTCCTCGAGTCGACTCCTGGAAGTTCAGAGTCGACTCTGGCACTCTGGAGTTTCAAGGAACAGTGCTCGAGTCGACTCCAGAACTTTACGAGTCGACTCCGACTGAAAACAGACAAAAAATAGAGAGTTAATTTTCAGTGCTACAATGCTCGAGTCGACTCCCAGGTCGACTCCCAGGTCGACTCCTGCTCGAGTCGACTCCCAGGTCAGCTCCCAGGTCAGCTCCAGGACTGCAAACAGACAAAACAGAAAGCTGATTTTCAGCAGAGTCGACTCCTACTTCAGCCGAGTCGACTCCAGCACGCTGGGAGGCGTAACGGCTAGTTTTTTCTTGATTCCAACGGCTCTATTTTTGTCTCTAACGGCTAGATTTTTGTTTGCACTCCCTCTAAAGCTATAAAATCAAGAGGAGAGCTAGGAAAGAGGGCATGAAAGTGGGAGAAAACATTTAGGGAAGAGATTTGAAAGAGATTACAAGAAAAATCTCCCATAAGCACAAAAGGGCCATTCAAAGTAAAATAGAGAGAAGAAGAGCATCCAAGTGAATCCCAAAGCTTCCTCTCCATCCGTGTGCTGCCTCGGGGATCCTCTACTTCGTGCAAAATCAGAAGAGGGGCAAGTGAAGAAGAAGCCGAGTTCCTCCATCTACAAATTAGTTTGAGGGCTTCTTCTCTTTTCTTTACTTATTTACATTTGCTATATTTGCTTATTTGAGAAGCTTGTATTTGATTTAAACTCTTGTTCTAATATCTTGTAACTTGATTCAATCAAGGGATTGAATCAAGGGGTTAAGGTTTGTTGGTGAGCCAAAGAAAAAAACCAACGTTGTAAGGTTGTGGTTGGTGAGCCTTTGGGGAAAACCAACCGGGTTGATTGTGAACCCGGAAAACAATCATTGTAAGGTTGTGGTTGGTGAGCCTTTGGGAAAACCAACTGGGTTGGATTGTGAGCCCGTGAAAACAATCGGTAGGTTCTAGTCGGTGAGCCTGTGAAAACCGACCGAGTTCATTGTGATCTCGCAAAACAACAAGTTGGGTTGTGAGCTTGTAAAACAACCGACTGTAATCTAAGGGATTATAGTGAAATTTCCAAGAGGTCTTGGGGAGTGGATGTAGGTGCTGGGGTGCACCGAACCACTATACATCTTTATGTTTGTGATGCCTTATCTCTTGTATTTCATGCCTTCCATTCATGCTTGATTGTGTAATATCTCTAGCTTTGTTTTCTATAGAGTTATAAGTGATTTGTTTAGCTTCCACTCCATTCTTACCATACACATAGATTAAAATTGATCATACAACTATAAGTTGTTTTTAGATCAATTGCACCCTAAAGCCATAGTATAATTGCTCTAGCTTAATCTTCCACTGCTTTACTTGTAATTGCCTAGAGCTTAAGTAAATAACATCTTATTATTCCGCTGCATTCTATTCAAAGTAAAAATTAGGGAACATAATTTTTAGAAAACCCAATTCACCCCCCCTCTTGGGTTGTCACCTTGGGCAACACTTCAACTGTTATCTTCTCCTAAAGAACAAGAACATATTCTTAGTCTTCTCAAGTATTTAAGACTGTTCTTCATAGCTATCCAGTGTTTCTTGCCTGGATTTGACTGATATATGCTCGTGACACTCACAGCATATACTATATCATATCACGTACATAGCATGGTATACATGAGGCTCCCTATAGCCGAAGCATAAGGGATCTTGCTCATCCACTGAATCTCTTCAGATGTGTTGGGGCACATCTTCTTGGAGAGATTTATTCCATGCCTAAGGGGTGATAATCCCCTTTTAAAGGTTTCCATGCCGAACCTCTTCAGCACTCCCTCTATGTAATATTCTGTGACAGGACAAGCATCCTTTTAGATCTATTCTATAGATCTTAATTTCCAAAATATAGGATGCTTTTCCAAAGTCTTTTATGGAGAAATCCTTAGACAATCAAACCTTGACCTAAGTTAACATGGGAACACCATTTCCAATTGGAAGAATATCATCTATGTACAATACAAGGAATACAATAGCCCCCTACTAACCCTTCTGATAAATACATGGTTCCTCTCGTTCTTGATGAAATCAAACAATTTGATTATATCGTTGAAACGAGTATTCCAACTCCGAGATACTTGCTTTAGTCCATAGAAGGACCTTTGCAGTTTGCAGACCTTGTGATCACAATCACAATATCTCATAATCATATTATGCTGCAATATCAAGCAATATTCGAATGGACTTCAGCATGGCTACAGGTGAAAAAGTATCCTGATATTTAGTGCCTTCGCACTGACCATAACCTTTTGCCATTAGCCTTGCCTTATAGTGTTAGAAGTATGCCCTAGAAGCCAATTTGGCAGACGCATTATTTTATTCTAGGACATAATTTTGTACTTGACTATTTATTATTGAATAAATAAAAGGCATCTTTTTCATTCATGTTCTTATGTGTCCATGAATCGTCCAAGGAATTAATAAGATGACGCATATTCTCAAGAGTTGAGAATTTGAGGCATTTGTCATTGGTGATTAATTCCTGAATTGCTCCTGATCGATGGATCATCACGAGGACGATGATTGATCCGCTGAGATTAGTGCACATATTGCTTTCTTTGATGGACGAGTCTTGAGTCCACAGTGTAGGGACACTGGAGCAATTGTGCAAGTGCTTGTTAGAGAACAAGGGTACTGAGCGTGACCAACACAAGAAGTCACTTGGATGTCTATCCACTTGTCAGTGACTTGCTTGATGTTGCAGTAGTGTGACTGGTCCTTTGACCTGCTATGCTTCGGCTACTCACAGTGAGGTTATTGTAGTTTGACTGCACAAATACATGGTCTCTAGCCATATGGATCCATGCAGTGTAGATTGGCTGCAGTAGGTTCACTGTAGGAGTAGGGTATGCATCTACAAGGAATCTATCGACCTTGATAGATAAGGAGAGATCCTATGTGATTTATAAGACTGAGTTTGTAAGACCTCGGCCGGGGCAGATTGCACAGTGGAGAAAGAGTTCTCCGCTCTCGAACTTAAATCGAATAAATCTTGACATATGACAGACGAAGGGGTTTGACGAGTTATCCATGACCTCCGTCTTGTAGGGATCCACGATAGAAGGACTGTATCACATGATAACTGCACCTAGAGGTTCATCATTCTATTCTGCTGGGTAGCCACTACATGCTGCTAGGTGTCACTGGTGGATGGTGGGACTCATAGGGATTATCTTGATGATCGATAAACCCTAATGAGTAGAGTTGGAATCATTCCGACCCATTGAAAGGAGTTTTCAATAATATTGTGATAGAGATCACAATATATCTCACTACCAGTCAGAGTAGAACCTATGGGGTCACACACACTAGAGGCATTGACCGATCCGATGGTTGAATCGTGATTAGAAATCACAAGTAATCAATTCGATTGATAATAAGTTGAAGAAGGAACAAAGGGAATTAATTAATTGGACTTGAAACAAGAGTCCTACTTGGAGTTGGATTCTTGGAGTCCTAATTGGATTAGGACTAGAATTCCTACTTGGACTGGGATTCCTACTTGGACTGGGAATCGTATTTGGAGTAGGACTAGGATTCCTACATGGAGTAGAATTCCTATAATCCTAATGAGATTAGGAGTTTTGAATTAAATTTGGATTCCTACTTGGAGTAGGATTTCTAGAGTCCTAATCGGATTAGGACTTCGAATTCAAGTTAGAGTCCTAATTGGATTAGGACTAGAATTAAATAAATCCTAATGGGATTAGAACTTCTTAAGTCCCAATTAATTATTAATCTAATGAATCCAGATGACTCCTAATTAGATTAGGATTGAAGGGTTCAATTGAGTCATGGCTCATCAAGTTCTAATTGGATTAGGACTTACCTAGATTAAAACCCAAATTGGTTCACCCTTGGTCCAAACCTAATTAGATTAGGATCTAACCAAGAGTGACCTTCCCAATCCTCCTTAGAGGAGGATTAGGTTAACCATGAAGGAGGGGCACACGCCCCTCCTCCTTTTCCTTGCTTGGTGCGGCAAAGAAGAGGGGCCGGCGCCCCTCTTGGAATTTAATCAAGGAGCTCCGACAAAGTAGGAGCTCCACATGCTATTTAAGAGGAGGCGTAGGGCTGACCTAGGGCATTCATTGAAGCCCTCTCCCTCTCCAATTCGTGGCCCCCTCTCCTACCCTTTCCTTGGTTCAGCCGCAAGCAAAGGAAGAAAAAGAAAGGTGGCCTCTTCATCCTCCCTTCTTCCTTCCAACTCAGGGAAAAGAAAGAAGGCTGCAGGGGCTTTGATCTTCTTCCTCTCTTCATCCTTCTTCTTCCTCCTCCCAAGCACAATCAAGGGTTGATTAAAAGGGAGGACATCAGCCATCAAAGTTATCTCTGCAAGGGAGCTAGCACCCCGGGGAGATAGAAAGCTTAGATCGGTTCTTGCTTCGTGTGGATAGAGGCCGGGCACTTGAACGGCTTCAAGCGAACCTTCATCCAAAAACCACGATCATCAGTTTGCGGTGATCATCTACCCGCACAAGGTGAAGATCTGATCTTCTAATATTTTTAAAAAGTTTTTAATCCTTATCTATCTACGAACGGTTTTAAACAACGTTCATGCGATGAACGGTTGATCCCGTGCATGCCTCTTCCGCTGCATCTGAAATTTTTAAAATTTTTCTACGGCATAGGCGGGTATTCTAACAGTGGTACCAGAGCCAGGTTTCATAGATTAAGGTAAGATTAATTATTCATAGGCTTATTAGATCTGAAATTTAAATCATTATGCATGCTGAAAATTTTCTGCATGCAGATTTTTTCTAGGATGCTGATTTTTGCATGCTGATTTTTATGTGATAAAAAGATTATTCTAATTGCATTGTTAATGGGATTACAAAGTTTAGAATTATGATTAGCATGATCAGCAACCTATGTTATGAGATAATCAATTAGATTTCAGATTTGAAATTATAATTGTTGCATGTGGTGATGATCATAGGATTCAAACCCTTTTGGTATCAAATGTAATGACCTGCGATGTGATCTGTAATGTCATGTAATTTTTCAGATGCTTGCATGCATCTTATTTGATGTTTTGAGAGGCCTGCGTGCCTCCTAAAAGGGGATGTAATTTATTATTATTTTTATTTTACATCTGGTTGTATTTCTGTGATGTGATGTACGTCAACGATCAAGTTGAAGACAAGGCATGAGATGAACGGCGATCCAAGTGGTTGATGGCGATGGGATCAAGAGTTGATCAAGGATCGAGTCAAGGAGGCTTGGAACCAATTCAAGAATTGAAGATCAGTTGATCGATTGACGTGCATGTGCTTGTAATACGACCTAATTAGAATCCATGATCATCACCTATTTAAAGTTTAGCTTTATTTGATGATGCGATTATAACTGCCTGTGATGTGCCGTTTGCATGTGATGTGAATGAGAGTCGGGTAGATAGGTTTACATGTGATGTAGCAAACCCAATGAGACCTAAATTAAAACCTCCTCAATCAAGTCGAAAGTGAACCAACATGAGCGAGTCATATTAGATTAATTGATCTAATTGGTGTCTAGGAAAGCTGTGGAGTGATTGATTAAAACCCCATTTGATTTTGATGAGCTCAAAGCATTTGAGTATATCTTGTGATTACTAATGAATTCAATTGAGTGTTTCAGTGAAAATCCTGTCCAAGTGTATCTAGATTTGGTTCATAGTATTTTGGATAAGTTAAGAAGTCTGCTGAACCAAAGTCTGAGACTCGAGTCGACTCCCGAGTATCACGAGTCGACTCCAAGCATATCAAGTTCACTGGCACGAGCTCGAGTCGACTCCAGATCAGTACGAGTCGACTCCGACTGAGAACAAACAGAAGGACAGAAAGCTTCATCTCAGAACCTGTCAACGAGTCGACTCCCGAAGTGCGCGAGTCGATTCCAATGTTCAACGAGTCGACTCCAGGGTAGTAAGAGTCGACTCCAAGAGAAACACAAAGAAAAGTCAGAGAGCAGTTTTCGGGTCTGAGATTCGAGTCGACTCCAGTGGAACGCGAGTCGACTCCGATGGTTGGCAGGTCGACTCCAAAGAAGGTAAGAGTCGACTCTCAGAGGAACACAAGGAAAAATTCAGAGAACGATTTTCGGACTCTGAGATTCGAGTCGACTCCCGCAATACGCGAGTCGACTCCGAGACTGAGCGACCATCGACAGACAGAAAACCATGTTACTGCCTCTGAGATTCGAGTCGACTCACAGACAGCTCGAGTCGACTCCGAGACAAGCTTCACGTCAAAAGGCAGAAGACCAACTTTCGAAAACTGAGAGCCGAGTCGACTCCAAGGAAGTTCGAGTCGACTCCAAGGAAGTTCGAGTCGACTCCAAGACTGGATGAGCCAAAAGACAGAGAAACGGGAGTTCGGGCTCTGAGATTCGAATCGACTCCCAGGACAGTCGAGTCGACTCGAGTGGACAAAATTCAAAATTGGATCCACGGACTTCAGTGGATGAGCCGACTCCAAAATTGCCAGGTCAGCTCCAGAAGTTGGCGAGTCGACTCCAGGTCAAGACGAGTCGACTCCCAGTCAAGACGGCAACTTTAATTCAAATTTGGAACAGTTGCCGAGTCGACTCCGGAAAAGCGTGAGTCGACTCCTGCTACAGCCGAGTCGACTCCTGATCGCGCGAGTCGACTCCAACCCACCAACGGTCATATTGTCAGGCTGCGCAGAGTGTGCAGAACGGCCAGAAAAAGCAGAGTAACGGCTAGTTTCCGTGGGGGTTGGCTTAAATAGCCACAGAGGACTGTAGCAAGGCAGAGAACAGATATTCCACTCCAAGCATTCAAGTTTTCAAGCTCTCCAAGTGCTCTTAAACGAAAAAGGGGAGATCTGCATTTACTGCTCCAATAACTTCTTCCCAACAATCAAAGCTTCCTCCTCCTGCATTCAAGTCGACCACTCTTTCAAGAGGAGACCGGAGTTCCAGAAGCCATACCTCTTCACCAGCTTAAAAGCGTTTGAGGGCTTCTAACTCCTTTACGATTATATTGTTTTAAATATGCTTTTTGAGAAGCTATTTTCTGTTTTCTTCTATCTCTTGTATTTACTTGATTCAATCGGGGGATTGAATCAAGGGGTTTAAGGTTGGTTGGTGAGCCAAGTTAAAACCAACGTGTGTAAGGGTTTGATTGTGAGCCCGGAAAAACAATCGGGGTTGGTTCTAGTCGGTGAGCCTGGAAAAACCGACCGAGTTCGTTGTGAGCTCGTAAAACAACAAGTTTGGTTGTGAGCTTGCAAAACAACCGGCTGTAATCCAAGGGGGTTATAGTGAAATTCCCAAGTGAGACTTGGGGAGTGGACGTAGGAGCAAGGGTTAGCTCCGAACCACTATAAAACTTTGTGTTTGTAGTGCATTGTCTCTCATCTTCTTCCCCGCACATTACTCACAGCACTAGGCTTTAATTAAATAACTTGCTATAGTTTTTAATTAATCATCCACAAAGTTTTAATTAGCCAAATTATTTTAAAAACCCAATTCACCCCCCCTCTTGGGTTGTCTATCTGGGCAACAAGTGGTATCAGAGCCAAAAACTCTTCCACTCAAGAGTTAAAAGATCAAAATGACAACCCCATTTGGATCTTCTCACATTGAGGGTCAGTCCACCCAAAGACCCCCTTTCTTCAATGGATCTGACTACTCATACTGGAAGGCTAGGATGAGAATATTCATCCAACCCAAGACTATGAGATGTGGTCCATTGTAGTAAATGGGCCATACATCCCATCCATTTACGTAGATGGTGTTAAGGTACCTAAACTAGAAATGGACTGGGATGAACATGACATGAGGAAGGCACAATTAAACTCTAAAGCAATGAATGTCTTCTATTGTGCCTTAGACCGTAATGAATTCAATAGGATTTCAACTTGTAATTCAGCAAAAGAAATTTGGGACAGACTTGAAGTGACCCATGAGGGCACGAATCAAGTCAAGGAATCCAAAATAAACATCTTGGTTCATAAATATGAACTATTTAAAATGGATTCAAATGAAACAATCACATCCATGTTCACTAGGTTTACTGATATTGTCAATGGTCTAAAAAGCCTTGGCAAGAGCTATACTAACAGTGAGCTTGTCAGGAAAATCCTTCGGTGTCTACCGAGGTCGTGGGAAGCTAAAGTGACAGCAATCCAAGAAGCCAAGGACTTGAACAAGCTACCACTTGAGGAGCTTCTTGGATCCCTCATGACGCACGAGCTCACCATGAAACAACACAACGAGGAAGAGTCCTCCCATAAGAAAAAGGTAATAGCCCTTAAATCTACTTCTTCTAACAAGGACTTGTCTTGCAGCAGCAGCAGTGAAGAAGAAGAAGATGAGGAAGATGGTGGTGAGGCTCTTCTTGTGCGCAAGTTCAAGAAATTCATCAACCACAAGAAGTCCTATCATCAAAGGAGAGGCCCCTCAAATTCCTACCGCAAAGACAAAGGTAAGAAAAGGGAAAACGAGGGGATTGGTTGTTACGAGTGCAAGAAGCCGGGTCACATAAGAGCGGAGTGCCCCTTACTGAAGAAGGGGAGTAAGTACAAGAAGAAAAAGGCACTTGTCACTACCCTATCGGACTCCGACTCATCATCCTCCTCATCAGATGATGAACAAGAAGAGAAGGCCAATTTCTGTTTCATGGCCAACGAAAACGAGGTAACTTCCGACACGCATCCTGATTTTTCTTTTGATGAACTTTATGATGCATTTAATGAATTAATGGTAGAATATAAGGCTATAAATCTTAAGAATAAAGAACTGAGAATAACTAATCAATCATACCTACATAAATACGATAAATTAGTTAAGGATAAGGATTTAATCACCAAAGAAAATATAGAACTTAAAACAAGCAACCAACTTTTAACTCAAAAGACCAACACCTTAACTAAAGAAAATGAAAAACTAACTAAGGAATTTTCAGAACTTAAAAAATATAAACAAACCGTAGATAAGGATCTTACTAAAGAACTTAATGATCTAAAAGCCGAAAATCAGACACTAACTAAAGAACTTAACAAATACAAACTCTTAGTTGAAAGATTTACCTATAGTTCTGAAAAATTAAACATGATACTAAATAGTCAACGTGCAGTGTTTAATAAAGCCGGTTTAGGATATAAACCAAGGAATAAGCAAAAACTTCTTAGTAACTTCTTTGTTAAAGCTGGGGAAACAAAAACTAAGAAAATAACCTGCTTTTGTTGTGGTACAGTAGGCCATAAAGCAAATGTATGTAATTTTAGGAAAAGTAAAACTAAAAGAAAAATTAAAAGGGTATGGGTTCCAAAAGGAACCAACTTGACTAACCATGAAGGATCCAAGAAAACTTGGGTACCTAAGATGACATGATTTGCTTGTGTAGGAGTGTCTTGCAGCCAAGGTCAACAAAAATTGCTGGTATTTGGATAGTGGCTGCTCAAGGCACATGACGGGTGATAAAGACCAATTTTTCACCCTTGAAGCTAAGAAGGGAGGTGCTGTGACGTTTGGAGACAACAACCAAGGTCACATCATTGGTATTGGTAAAGTTCAAATCACCCCTTCTACTTTTATAGATAATGTTAGATATGTTGATGGTCTTAAGCATAACTTGTTAAGCATCAGTCAATTATGTGATAAAGGATATGATGTTATGTTTAAACCATCACTATGTATTATAACAAATCCTAATGATAATAGCTTAGTTTTTAAAGGGATTAGACGTGGAAATGTATATGTTGTAGACCTAGAAGATCTTGCAAAACATAACCAATGTCTAGTTGTAAATGAAACTAAAGATAATAATGCTAGTTGGTTATGGCACCGTAAGTTAGGTCATGCAAGCATGGACACAATAACTAAATTAGTTAAAAGAGACTCCGTGATAGGTTTGCCAAAATTAAAATTTGAAAAGAACAAAATATGTGAAGCATGTCAATTTGGCAAACAATCTAGAAACTCTTTTAAACCCATAAAATGTGTCTCTACCTCTAGGCCTCTAGAATTATTACACATGGACCTATTTGGTCCAACTAGAACAACAAGCCTTGGTGGAAATAAATATGGTCTAGTCATAGTAGATGATTACTCTAGGTACACATGGGTCATGTTTCTAGCACATAAGGACCAAGCATTTTCAGTGTTTAAAAAGTTCCATAAGGAAGTAACAAATGCTAGAGAGTCTTCAGTCATAGCCATTAGAAGTGACCATGGTACCGAATTCAAAAATCAATTATTTGATGAATTTTGTAGTAAAAAGGGGATAACCCATAATTTTTCTGCACCTAGGACACCACAACAAAATGGAGTTGTGGAAAGGAAGAATAGAACTCTAGAGGAAATGGCTAGAACGATGTTATGTGAAAGTAACCTCCCTAAGTACTTTTGGGGAGAAGCCATTAATACTTCTTGCCATATATTAAATAGAGTTTTATTAAGACCCATTATAAAGAAAACACCTTATGAACTGTGGAAAAACAGAAAACCAAAAGTTAACTATTTTCATGTTTTTGGATGTAGGTGTTTTGTACATAATAATGGGAAAGATAATCTAGGGAAATTTGATCCTAAATCTGATGAAGGAATATTCCTAGGTTATTCTACAACTAGTAAAGCCTATAGAATCTTTAATAAAAGAACCCTAGTTATAGAAGAATCTATACATGTTGTTTTTGATGACTCTAGTGACATCTCATCTAGTAAGAAGGTTAATTTTGATGATGATATTGAAATACTTGAAGAAAAGATAGATGAGATGGGATTACAAGATGATAATCAAAAGTTGATTGAAGGAGAATCGTCAAACCAAGAGCCTATAGTGGATCATGGGCTAGCTAAAGCTTGGAGGTATGCTCACGGGCATCCTAAGGAACTAATTCTAGATGATCCATCACAACCGGTTAGGACTAGAGCATCCCTTAGGAATTTGAATAATCATCTAGCTTTTGTTTCACACTTTGAGCCCAAACATATAGAAGAAGCCGAAAATGATGTAAATTGGATAAATGCAATGCAAGAAGAACTAAATCAATTTACTAGAAACAAGGTTTGGGATCTAGTGGAGAGACCTTCTGAATATCCAATTATAGGTACTAAATGGATATATAAAAATAAGCTAGATGAAAATGGAATTGTTATAAGGAATAAGGCTAGACTAGTAGCAAAGGGTTATAATCAAGAAGAAGGCATAGATTTTGATGAAACCTTTGCTCCCGTAGCTAGACTTGAGGCAATTAGACTTCTATTAGCATATGCATGCTCTAAG
Organism: Phoenix dactylifera; assembly: GCF_051530095.1. Taxonomy (NCBI): domain Eukaryota; kingdom Viridiplantae; phylum Streptophyta; class Magnoliopsida; order Arecales; family Arecaceae; genus Phoenix; species Phoenix dactylifera. Next base: position 7,676,343 of record NC_143195.1, on the reverse strand, counting down.
GACTTCAAACTATATCAAATGGATGTAAAGAGTGCTTTTCTAAATGGGTATATAAATGAGGAAGTGTATGTAGAACAACCTCCTGGTTTTGAAAATCATCAATACCCTAATCATGTGTATAAACTGAACAAAGCACTTTATGGATTAAAACAAGCACCTAGAGCATGGTATGAGAGACTTAGTAAATTCCTATTAGAACATGAATTCTCTAGGAAAAATGTAGATACAACATTATTTCTGAAAAGGCAAAATAAGGATATGTTATTAGTACAGATTTATGTTGATGATATCATTTTCGGTGCTACTAACAATCGCCTCTGTGAGGAATTTGCTGATTTGATGCAGAGTGAGTTTGAGATGAGCATGATGGGAGAGCTGAACTACTTCCTCGGGCTTCAAATCAAACAATCTGAAGGAGGCATCTTCATCAATCAAGCAAAATATATCAAGGAGATGCTCAAGAAGTTTGATATGGAGGGAAACAAGTCAATCAGCACCCCCATGAGCTCATCATGTAAGTTAGACCAAGATGAATCAGGTAAATCTGTAAATCAAAAACTTTATAGAGGTATGATAGGTTCTTTACTGTATCTTACTGCAAGTAGACCTGATATTATGTTTAGTGTGTGCATGTGTGCTAGATATCAGGCTAATCCTAAAGAATCACACCTAGCTGCAGTTAAGAGAATCTTTAAATACTTAATTGAAACTAAGAACATAGGGCTGTGGTACTCTAAAGAATCTAGCCTAAACTTAATAGGGTACACAGATTCAGACTTCGCTGGATGTAAGCTTGATAGAAAAAGTACCAGCGGGTCCTGTCAATTTCTAGGAGAAAACCTAATCTCATGGTTTAGCAAGAAACAAAACTCGGTTGCATTATCCACTGCAGAAGCTGAATATGTTGCAGCCGGGAGTTGTTGTGCTCAAATCTTATGGATTAAACAACAATTAGAAGATTATGGCATTAAACAAGATAAAATCCCCATTAATTGTGATAACACAAGTGCCATAAATCTCACTAAAAATCCAATTCAACACTCAAGAACTAAACACATTGAGATAAGACATCACTTCATAAGAGATCATGTATTGAATGGTGATGTGTCACTCCAATTTGTGTGTACTGATAATCAATTAGCAGACATTTTTACAAAACCCCTAAGTGAAGAGAGGTTTAGTATGCTTAGAAGGGGATTAGGAGTGATTGATCCATCCTAGTGGGGTTTTTCACTAGATTAATTGATTTTGATGATTAGAATGAGGTTAAAATAGAGTTTCTATGCAGTGATCATCAAATCAGTCCTTAATTAGGTGATTTTCCCTCATTTGGCACGATTATGGCATGGTTTTTAGGTGCGTGCCAAGGTTAGAGACGACTCGAGTAAGTTTCAGAGCCGGCTCCTAAGGGGGAGTCGACTCGTGCATTTGTGGGAGTCGACTCGCAAAGTTGGCAGCTGAGGGGGAGTCGACTCGCACACTGTCGGGAGTCGACTCGCGCATATTCTGGAGTCGACTCGAGGTCGAGTCGACTCGCGACTCAGGGGAGTCGACTCGCAGTCGGGATCCGACTTTTTAACCCTAGGTTTGTCGTTTCGCAAACACTTTTCCTCAAGCCGCCACTGTTCACAAAGCCCTAGAGCCGACTCCTAGGTCATCCCCGATCGTCTCCAAGCCCTTTTTCCGTCGATTTTTCGCCGGACATTGAGTTTCCGTCCATTCCTAGGTCATTTTCGGTCCGTCCCGAGCTTCCTCTGTCGGTCCTTCACCGTCCTCTAGGTATTTTTCTTTCCGTTTAGGTCAAGATGCCTCGTAAGATCGTCGTTAGGAAGAGGTCCCGTCCCGAGGCCGGTCCCGAGCGGCGCTCCAAGGCGCGGCACGATCCCGCGAGGCAACCACCTCCGGATCGTTCCCCGCCTAGGGTGGTTCTCGTTAGGCCGTTGGCCGGGAAGGCCGTCACCTCCGGGAGGTTTGTCGATTTCGACTATCTCTCCCGGGAGGGGTTCACCATAGGCGATAGGCTTAGAGCCCAGGGCCTAGAGTACTTCCTCACCGAGGACCTTCCCACCTATCCTGGCCTAGTTCAAGAGTTTTACAGTACCGTCCATCGGGGAGATGGAGGTATCGAGGGCACGGTAGTAGGTGTCCCGTTGCGTGTCACAGAGGACCTCATTGCCCATATCCTTCACCTTCCATTAGTAGGGGTGGCTCCCGCACACCCTGAGGATAGAGTTGCGGCCCTTACGGTCGTCTTAGGGCATCCACCTCAGTCCCCCCTAGATGAGGTATCTGCTAGCTCACTTCCTATTGAAGTGAGAATCCTTTTGAGCATTCTGTCCAGGTCCATCTTCCCTAAGACAGGGAGATTTGATTTTGTGAATGAGAGGGACTTAGCTATTATGTCTTATATCCTTCAGGACACCCCGATCAACTTCCCAAAGCTCATTTATAGGTATATGTGTGAGCCCCTAGATAGACCTAGGCTCTCACTCCCATACGGGATGTTATTCACTCTTCTTTTTAGGCAGTACGAGATTTCCATTCCTGAGAGGGAACCCTCTCGTGCCTTGCGATGGACTGATCGCTTATGTACGGGGACTATGCACAGGATGGGGTTTCGGAAGAGAGAAGGGATCTGGGTTAGGAAGTCCACTCTCACTGCTCAGACCACCAGACCATCACCCAGTCCTGAGCCAGATTCAGACCACCCAGACCTTCCAGACCATCCAGACCTCCCATCCACTCCTCCTGCTCCTACCACCTCTGCCGGACCTTCCTCCTCAGTTCCACCATCTATGGAGGTCCGTATTGACACAGAGCAGCTCCGGGAGTTGCGGCAGGAGATCGTCCGAGATCTGAGGGATGAGCTGCTTCGGGAGCTCCGAGGTGCGGTGCCTGCCCCCACTCCTGCACCCGTATCTTCTCAGTTGGTCCCTTCCTTGACAGCCGTGACTGACATGACGGCACATGTACGGGAAGAGATCTACAATGTCCGGAGTTTGGTCCAGGCCCAGTTCCACAGCATGAGTGAGGTCACGAGCTCCACTCGACAGATGCGAGAGGAGATAGGTCGTGACATGCACACCACCACCGAGGGGGCCGAGTGCTTGGCGAATGTACTCATTGACAAGCTGGACGCACTTCAGACATCGGTGACTGGGCTTCAGGCGTCGGTGACAGAGCTCTCCACTACACATAGCAGAGCCACCACGTCTATTATCACGCAGCTCGGACATGTGACAGATGCAGTCACCCTCCTCATGGAGCAGAGCCGATTGAGAGGAGGAGCACCATCCTCGAGAGGAGGTGCCACATCCTCCAGAGGAGGAGATGCATCCTCGAGAGGGGGAGCTTCATCCTCCAGAGGAGGAGATGCATCCTCGAGAGGGGGAGCTTCATCCTCGAGGAGGACATAGATGTGTTTGAGTTTTGTTTTGTATTGTTTTACTTTACTTATTGTATGCTCAAATATACTTCAATTCATATCAATACAATGAGTAGACATCTTATCTTCAATTATGTGCCATTTGATGATTGGTTGTGCCATTGATTGTGGTTGATTACCTCCTTTTTGGTATGATGACAAAAAGGGGGAGAAATATGTATAAAATGTGTAAAAGGGGAGAAATATGAAAAAATATGTAAAAGAAATCAATGGAAATAAATAAAAAGATAAACTCTTAAAAACACACTCAAATTTGTTCTAAGTGGATTCGGTACCTCGAGGCTCATTATCTCTCTTTTGGGGCTCCTAATGGAGTAATCTCCAGAATCTATTCAAGGGATATTCGGAGATTAGCTGAATCCTACTCAAGAACAAATTGACAGATTTTTCCTCTAAAAAGATAAAATTCAGTTCAAAAACTTCAAAGCATTAAAAGGAAATTCAGAGAATCAAAACATAGTTGAATGCATATGTTGAGGGGGAGAATCTGAATTTTAATCAAGCTAAATCATTAATGACATATAAGCCAAACAATTTATTGCATAATATGAAGGCTTATATAATTCCAAATGAAAGGGGGAGCTTTAACTCCGAAATTTGTTGTTTCACTCCTTTCAAACTTGGATAAATTAAATTATCAGACATTTGAATTCATTTATGGATTTTATTTCATTATTTATTGAGCAAGTCATTTTACATATACTCAAAGTTTTGTCATCATCAAAAAGGGGGAGATTGTGGAGTGATTGATTAAAACCCCATTTGATTTTAATGAGCTCAAAGCATTTGAGTATATCTTGTGATTACTAATGAATTCAATTGAGTGTTTCAGTGAAAATCCTGTCCAAGTGTATCTAGATTTGGTTCATAGTATTTTGGATAAGTTAAGAAGTCTGCTGAACCAAAGTCTGAGACTCGAGTCGACTCCCGAGTATCACGAGTCGACTCCAAGCGTATCAAGTTCACTGGCACGAGCTCGAGTCGACTCCAGATCAGTACGAGTCGACTCCGACTGAGAACAAACAGAAGGACAGAAAGCTTCATCTCAGAACTTGTCAACGAGTCGACTCCCGAAGTGCGCGAGTCGACTCCAATGTTCAACGAGTCGACTCCAGGGTAGTAAGAGTCGACTCCAAGAGAAACACAAAGAAAAGTCAGAGAGCAGTTTTCGGGTCTGAGATTCGAGTCGACTCCAGTGGAACGCGAGTCGACTCCGATGGTTGGCAGGTCGACTCCAAAGAAGGTAAGAGTCGACTCTCAGAGGAACACAAGGAAAAAGTCAGAGAACGATTTTCGGACTCTGAGATTCGAGTCGACTCCCGCAATACGCGAGTCGACTCCGAGACTGAGCGACCATCGACAGACAGAAAACCATGTTACTGCCTCTGAGATTCGAGTCGACTCACAGACAGCTCGAGTCGACTCCGAGACAAGCTTCACGTCAAAAGGCAGAAGACCAACTTTCGGAAATTGAGAGCCGAGTCGACTCCAAGGAAGTTCGAGTCGACTCCAAGACTGGATGAGCCAAAAGATAGAGAAACGGGAGTTCGGGCTCTGAGATTCGAGTCGACTCCCAGGACAGTCGAGTCGACTCGAGTGAACAAAATTCAAAATTGGATCCACGGACTTCAGTGGATGAGCCGACTCCAAAATTGCCAGGTCAGCTCCAGAAGTTGGCGAGTCGACTCCAGGTCAAGACGAGTCGACTCCCAGTCAAGACGGCAACTTTAATTCAAATTTGAAACAGTTGCCGAGTCGACTCCGGAAAAGCGTGAGTCGACTCCTGCTACAGCCGAGTCGACTCCTGATCGTGCGAGTCGACTCCAACCCACCAACGGTCATATTGTCAGGCTGCGCAGAGTGTGCAGATCGGCCAGAAAAAGCAGAGTAACGGCTAGTTTCCATGGGGGTTGGCTTAAATAGCCACAGAGGACTGTAGCAAGGCAGAGAACAGATATTCCACACCAAGCATTCAAGTTTTCAAGCTCTCCAAGTGCTCTTAAACGAAAAAGGGGAGATCTGCATTTACTCCTCCAACAACTTCTTCCCAACAATCAAAGCTTCCTCCTCCTGCATTCAAGTCGACCACTCTTTCAAGAGGAGACCGGAGTTCCAGAAGCCATACCTCTTCACCAGCTTAAAAGTGTTTGAGGGCTTCTAACTCCTTTACGATTATATTGTTTTAAATCTGCTTTTTGAGAAGCTATTTTCTGTTTTCTTCTATCTCTTGTATTTACTTGATTCAATCGGGGGATTGAATCAAGGGGTTTAAGGTTGGTTGGTGAGCCAAGTTAAAACCAACGTGTGTAAGGGTTTGATTGTGAGCCCGGGAAAACAATCGGGGTTGGTTCTAGTCGGTGAGCCTGGGAAAACCGACCGAGTTCGTTGTGAGCTCGTAAAACAACAAGTTTGGTTGTGAGCTTGCAAAACAACCGGCTGTAATCCAAGGGGGTTATAGTGAAATTCCCAAGTGAGACTTGGGGAGTGGACGTAGGAGCAAGGGTTAGCTCCGAACCACTATAAAACTTTGTGTTTGTAGTGCATTGTCTCTCATCTTCTTCCCCGCACATTACTCACAGCACTAGGCTTTAATTAAATAACTTGCTATAGTTTTTAATTAATTATCCACAAAGTTTTAATTAGCCAAATTATTTTAAAAATCCAATTCACCCCCCCCCCCCTCTTGGGTTGTCTATCTGGGCAACAAAAGCATGAAAGGTGGCTACTTAATTAGGACCTTACTCTCTGAGTAAGGGGAGCCTCCCACCTGCTTACCTGGCCAATTGTTCGATTACCTCTTATGAAGAGCTCAAGTTGCAAATACTAAGACCTGATTAACCAATATTAAGTCAATAGGTCTTCCACTGTAGTAGAGCTGCTAAGGTCTTTCTGATGTTGATTTGTCTCGGCTGGATACAGTGGGCAAGTTGCATCGGGGGGCTGGACCTCTCTATAGACATGAGATGTTGTAGGGTAAAGGTGGGGTTGGGCACCAATAACTGTTAGGTGAGGACCCAATGATGACTTTATTCCTACGGTTATACGGTGGGTCTGACTTAACTAAGAAATGGGACCAATAACTGTTAGGTGAGGTCTTCATGGCTTAGAGACCAAGTTGCACTGCAATATGCTTGAGAAGCATTGTACAAGAGTTGTACACTCATCCATCTATGTGTCATCAATAACTGTTAGGTGAGGTGCCATGTAGATTGGTGAGACCGCAGTACCTACTAGAAACCCTAGTCGCGTAGGATTTCCGTTTTCCTACCAGGAGAGTGTGAGGAATTCGAGAAAATAGTGGGAGGTACATTTGTTCTAAAAGACCCTAGAACAAATAAGGATCAAGTACAAAATTCTAACTAGAATCTTTACTCTATGAGGATTATAATGTCAGCTTCTAGATTTTTAACTCATATCCTATAGAACAACTGTTTGACCAAACCCAATTATAAAGACTGGCTCAGCAAATTTCAAAATAGTTTTGAATTGTGAGAAATTAGGTTATGAGCTAGACCATGGAATCCCTGTATTACCAATCTATCCGATCACTAATCAGCGTAAGACGTATGCCAAGTGGACGAACGATGACAATAAAGTTAGGTGCTAGATAATGGCATCCATGTCCAATAAATTATAATGCCAGCATGAGAACATGAAGATTGCCAAGGACACATTAAAATACCTGCAAGAGTTGTATGGTAATCAGAGTCACGCAGCTTGGTTTGAATGTCCAAAAGGCTCTTCAAGGCCAAGATGCGTGATGGGCAGTCTATCCATGATTATGGTTTGACCATGATAAAGGACTTAGAGAAGCTTGAGAAGCTCAGCATGATTATGCACAAGGAATTGCAAATGGATTTGATCCCACAATCCCTTCTAGCTTCATATGAACAGTTTATAGTAAATTATCATATGAACAAGATTGTAAGCACCAAAACAGAATTGTTAAATAAATTGGTAACTATCTTAGGGACCTTGAAGAGTTCAAGGGGCATCGTTCTCGCTGTCGAGTTGGTTTCTAATTCCAAAAGAGAGTCTATTTGGAAGAAGAAGAAGCCTGCGAAGAAGCAGAAGACTGAGAAAATGCCAAGCAAGGAACTTTCAAGAAAAAGGCCAATTGCAAGGAAAAATATTTTCATTTGCACCATGGACGGCCATTGGAAGAGGAATTGTCCTACATCCATGGAAAGCATAAAAACATGAAGGGTGACAGACCTTCAGAAGGTATGTCAGATATGCTCAGGATACTTAGGGATTGTTACCTGTTGCTAGCAGAAATTTGATTTCTATATCTTGTTTAGCACAGAAAGATTTTTATAAGACTACTGTTCCATTTATTTGGGAAATAAATTGATTCAACATGGTTTTATGATTGACAGTCTCTATCACATATGTATGGATGTATCTGTGAATGTATCTGAGCAAATAATGAATACCATAGGATCTAATAGATCTAGAAATGAGATAAATCTAAAGTATTTGTGGCACCTCAGGCTTGGCCATATAGGAGAAGACAGAATAAACAAATTGGAGAAACATGAACTTTTGGGCTTATTGACTTTCGAGTCATATTTGATTTGTTAATTCTGCCTTCAAGGAAAGATGGCCAAATTATCCTTTGTAGGATACAGGGTGGTCCACTGAAATACTTACTCTAGTACACACTGATATGTGTGGCCCATTCGATGTGCAAGCTAGGGATTGTAATTTTTACTTCATTTACCGATGATTACTCACGATATGGATATGTGTATGACACACAAATCTGAAACTTTTGAAAGTTTCAAAGAGTTAAGATATGAAGTAGAAAAATAAACAGAAAAACTCATTAAGGTTCTTCGATCAGATCGAGGAGGTGAACACCTTAATAGAGAGTTTCGTGATTATCTCAAGGAGAATGGTATAGTTTCATAATGGACTCCTCCTGGTACACCTCAGCTCAATGGAGTGTCAGAGAGGAGGAATCGGACTCTATTGGATATGGTCCGGTCCATGATGAGCTTCACTAATTTACCCTTGTTTCTTTAGATAGATGCCCTATTTTCAGCTATTTACTTATTGAATAGAGTTCCCTCTAAAGTCCGTTCCTACCACACCATATGAGATATGACATGGTAAGAAACCAAGTCTTGGTTATCTCAAGATTTGGGGATGTCCGGCCCACGTCAAGCGACTACAGGCAGACAAGCTAGAGGATAGGACAATTAATGCTCGTTTTATAGGATATCCTAAAGAGTCATTAGGATACGACTTTTCGTCCCAAAGGATCACAAAGTGTTTGTGAGCCTAGATGCTATCTTCATGAAAATAGTTTATCCTTGACAGAGATAGTGGGAGAAAAATTGAGCTTGAAGAGAAAGTCTCTAAATAGCAACGAACCATTGTGCCTATAGAACCTATTTATATTAAGCCAGTACACGATGTCCCTCAATCACCTCGCAGATCTAGTAGGGTCTTCCATTCTCCCGATAGATACTTAGGTATACTAAAAGAGGATACCGAAGAAATGTTCCTAGTGGGAGATAGGGATCACATACAGGATCCCAAAACCTATGACGAGGCGATATCTGATATCGATTCCGAGAAATAGTTGGAGTTAGACTCCATGCATTCCAACCAAGTCTGGACCCTAGTAGATCCACCAGAAGGTATTGTACCTATTGGATGCAAATGGATCTACAAAATGAAGATAGGTTCGGATGGAAAGGTAGAAACCTATAAAGCAAGGCTAGTGGCGAAAGGGTATAGTCAACGCGAAGGCATTGACTATCAGGAGACTTTTTCACTTGTAGCCAGGTTAAAATCCATCCGAACAATGCTTGCCATTGCAGCATTTCATGATTATGAAATCTGGCAGATGGATGTGAAAACTGCATTCCTGAATGGATATTTTAATGAAGATATCTATGTGGAACAGCTTTTGGATTTCACTTCCAGTGATGGAGATCACAAGGTCTGCAAGCTGCAAAGGTCCATCTATGGACTAAAGCAAGCATCTCGGAGTTGGAACACTCGTTTCAATGACGCAATCAAAACATTTTCACCAAAAATGAAGAGGAACCGTATCTTTACAAAAAAGGTTAGTGGGAGTGTTGTCGTATTTCTCGTACTATACATGGATGACATCCTCCTGATAGGGGATGATATTCCCATGCTAACCTCGGTCAAGGTCTGGTTGTTAAAAGAGTTCTCCATGAAAGACCTTGGGGAAGCATCCTATATTTTGGGAATAAAGGTCTATAAAGATAGATCTAAAAGGATGCTTGTCCTGTCACAGAATATGTATATAGAGGGAGTGCTGAAGAGGTTCGGCATGGAAACCTCTAAAAGGGGATTATTACCCCTTAGGCATGGGATAAATCTCTCCAAGAAGATGTGCCTTAACACATCTGAAGAGATTCAGCGGATGAGCAAGATCCCTTATGCTTCGGCTATAGGGAGCCTCATGTATACCATGCTATGTACGTGAAATGATATAGTATATGCTGTGAGTGTCACGAGCATATATCAGTCAAATCCAAGCAAGAAGCACTGGATAACTGTGAAGAATATTCTTAAGTACTTAAGAAGAACTTAAGATTTATTCTTGGTCTTTGGAAGAATATCAGAGTTGAAGGTCGAAGGATGCACACATATTGATGATAGAAAGTCTACATCAGAATATGTGCAATAATGGTTTAGTAAATTGGAAGAGTTCCAAATAACCAATCATTGTAGATTCTACCTTAGAAGCTGAATGTTAAGCTATCTCTAAGGGTGCAGTGGAAACCTTTTGGTTTAAAAGGTTCATTGCAGAATTAGGTGTAATGCCATCAGATGCCATAGCACACTTCTGCAATAACAAAGGCACCATAGCACTAGCTAAGGAGCCAAAGGTCTCACCAGAAACCGAAGCACATAGAGCGGAGGTTTAACCTAATAAGCGACTACCTGGAAAAGAAATAAGTAGAGGATCAAAAAGTAGACTCCACAGGAAATGTGGTGGACCCATTCACTAAGCAGATAACTCAGTAGAAAACTAAAACGCATCTTGAGAAGATGGGGCTTAGATTTATGGCTAATTGGCTTTAGTGCAAGTGGGAGATTGTTAGAAGTATGCTCTAGAAGCCAATTTGGCAGACGCATTATTTTATTCTAGGACATAATTTTGTACTTGACTATTTATTATTGAATAAATAAAAAGCATCTTTTTCATTCATGTTCTTATGTGTCCATGAATCGTCCAAGGAATTAATAAGATGATGACGCATATTCTCAAGAGTTGAGAATTTGAGGCATGTGTCATTGGTGATTAATTCCTGAATTGCTCCTGATCGATGGATCATCACGAGGACGATGATTGATCCGCTGAGATTAGTGTACATATTGCTTTCTTTGATGGACGAGTCTTGAGTCCACAATGTAGGGACACTGGAGCAATTGTGCAAGTGCTTGTTAGAGAACAAGGGTACTGAGCGTGACCAACACAAGAAATCACTTGGATGTCTATCCACTTGTCAGTGACTTGCTTGATGTTGCAGTAGTGTGACTGGTCCTTTGACCTGCGATGCTTCGGCTACTCACAGTGAGGTTATTGTAGTTTGACTGCACAAATACATGGTCTCTAGCCATATGGGTCCATGCAGTGTAGATTGGCTACAGTAGGTTCACTGTAGGAGTAGGATATGCATCTACAAGGAATCTATCGACCTTGATAGATAAGGAGAGATTCTATGTAATTTATAAGACTGAGTTCGTAAGACCTCGGCCGGGGCAGATTGCACAGTGGAGAAAGAGTTCTCCGCTCTCGAACTTAAATCGAATAAATCTTGACATATGACAGACGAAGGGGTTTGACGAGTTATCCATGACCTCCGTCTTGTAGGGATCCACGATAGAAGGACTGTATCACATGATAACTGCACCTAGAGGTTCATCATTCTATTCTGCTGGGTAGCCACTACATGCTGCTAGGTGTCACTGGTGGATGGTGGGACTCGTAGGGATTATCTCGATGATCGATAAACCCTAATGAGTAGAGTTGGAATCATTCCGACCCATTGAAAGGAGTTTTCAATGATATTGTGATAGAGATCACAATATATCTCACTACTAGTCAGAGTAGAACCTATGGGGTCACACACACTAGAGGCATTGACCGATCCGATGGTTGAATCGTGATTAGGAATCATAAGTAATCAATTCGATTGATAATAAGTTGAAGAAGGAACAAAGGGAATTAATTAATTGGACTTGAAACAAGAGTCCTACTTGGAGTTGGATTCTTAGAGTCCTAATTGGATTAGGACTAGAATTCCTACTTGGACTGGGATTCCTACTTGGACTGGGAATCGTATTTGGAGTAGGACTAGGATTCCTACATGGAGTAGGATTCCTATAATCCTAATGAGATTAGGAGTTTTGAATTAAATTTGGATTCCTACTTGGAGTAGGATTTCTAGAGTCCTAATCGGATTAGGACTTCGAATTCAAATTAGAGTCCTAATTGGATTAGGACTAGAATTAAATAAATCCTAATGGGATTAGAACTTCTTAAGTCCCAATTAATTATTAATCTAATGAATCCAGATGACTCCTAATTAGATTAGGATTGAGGGTTCAATTGAGTCATGGCTCATCAAGTTCTAATTGGATTAGGACTTACCTAGATTAAAACCCAAATTGGTTCACCCTTGGTCCAAACCTAATTAGATTAGGACCTAACCAAGAGTGACCTTCCTAATCCTCCTTAGAGGAGGATTAGGTTAACCATGAAGGAGGGGCACACGCCCCTCCTCCTTTTCCTTGCTTGGTGCGGCAAAGAAGAGGGGTCGGCGCCCCTCTTGGAATTTAATCAAGGAGCTCCGACAAAGTAGGATCTCCACATGCTATTTAAGAGGAGGCGTAGGGCTGACCTAGGGCATTCATTGAAGCCCTCTCCCTCTCCAATTCGTGGCCCCCTCTCCTCCCCTTTCCTTGGTTCAGCCGCAAGCAAAGGAGGAAAAAGAAAGGTGGCCTCTTCATCCTCCCTTCTTCCTTCCAACGCAGGGAAAAGAAAGAAGGCTGCAGGGGCTTTGATCTTCTTCCTCTCTTCATCCTTCTTCTTCCTCCTCCCAAGCACAATCAAGGGTTGATTAAAAGGGAGGACATCAGCTATCAAAGTTATCTCTGCAAGGGAGCTAGCACCCCGGGGAGATAGAAAGCTTAGATCGGTTCTTGCTTCGTGTGGATACCCGTAGAGGCCGGGCACTTGAACGGCTTCAAGCGAACCTTCATCCAAAAACCACGATCATCAGTTTGCGGTGATCATCTACCCGCACAAGGTGAAGATCTGATCTTCTAATATTTTTAAAAAGTTTTTAATCCTTATCTATCTACGAACAGTTTTAAACAACGTTCATGCGATGAACGGTTGATCCCGCGCGAGCCTCTTCCGCTGCATCTGAAATTTTTGAAATTTTTCTACGGCATGGGCGGGTATTCTAACATATAGGTCTCTATCTAGCCATCCGAACTTAATTTTCTCTTGTAGATCCACTTACACCCAATAGGTACTATACCTTCTTGGTGAATCTACTAAGGTTCAGACTTGGTTGGAATGCATGGAGTCTAACTCTGACTTCATTGCTTCCAGCCCTCTCTCGAAGTCGATGTCTAACATCGCCTCGTTGTAGGTATTGGGATCCTTACCTTGACCTCTATCTCCCATGAGGAACACTTTCTCTATGAGGTGGAGGAGGTACTATGTCTACTGGCTTAATATAAAGGATAAACATCCACTGTCTCTATCAAGGATAAACTATTTCCATGAAGATAGCATGTAGGCTCACAAACACTTTGTGATCCTTTGGGATGAAAAGTCGTATCCTAATTACTCTTTAGGATATCCTATAAAACGAGCATTAATTATCCTATCCTCTATCTTGTCCACCTGTTGTCGCTTGAGTTGAGTTGGACATCTCCAAATCTTGAGATAACCAAGACTCGGCTTCTTACCATGTCATATCTCATATGGTGTGGTAGGAACGGACTTTAGAGAAAACTCTATTCAATAAGTAAATAGCTGAAAATAGGGCATCTATCTAAAGAAACAAGGGTAAATCAGTAAAGCTCATCATGGATTGGACTATATCCAATAGAGTCCGATTCCTCCTCTCTGACACTCCATTGAGCTCAGGTGTACCAGGAGGAGTCCATTATGAAACTATACTATTCTCCTTAAGATAATCACGGAACTCTTCACTAAGGTATTCACTTCCTCGATCTAATCGAAGAACCTTAATTAGTTTTTCTGTTTATTTTTCTACTTCATATCTCAACTCTTTGAACTTTTCAAAAGTTTCAGATTTGTGTATCATACACATATCCATACCGTAAGTAATTATCAGTAAATAAAGTAAAAAATTACAATTCCTAGACTGCACATCGAATAGGCCACACACATCAGTATGTACTAGGGTAAGTATTTCAGTGGACCTCCCTGTGTCCTACAAAGGATAATTTGGCCATCTTTCCTTGAAGGCAGAATTTACAAATCGAATATGACTCGAAAGTCAATGAGCCAAAAAGCTCATGTTTCTCTAATTTGTTTATTCTGTCTTCTCCTATATGGCCAAGCCTGAGGTGCCACAAATACTTTAAATTTATCTCATTTCTGGATCTATTAGATCCTATGGTATTCACTGTTTGCTCAGATACATTCACAGATACATCCATATGTATATGATAGAGACTGTCAATCATAAAACTATGTTGAACCAATTTATTTCTCAAATAAATGGAACAGTAGTCTTATAAAAATCTTTCTGTGCTAAACAAGATACAGAAATCAAATTTCTGCTAGCAACAGATAACAATCCCTAAGTATCCTGAGCATATCTGACATACCTTCTTAAGGTCTGTCACCCTTCATGTTCTTTATGCTTCCTATGTATGTAGGACAGTTCCTCTTCCAATGGCCGTCCATGATGAAACGGAAACACTTTTCCTTGCAATTGGCTTTTTTCTTGGAACTTCCTTACTTGGCATTTTCTCAGTCTTCTGCTTCTTCGCAGGCTTCTTCTTCTTCCAAATAGACTCTCTCTTGGAAGTAGAAACCAACTCGACAGCGAGAACGATGCCCCTTGAACTCTTCAAGGTCCCTAAGGTAGTTACCAATTTATTTAACAATTCTATTTTGGTGCATACAATCTTGTTCATATGGTAATTTACTATAAACTGTTCATATGAAGCTAGAAAGGATTGTGGGATCAAATCCGTTTGCAATTTCTTGTGCACGGTCATGCCGAGCTTCTCAAGCTTCTCTAAGCCCTTTATCATGGTCAAACCATGATTATAGACAGACTGCCCATCGCGCATCTTGGCCTTGAAGAGCCTCTTGGACACTTCAAATCAAGCTGCGTGACTCTAATCACCATACAACTCTTGCAGGTGATTTAATGTGTCCTTGGCAATCTTCATGTTCTCATACTGGCATTATAATTTATTGGACATGGATGCCATTATGTAGCACCTAACTTTATTGTCATCGTTCGTCCACTTAGCATGCGTCTCACACTGATCAGTGATTGGACAGATTGGTAATACGGGAATTCCATGGTCTAGCACATACCCTAATTTCTCATAATTCAAAACTATTTTTGAAATTTGCTGAACCAGTCTTTATAATTGGGTTTGGTCAAACGGTTGTTCTATAGGATATGAGTTAAAAGTCTAGAAGCTGACATTATAATCCTCAGAGAGTAAAGATTCTAGTTAGAATTTTGTACTTGATCCTAATTTATTCTAGGATCTTTTAGAACAAATGTACCTTCCACTATTTTCTTGAATTCCTCACACTTTCCTGGTAGGAAAACGGAAATCCTACACGACTAGGGTTTCTAGTGGGTACTGCGGTCCCACCGATTTACATGACACCTCACCTAACAGTTATTGGTGACACATAAATAGATGAGTGTACAACTCTTGTGCAATGCTTCTTAAGCATGTTGCAGTGCTACTTGGTCTCTAAGCCATGAAGACCTCACCTAATAGTTATTGGTCCCATTTCTTAGTTAAGTCAGACCCACCGTATAACCGTAGAAATAAAGTCGTCATTAGGTCCTCACCTAACAGTTATTGGTGCCAACTCCACCTTTACCCTACAACATCTCATGTCTATAGAGAGGTCCAATCCTCCGATGCAACTTGCCCACTGTGTCCAGCCGAGACAAATCAACATCAGAAAGACCTTAGCAGCTCTACTACAGTGGAAGATCTATGGACTTAATATCAGTTAATCAGGTCTTAGTGTTTGCAACCTTGAGCTCTTCATAAGAGATAATCGATCAATTGGCCAGGTAAGCAGGTGGGAGGCTCCCCTTACTCAGAGAGTAAGGTCCTAATTAAGTAACCACCTTTAATGCTTTCCTAGACACCACTTAGATCAATTAATCTAATATGACTCGCTCATGTTGGTTCACTCTCGACTTGATTGAGAAGGTTTTAGTTTAGGTCTCATTGGGATTAGTCTACTAGTTTGCATCATATGTAAACCTATCTACCTCACTCACATTCGCAACACATGCAAATAGCACATCACAGGCAGTTATAATTGCAGCAATAAATAAAAGCTGAACTTTAAATAGGTGATGATCATGGTTTCTAATTAGGTCATATTACAAGCACATGCACGTCAATCCATCAGTTGGTATTCAACTCTTGAATTGGTCCCGAGCCTCCTTGATTCGATCCCTGATCAACTCTTGATCCAATCTCCATCAACCACTCAGATCGCCGTTCATCTCATGTACTGTCTTCGACTTGATCGTTGACGTACATCACATCACAGAAATACAACCAAATATTAAATAATAAATTACATCCCCTTTTAGGAGGCACGCAGGCCTCTCAAAACATCAAATAAGATGCATGCAAGCATCTGAAAAATTACATGACATTACATATCACATCGCAGGTCTTTACATTTGATACCAAAAGGGTTTGAATCCAAGGATCATCACCACATGCAACAATTGTAATTTTCAGATCTGAAATCTAATTAATTATCTAATGACATGCGTTGCTGATCATGCTAAACATGATTCTAAACTTTGTAATCCCATTAACAATGTAATTAGAATCATCAATTTATCACATAAAAATCAGCATACAAAAATCAGCAACCCTGAAAAATTCTGCATGCAGAATTTTTCAGCATACATATCCTTTTAAATTTCAGATCTATCATGCCTATTAATAATTAATTCTAACCTTAATCTACGAAGCCTAGGCTCTGATACCACTGCTGGGAACCCACCCATGCCGCAGAAAATTTAAAAAATTTCAGATGGCAGCGGAAGAGGCATGCGCGGGATCAATCGTTCATCCTATGAACGTTGTTTAAAAACCGTTCGTAGATAGATTAGAATTAAAACTTTTAAAACTATTATGAAGATTAGATCTTCACCTTGTGTTGGTAGATGATCACCGCAAACTGAAGTTCGTGATTTAGGAGGATGGTTCGCTTGAAGCCGTTCACACGTCCGGCCTCTACGGGTATCCACACGAAGTAGATATCCGATCAAAGCTTCCTTGTCTCCTCGGGGTGCTAGCTCCTTGCAGAGACAATTTTGGATGACTGATATCCTCCCTTTGAATCAACCCTTGATTGTGCTTGGGAGGAGGAAGAAGAAGGATGAAGTTTGTATTGGGAATTGTGTCCCAAAGCCAATTTTTAATTGTAAGAAATTGGATTATGTATATATTTTATTAAAATGAATAAAAATTTATTCTGACAATTTTCTATTCATCACAAGTGTTACATCTTCAAATTGAACTCCTGTGTATTATGATGAAGTCCTTAGGACTAATTTAGTGGATAAAAGAGGTTTTATCATTTAGTCCTTAAACCAGTTCGCGACCAAATGAGGAGCTGTCAATTGGACAATAGCTATGTCAAGTATAGGTCGTTGTGTGTCATTTAGTTGGTTGTCCTCTTAAACCAAGAAGTGTGGAGACACTGTATGGCATACAGGTGAGATGTAGGAGTACATCATCACTGAACAGTGACTCACCTGCGTAGCACTCCACTGTCGGGAGTTAGCTCGCAAAGCGTATGGGCATAAATACCCCTTAGACCTGAGACTGTCACCGTGATTTGCAAGCAACTCACTGTACTTAGGCACTGGATGACCTGAATTTCTAATTCAGGGATCGGAAGGATGCTGGGTGCAGTCAAGTACTCGCGAAGTCTGTGTACGAGTCAAGATGGGATTGACCGCTCCAGATTATAGGAGTTAATGTCTCGCTGTATTTCAATTCAGTAAAACCTTGGCCAGGGTAAACCAAGTGATGGTCACTTGATTTGATTAATTGAAATACACTATAGATGACCGGACCCAAAGTTCGACAGTCCACTCTGAGGTCATCTTGAGCATCGATGGTCATAGGGATGAATTATGCAACAACCATACGTCTAGGTTCTTGAATGTTGCTTTGCATATTCGACCTATCCGGACGTCGGGTATCATTGCTAGATGGTCACCTCGATTAGTGCATGGAGTAGTCCATGTACTACCGGCTTAGTGTTCGAACCTATCGGAGTCACGCACATTAGTCAAGCTAAGTAGAAAGGTCTTGACCCAATTTAATTAAGAATTAAATTGTGGGTCATTTGGAATTTGGTTCTGTCTATGTTCAGCTAGCACTGAACATGAGGTACATGCTAAATTTCATGGATGAACAACTAATTAAGTCTGTATTTCGGGTCAATCAAGTTTTAATTAATATAATTGAACTTGATCAGGACTCAATTGTTGAGATTGGATTTGATTGGGTCTAAATTAGTGTAATTGGGCTCGATCATGATTTAATTGGAATTTAATTTCGTATTTGTTCTGATCTAAGTCGGACTTGGATCGAGCTGAAACTGGACCAAATTGTATCTCTCATGAGTCGGACTCATGTGGAATTTTTTCGGATCAAAAATCATTCAAATGGGCTATCAATTTGGTTTAGAACCAAATAGGCTTGCTTTATTTCAAAATGGGCTAACCCATTTTTTATTTGACTAATCCCATTTAAATGGTTACGGCTGACTTGTTTTTAAACTCCCATGGACCCGTGGACCACTCCCCCTCATGGACCCTTAAGGATTTTTTTGTGAACCGCGATGGAGAAAAGCCTGGGAGGAGAAAACAGAGCCTTCTTCCTCCCGGCTTCGTCTCCACACCGTGCCACCGTCTGGCCTCCGGCCGCTCTGCCGTCTGGACCAGAATGTCCGGTTTTGAACCGGCTACATTCCGGTTAAATTTGATTTTTGAAATCCGGCTGTTATCGGATGGATTTACTGTTTTTTCCCCACGTTTGTTTTCGAAACGAACGTTATGAATTTATAACGTATGGATTCGTAAAGACAGTCATTACTCCTCTTAAATCCTCTCTGCGTTGGCCTATAGATAGACCAACGTTTTCCTCTTGAATATAGAACGAATCAGAGAGAAAAAGGTGTGAATCTGTCCTTGAAATTTTGGGAAGAAACTTCACAGACAGAGGCGGCTTCGGTGGGATTTTTCTAAAGGAGAAGAGGAAGAGAGAAGAAGTGGTCCTTCTCTCTCAATCTTCTCCCAGTGGCAAGCATTCAGATCCGACTTTCTAGTCTCCTCTCTTCTCCTCTGCGATCAGTCCAAAATTGAAGCTCTCGGGTTGGAAACGGGAGAGAAGGAAGAAGAAGAAGGAGAAGAAAAGAAAAGTGTTTCTTCTAGGGTCCTTTTTGCAAAAAGTGGTTTTGCAAAATACAGATATCGTCCAACCTTCCTACGAAGCTCGATGTGCGTGCGAAGTAGAGGGCTTGCAGATCCAGGCCTTGCAGAGCTACCTTCAGGGATCTAGATCTAGATCCAGATTCAAATTACCTCGACCAACTTCCGCTACGGGTTTGAGGTAATTTTACATAAAAGTTAAATTTAATATTTATAATTATTATAAATAAAATAAAAAAAAATTAAAACTAATTTTTCATGCCTGGCGTTCGATTTTATCGGACAACTCGGAAATTTTTTCCTTCAACTGGTATCAGAGCCAGGTTGGCCAATGGAATTGGCCTATAATATCTAGAATTATGCATGATTTAATTTTTAAATTTAGATTAGATCTAGATTTATTGATAAAATATCAATCTTGTGCTGAATTATAAGGTTGTCCTGCTATAAGGTTAACCCCTTATAGTGAAAAGGTTGTCCTAGCACAAAATTGAGATTAATTTGTATCATAAAATAAATAGTTTATTTTTGTAAAATTATGCATAATTGATGTTTATGAAATTTCAGTTTTAAATTTATTATGACCACAAAATTTAAATATAAATTGTTTATATTTGGAATAAATTGACACCTTGAATCCATGATCATAATGCATTTAATAAAGAATTAAATGTTGAATTTAAAATTTCAAATTTGAATTTCAAATAAAGATTTAAAATTCAAAATTTGAAATTCGAATTAAAATTTAAATTTGAACATCGGATTTGGGGCATGGGTTAGCACAATCAGATTAGTTGACTAGGTTAGACCTAATCATGAAATCAAATTGAAATGGACTAACTTAAGAAACATGATTTAATCTAATCAATAGTTGAACTATACTAAATCAAGGTTTATAAAATGATCAAACTCAATAGTTGTAGTTTATCATATCCAAACATTTCAATTGGATCTGATTGTGGCTCAGTGGTCGAGCCTGAGTTCCCAAGGATAACCTAAATCAACTTGATAAACCAATTGGTGTCTAAGGTAAGTCGGCATTTGATCATGGTTTTTAATTGGGGCTACCTCTTACCTGGCCAACATAGTTGGTGTCTAGGAAAGAGGTTAATGGCGTAACCCTCCCATGATCTCTCTTACCTGGCCAATTTGGTAGATCAAGTTTTGATTAAGGTACCTTGAGACTTGGCACTCACCCGTGCCATTAAGGAAATCAGTGTGACTGATTTAGGTGTCAAATAGACCTATAAGAGCTAGTTCTCTATATGATTTGGTGAAATCAGTGGGAGGATTTAGAATTATCGATCAGGTTACATATCATTTAAAATCCTCTAAATTATTAGGTCCTTAAAATGATAAAGTTATATAGATAACTAGATCATAGCCTCCCATTAAGGTGAATGATAATAGGTCCAATATTACAGTTGAACATGCAGGACGCTTTCGTCTGGCGTTCCTCTAAATAATGGAATTATCCTTCATTATATGATAGCTTTTTGAGCTATCTAATTGTGATTAGGTTGGCCGAGCCTTCCTCGGGCCTGATCATACATTAGGTAGTATCATCGAGTTAGTTCATTAATGGTTGGACCTAACCAAGATTTTCAGTGGAGGCCTCCGCCTACTGATTACCACTTGGGGCAAAATTGATTGCTAGAAATTGTTTAGAGAAATAATTGATAATGTACCTACCCTTAGATGCACATGGGTTGGCCGAGCCTTCCTTGGGCCCGTATGCAGTCTATGCGGATTCTAGTACCTACTAGGGAATTAAAGTAATTCCTCGAATTAAAGGTAGAGGCTATTAATTCGATTAAAATAGTGGGAGAAAACTTTAGACTAAAGTCCAAGTCTTTAGGATTAAATAAATCATATACTGATTAGTTGGATTTTTCCTTTATTTTTCAGATATGGCTAACTCATTATCCCTCCGAACACTATTAGACAATGATAAGCTTAATGGACCTAACTTCGATAGCTGGTATCGAAAGATGAAAATAGTATTAGAGCATGAGCGGATCCTGTATGTGATATCGGATCCTGCACCTGAGGAACCTGCCGCCAATGCACCACGTGCAATCAGAGACGCTTATCAGAAGTGGCTCAACGATCGCACTACAGTGCGTTGCATCATGAGGGCCTCGATGAATGACGAGTTTAGTCGTAAATTTGAGGAAGCGCAGCCAGTGGAAATCCTTTAAATGTTGAAGGAGTCTTTCGGCACACCTGATGATGTTGAACGACATAAGACCTCCTGCGCTATATTCAATGCCCGCATGAGGGAAGGGGCATCGGTCACCGATCATGTATTGTACATGGTCGAACAAATCGATCGCCTAAGTAAACTTGGCTTTCCTTTGCACGAGCAATTGGGCAAGGATGCCATTTTGAATTCACTTCCCAAGTCCTACCTGACCTTCCTTAGTCATTATAGAATGACTAAACCTGAAGTATCCTATCATGGTTTGCTAGGTTTACTGCAGACCTATGAGAAGGATCACCAACTCAAAAAGGAGTCGGTGAATGTGGTAGGTGGGACTTCTGCAGGACATTCTTCCTTTAAGAAAGAAAAGAAGAAGAAGGTGCAGAAAGCACGTGCTGGGGTCTCTAAGCCCAGCCAGACTAAGAAGCGTAAAGCCGATAAGAGCAAGGCAGAGTGCTTCTTCTGTAAGAAGATAGATCATTGGAAGCGGAACTGTCCGGCTTACATAGCGTCCCTTGATCCAAACAGGCCTAAGAAGAAAAAGCAGCAAACAGTTGCTGCACAAGGTAATTATATGATAACACCATGTAATTTTTCAATTTATGATTCTACCACTTGGGTATTGGATACCGGAAGTCCAATTAATATTTGCAATTCGTTGCAGGGACTTCAAGTTAGTAGAAGATTCAAGAATGACGAGAGATTCCTGAACGTTGGAGATGGAAGATCAATTCCAGTCCTAGCTTTAGGAGTCATTCAGCTTGTTTTTGAATCTAAAGTAGTCATATTAGATGATTGTCATTATTGTCCAACATTTTTAATGAATGTCATCTCTGTAGGCCTTTTGGCCAAAAATGGTTATTGTTTATCAATAAAAGAAAATTTTTGTGATATCATTTTGAATGGTATTAAAATTTTTCGTGGACAATTGAAATATGGCATTTATACTCTATCACTGCCTGTGAATGTAATGTACACCTCTAATAAACACCCTAAGTTAGATAATGTCAATGAAGCCTATTTGTGGCATTGCCGGTTAGGTCATATAAATAAAAACAGGATAAACAGGTTAGCCCAACAGGGCATTTTAGAAATCAATGATTGTAAATCATTGCCAACTTGTGAATCCTGTCTTCTGGGTAAGATGACCAAGTCACCTTTTTCTGGAAAGGGTGAACGAGCAGCGATGTTCTTGGCCTCATACATACTGATGTATGTGGACCTATGAACGTAAGTGCCAAAGGTGGTTATGCCTACTTCATAACCTTCACAGATGACCTATCCAGGTATGGGTATGTCTATTTGATGAAGCATAAGTCGGAATCATTTGAAATGTTCAAACAATTTCGTAATGAAGTAGAAAAACAGACTGAAAAGAGTATTAAGATCCTTCGATCAGACCGAGGAAGAGAATACCTTTCTGGTGATTTCTTGATTTATCTAGAGGAGAATGGGATTCTCTCACAATGGACCCCTCCAGGAACACCTCAGCACAATGGTGTATCCGAAAAGAGGAATCGAACTCTGTTAGACATGGTTTACTAGTCTGCCTGTATCTTTTTGGGGTTATGCTTTAGAGTCTGCGTGTATAATACTAAATAAGGTTCCAAGTAAGTCTGTTGAGAAGACTCCATATGAGATATGGACTGGGCGTAAGCCGACACTTTCATACCTTAGGGTTTGGGGATGTCCGGCTTATGTTAAACGTTCTCAAACTGACAAACTTGGTCCTAGATCCAATAAGTGTTATTTTGTAGGGTACCCCAAGGAAACTAGGGGTTATTACTTCTACCTTCCTAATGAACAAAGGTGTTCGTAGGACTTAAGGCAACCTTTTTGGAAAAAGAATTCCTTAGTGAAGGAATTGTTGCCTCTAAGGTTGAACATAATGAAGCTCAGCAGATGGAAGATTTAACACAAACTACTGAACCCACAGAACCGGATTCGATTAGATCAAACCCGGAGCCCAATGTAGAAGCACCATTAAGGCGATCAGGTAGAGTACCGCGTCAAGTGAACAGATACTACGGTTTCTTGGTCCAAGATGCAGATCCCATTGAGCTTGATGAGAACAATGAGGATCCGATTACCTATATGGATGCTATGCAAAGGTCCGACTCTGAGTTATGGCTTAATGCCATGAGATCCGAAATGAAATCCATGGAAATCAATAGTGTATGGACACTAGTTGATCCACCCGAAGGGATAAAACCCATAGGGTGCAAATGGATCTTCAAAAGAAAGAGAGGCGCAGACGGAAAGGTGGAGACCTATAAAGCCCGTCTGGTTGCCAAGGGGTATCGTCAACGTTATGGTATCGATTATGACGAGACTTTTTCCCCTGTGGCAATGCTAAAACCTATTCGGATCATGCTAGCTATAGCAGCATATATGAATTATGAAATCTGGCAAATGGATGTGAAAACAGCTTTTCTAAATGGAGAGCTAGAAGAAGAGGTGTACATGATACAACCTGAGGGTTTCACATCCATAGACGAGTCCAAAGTATGCAAGCTACAAAAGTCCATTTATGGACTTAAGCAAGCTTCTCGAAGTTGGAACATACGTTTCGATAAAACTATCAAAACATATGGCTTCGTTAAGAACGAAGAAGAACCTTGTGTCTACAAGTGGGTTAACGGTTTAGTGATCACATTTCTTGTGTTGTATGTGGATGACATTCTCTTAATTGGGAATGACATTCCTACATTACAAAATGTGAAACTCTGGCTGTCATCACAGTTCTTCATGAAGGATCTGGGAGAAGGATCCTACATCCTAGGGATGAAAATCTATAGAGATAGATCTAAGAGGTTGCTTGGATTGTCCCAATCCACGTACATCGACACTATGTTGAAGCGGTTCAACATGGAGAATTCCAAGAAGGGCTATCTTCCGATAGGCCAAGGAATTTCTCTCTCTAAGAAAGATTGTCCGACAACTTCCGAAGAGAGAGAGCGTATGAGTAGAATTCCATATGCTTCTGCAATAGGTTCTATCATGTACGCCATGACATGTACAAGACCGGATGTTGCTTACTCACTAGCAGTAGCGAGTAGGTATCAGTCTGATCCGGGTGAGAACCATTGGAAGGTGGTGAAAACCATCCTTAAGTATTTAAGAAATACTAAGGACCAATGGTTAATCTATGGAGAATCTGACTTAAAACTTGTGGGGTTTACAGACTCTAGTTTTCAGTCAGACCATGATGACAGTAAGAGTATGTCAGGATTTGTGTTTACCCTGAATGGAGGAGCAGTCTGCTGGAAAAGTTCCAAGCAGCATTCAGTAGCCGATTCCGTATGTGAAGCAGAGTATGTTGCTGCATCAGATGCGGCAAAGGAAGCTGTTTGGATCAAGAAATTTGTAAATCAACTTGGTGTTGCTCCCTCAATCAACGGTCCAGTTCTTTTGTATTGTGACAATACTGGAGCCATTGCACAAGCAAAGGAGCCAAAGTCTCACCACAGGACCAAGCACATTCTGCGTCGCTACCACCTTGTACGAGAGATCGTGGAACGAGGTGACGTCAATCTTCAGAAGATCGATGGAAAGGAGAACCTAGCTGACCCATTCACTAAAGCCCTTTCTGTAAAGGAGTTCGATTATCACAAATCGAAGATGGGTATAAGATACTGTACAAATTGGCTTTAGTCCAAGTGGGAGTTGTTGGAAATTGTGTCCCAAAGCCAATTTTTAATTGTAAGAAATTGGATTATGTATATATTTTATTAAAATGAATAAAAATTTATTCTGGCAATTTTCTATTCATCACAAGTGTTACATCTTCAAATTGAACTCCTGTGTATTATGATGAAGTCCTTAGGACTAATTTAGTGGATAAAAGAGGTTTTATCATTTAGTCCTTAAACCAGTTTGCGACCAAATGATAAGCTGTCAATTGGACAATAGCTATGTCAAGTATAGGTCATTGTGTGTCATTTAGTTGGTTGTCCTCTTAAATCAAGAAGTGTGGAGACACTGTATGGCATACAGGTGAGATGTAGGAGTACATCATCACTGAACAGTGACTCACCTGCGTAGCACTCCACTGTCGGGAGTTATTTCGCAAAGCGTATGGGCATAAGTACCCCTTAGACCTGAGACTGTCACGGTGACTTGCAAGCAACTCACTGTACTTAGGCACTGGATGACCTGAATTTCTAATTCAGGGATCGGAAGGATGCTGGGTGCAGTCAAGTACTCGCGAAGTCTGTGTACGAGTCAAGATGGGATTGACCGCTCCAGATTATAGGAGTTGATGTCTCGCTGTATTTCAATTCGGTAAAACCTTGACCAGGGTAAACCAAGTGATGGTCACTTGATTTGATTAATTGAAATACACTATGGATGACCGGACCTAGAGTTCGACAGTCCACTCTGAGGTCATCTTGAGCATCGATGGTCATAGGGATGAATTATGCAACAACCATACGTCTAGGTTCTTGAATGTTGCTTTGCATATTCGACCTATCCGGACGTCGGGTATCATTGCTAGATGGTCACCTCGATTAGTGCATGGAGTAGTCCATGTACTATCGGCTTAGTGTTCGAACCTATCGGAGTCACGCACATTAGTCAAGCTAAGTAGGAAGGTCTTGACCCAATTTAATTAAGAATTAAATTGTGGGTTATTTAGAATTTGGTTCTGTCTATGTTCAGCTAGCACTGAACATGAGGTACATGCTAAATTTCATGGATGAACAACTAATTAAGTCTGTATTTCGGGTCAATCAAGTTTTAATTAATATAATTGAACTTGATCAGGACTCAATTGTTGAGTTTGGATTTGATTGGGTCTAAATTAGTGTAATTGGGCTCAATCATGATTTAATTGAAATTTAATTTCGTATTTGTTCTGATCTAAGTCGGACTTGGATCGAGCTGAAACTGGACCTAATTGTATCTCTCATGAGTCGGACTCATGTGGAATTTTTTCGGGTCAAAAATCATTCAAATGGGCTATCAATTTGGTTTAGAACCAAATAGGCTTGCTTTATTTCAAAATGGGCTAACCCATTTCCTATTTGACTAACCCATGGACCCGTGGACCACTCCCCCTCATGGACCCTTAAGGATTTTTTTGTGAACCGTGATGGAGAAAAGCCTGGGAGGAGAAAACAGAGCCTTCTTCCTCCCGGCTTCGTCTCCACACCGTGCCACCGTCTGGCCTCCGGCCGCTCTGCCGTCTGGACCGGAATGTCCGGTTTTGAACCAGCTACATTCCGGTTAAATTTGATTTTTGAAATCCGGCTGTTATCGGATGGATTTACTGTTTTTTCCCCACGTTTGTTTTCGAAACGAACGTTATGAATTTATAACGTATGGATTCGTAAAGACAGTCATTACTCCTCTTAAATCCTCTCTGCGTTGGCCTATAGATAGACCAACGTTTTCCTCTTGAATACAGAACAAATCAGAGAGAAAAAGGTGTGAATCTGTCCGTGAAATTTTGGGAAGAAACTTCACAGACAGAGGCGGCTTCGGTGGGATTTTTCTAAAGGAGAAGAGGAAGAGAGAAGAAGTGGTTCTTCTCTCTCAATCTTCTCCCAGTGGCAAGCATTCAGATCCGGCTTTCTAGTCTCCTCTCTTCTCCTCTGCGATCAGTCCAAAATTGAAGCTCTCGGGTTGGAAACGGGAGAGAAGGAAGAAGAAGAAGGAGAAGAAAAGAAAAGTATTTCTTCTAGGGTCCTTTTTGCAAAAAGTGGTTTTGCAAAATACAGATATCGTCCAACCTTCCTACGAAGCTCGACGTGCGTGCGAAGTAGAGGGCTTGCAGATCCAGGCCTTGCAGAGCTACCTTCAGGGATCTAAATCCAGATCCAGATTCAAATTACCTCGACCAACTTCCGCTACGAGCTTGAGGTAATTTTACATAAAAGTTAAATTTAATATTTATAATTGTTATAAATAAAATAAAAAAATTAAAACTGATTTTTCATGCCTGGCGTTCGATTTTATCGGACAACTCGGAAATTTTTTTCTTCAGTTTGAAAAAGAATCAAAGCCCCTGCAGCCTACTTCCTTTTCCCTGCATTGGAACCAAGGAGGAGGGAAGAAGATGGCCGCCAAGCTTTCTTTTCTTCTCACCTTGCGTGCGGCTGAAAAACAAAGGGAGAAAGGGTGGCCACGAGTTGGAGAAGGAGAGGGCTTCAATGAATGCCCTAGGGTCACGCCCACTTCTCCTTTTAAAGGCATGAAGGGCTCCTACAAATTAGGAGCCCTTGATCTTTTTCCAAGAGGGGCGCCGACCCCTCTTGTGTTGCCGCACCAAGGAGAAAAAGGGGGAGGGGTGCAAGCCCCTCCCTCATGGTTAACCCTAATCCTCATTAAGTAAGGATTGGGATGCCCTAATGTGGCTAAGCCCTAATCTAATTAGGCTTAGTCCAAGGGTGAACCAATTTTGGGTTTGATCCATGCAATATCCTAATCCAATTAGAACTCAATGAATCATGACTCAATTGAACCCTTCAATCCTAATCTAATTAGGAGCCATTAGATTAATAATTAATTGGGACTTAAGAATCCTAATCCAATTAGAACTTATTTAATTTTAGTCCTAATCCAATTAGGACTCTTCTTTGAATCCAAAGTCCTAATCCAATTAGGACTTCTAGGAATCCAATTCTAAGTAGGAATCCAAATTGAATTCAAAATCCTAATCTAATTAGGATTGTAAGAATCCTAGTCCAAGTAGGACTCCCAGTCCTAGTCCAAGTAGGATTCCCAGTCCTAATCCAATTAGGACTCCAGGAATCCTACTCCAAGTAGGATTCGTGTTCCAAGTCCAATTAATCAATTTCCATTGTTCCTTCTTCAGTTTGATTGTCAATCGAATTGATTACTCGTGATTCATAATCACATTTCAACCATCGGATCGGTCAATACCTCTAGTGTGTGTGACCCTATAGGTTCTATTCTGACTGGTAGTAAGATATATTGCGATCTCTATCACAATATCATTGAAAACTTCTTTCAATGGGTTGGAATAGTTCCAACTCAACTCATCAGGGTTTATCGATCATCAAGATATTTTCTGTGGGTCTCACCATCCACCAGTGACACCTAGCAGCATGTAGTGGCTACCCAGTAGAATGGAATGATGAACCTCTAGGTGCAGTTATCGTATGATACAGTCCTTCTATTGTAGATCTCTACAGGACGGAGGTCATGGACAACTCGTCAAACCCCATCGTCTGTCATATGTTAAGATTTATTCGACTTAAGCTCGAGAGTGGAAAACTCTTTCTCCACTGTGCATACTGCCCCGGCCGAGGTCTTACGAACTCAATCTCATAAATCACATAGGATCTCTTCTTATCTACCAAGGTCGATAGATTCCATATAGGTGCATACCCTACTCCTACAGTGAACCTACTGCAGCTAATTTACACTGCATGGACCCATATGTCTAGAGACCATGTATATGTGCAGTCAAACTACAATAACCTCACTGTGAGTAGCCGAAGCACCGCAGGTCAAAGGACCAGTCACACTACTGCAACATCAAGCAAGTCACTGACGAGTGGATAGACATCCAAGTGACTTCTTGTCTTGGTCACGCTCAGTACCCTTGTTCTCTAACAAGCACTTGCACAATTGCTCCAGTGTCCCTACACTGTGGACTCAAGACTCGTCCATCAAAGAAAGCAATATGTGCACTAATCTCAGCGGATCAATCACCGTCCTCGTGATGATCCATCGATCAGGAGCAATTCATGAATTAATCACCAATGACACATGCCTCAAATTCTCAACTCTGAGAATATGCATCATCTTATTAATTCCTTGGACGATTCATGGACATATAAGAACATGAATGAAATGAATGCCCAACTTAATTAGGTCAAGTACAAATTTATGTTCCAGAATAAAATAATGCATCAGCCAAATTGGCTTCTAGGGCATACTTCTAACATAATATTCTTGTTGCAGAGGACTAAAAAAGCAAGAATGGAAAATTATTAGTAGTTATCAAAAGTTTGAATGGAGACTGGGAGGATGATCTCTAACCTTTAAAAGGAAAAATTCTTTTTAAATAAGTTTTTTAAAAAAATAATTAAAACGACGTTTTAAAGCGTTGCTAATTAAAAAAATAAGCAGTTAAAAGCCGATGCTTTCAAGTGTCGCTCAAAACCACCCTCTAACGACGCAATTCAAAAGTGTCGGCAAAAATTTTTCCACCCTCACCTATATGATACATCAGTATAGGCTTTAAAAAGCGTCAGAAAAGATAAATTTTTTTCGTAGTGACCCAGCCATAAAATAGTTTTGGTTCAAAATGGATAATTTTCAAGAGAGCTTAATTCTCACCATTAGTATGACCAGTAAATTAGGTTTACCTTGGAAGAGTAACTTTTCCAATATCTCATTAGGGAATTTGGAAGGCAGAAGCTATCAGGTTTTGCAATCTAAGGATTAGAGATAAGAGAGATCAGTTCCTTTGAAATCATCATATGCTGTGAGACTAACTTCTACACATTTTGCAGGCCTCAATATGGCTAATAAGTAACTCAAATTAAGACTAATACCACTAGTTTTATACATATGCATCGGCTCTCACATGTGCAGTCGTATGCAATGATGTGGCCATACATGATTAGTCATGTAAGCAGCACCAGCAAAAATACATGCATGGCGCGATTCATGTTGGATCATCTCCTTAGTTTATGAGCTTGTTCATAAAGTTTTATGATTAATGATGTTTTAGGAAATAATTTACTATATTGACCGAGAAAGATTACTAGACTTGATGCGAACTACTTTAGTTATTATAGGTAGAGCTAAACAAGATGTAGGAGTGAGATCCACCACATTGAGAAGCCAAATTATTAAGCCAAACTTCTGAAAGCTATAATTTGGTCATATGATACTCAATTGAAGTGATCTTTTTTTTTCCAAATTGGATAACTTTTTGAAATATATGATGTAGCGCCAACTTTCTAGGAGTTAAAGCGGGCTGAAATACCATTATTTGGATCCCGAAATAGACCAGTCAACCCAAAAATTTTATTTTTAGGAAATACTTTGACCGAGTGCATGTTCCAATACGAGAAGAAGTTGGCAGAACGACGGAAGGTAAAGTTGATATAGGAGTCGAGATCTACCTTAGTTTTTTTATGTTTATTTCTATTAGTCATATTTATGTATCTCAATTTTATAATCATTAGTTTTATGATTAAGTTAGAATCAGAGCTTTGGTGCTCTATATCTATGGGAGTCTTAGTTTGTAGTCCAAAAGAATAAGCAATACAAACAGATGGGAGAAGAGCTATCCATGCTTAAATACATCAAAGGATAAAGATAAGTATGGATACTAGTTCTATCTTGATGAATGATGAGATAAAGGGACGCCTCATATAACTAGCGGAGAAACTTGCCTACTTCATTTTAATCATATCTTGATTGGTGATGCTTTCAACACAAGTACTAGCAAACTTTTGTATTGAAGCTATCTTCTATGTCTCGAGACTAAGATTTTCTATCTAACAAAGAAAAGCAAAGCCAGAAACCATCTCCAAGTAAAGCTATAGAGTTTAGCTATGAGGTGAGGTAACAAGCGTTTTTCCAACTTCATTTCTGATTTAGCATGAGCTAAATCCCCTAAACAAGGGGAGCTCCAATCTAGGAGGATCACCAGACTCAATGTAGACTATTTTAGCCGCTATAGATAGGACTGGATAAGGTTCAGAAGCGAGATTCACCATATGGAGAAGTTGAATTGTATGCTAAACTTGCAAAGACTATAATTTGGTAAGTTGATGCTAGATTGAAATGATCTTCTTTTCAAATCGGATAACTTTTCGAGATCTATGATGTAGCGCTAACCATAGAGGATTAAAATTGGCTGAAATTCCATCATTTGGATTCTGAAATAAGCTAGTCAAGTCCTTTTTTTTTCTTTCGGGAATGACTTTGACCGGGAGTATCTCCTAATTTGAAAAGAATTAGGCAGAGCAACATAAGGTGAAGTTGATGTAAAAGTCAAAATCATATAGGATTTTAATTTGTATTTATTTTGACTAGTAATACTTATTTTTGGAAAACTAGTTCTATTTGAAATATGAGAGGAATCCAATCCGAATTGTGCAAGAGAGAATCTTACTGCTATTATTAATAGGGGCTATGTAACTCACTTTTATGATCATCAATTGCATCATTAATGGATCAATGAAAGAAAAAAAGACTTAAACCTTACTTTTACAAATTTTTTATTTTTTTCTATTTTTTTTAAGAGACTCACGTTGAGCAAACTGAAAATATTCTTCCTTCTTTCTAATCGAATCAGGTATAGAGGGTGCTAGGTTGCCAAGCTAGTAATGTTTCTAGTTGTTGATATTAGAGGTTGGGTTCAAATCCTATCATCATTATATTCTGTGATCTCAATAGAATTTTGATAACTTTTGAATAATTTTTAAATGAACTAAAATTTTTTAAAGTAGTTGTAAGACTAATTATACATGTGCCATTGGATGGGGTTCACTTCATATGAAATAATATCTGTTGTTAATTCCACCTAAATCCCCTGTATCAAATCAATACGACCCTTGTTTTAAATTCAGATACTAAATGTAGGAAGGAATAACATTTTTTATTATTTTAAATCTAATAATGTCAATTTATCTAGGTTTATGTAAATAATGACTACTGTAGCCCATATATTGGCCAATAATGATATAGTGACATTGTTGGAGCTTCCACTGCCATAGTACCATAGTATCGGGCCAACAATGGGATTGTACCTTTCATCAAAAGAAGGTGCATGAGTCTACCTTTGGATCACCAAATATCATATCATCTTAAAGCCCTTCGAACTCCCTCATTCATCATCGGCACATATCTCAAAGCATGACCCAATAGTAAGTCCGTGCAAAAAAAGGCGAATCCTTCTTTTGCGCGCAAGATGCAACCTCATTCCTTGAGTAATTTGCATGGCCCATAGAAAATGAGTGTCATTCGTTTATGTGTGTCTATATGGGAGAGATCGGATTGTATCTTTCGCACAAAAGAATGGTTCACTTTTCTTTATGCAAATCCACCGCTGGATCACATACCGCATAGAACTCAAAATGTTTCAAAATTTTCTATCCATCTGCTTGCACAAATCTTAAAATAATTAGTAGATAAATGGGGGATACGTGTGGAGGAAGAATGCTTCTTTTGCGTGAAACATAAACACCTAACCCAGAGGTGTGTGTGGGTGTGTGTGTGTGTGTGTGTGAGAGAGAGAGAGAGAGAGAGAGAGTTAAATCATTAGAATACTATATTTAGTGTTAAGCATCTTTATACATAATAGAAATGCCTTCAGGGTTTTGATGCCCCTTGTGATGCTCTAAATAAGAAATGACCCAGCTGCGTGTAGACTTATATGCTTTCCGCTCACAACCTTGTCACAAGGGGATGGACTCCAACCCAATACTTTGAAAAAAGGAAAATAAACACAAACTGAAAGCTTTCTATCATGCATGAAAGTCTTCAATGGCCGAGCTCTCTACCATTTTGCACGGGCCATGTCATATGCTAGTTTATACTAATTAGAAGCTTGACTGACGTTTAGTAGAAGACAAATAGGGCTACCGTTTTGGACCATGCTAAAAATATAAATTTAAACCACCCCAACATAGACAAACTTGATCTTATGCCTCCGGTCCGGTGAATCCATTCCTTTTGGACAATTTGATAACTGATTTCGTATTAATTTTGCATTTTCGTCTTATTTTGATGTGCCAAGAGGACAAAAAGCAATGCTTTAAATACTACATAATTATATTGTTATAACAGCTATAACAAGTATTATTTGACTCAAAAACTAGCATTTCAAATGTTTAATATTAAAATAACTACTATTTCATCAATTATTATAATAACATCAAATAATAGACAATAACGTGAAATTAATGATGTTATTTTTAATTCATTTTTTAATGGATAAAAATATTTTTAACCATACAATCACTTTTGAGAGAAAATTTAATACAAAAAATTCAAAACTGTTATTTTATTTAAAAAAACTTTAAGTAAAAAATAATAATTAATATTCATGCTTTGCAGCGGTCATTATTTTTTATCCATAATTATATATCATATAAATATTGATCGTTGTAATGGCTATATAGTATCATTACTTAAAACTTTGGTAAATATCACGTTCTCCAGCACTAAACTTGCCATGAAGCATGCCACATCACAACATCATTGTCACGTGATCTATGGTCATCCTTCTCCTTTGATCGATGTTCTTGCCTTTCCACGCTGTCACAAACATTTCTTGCCTCTCAAGGTGCAATTGTGCCCTTTACCTAGTGTATCACCTCAGCGATGCACCATGTCGATTCATTTTTCACTACGAGACCATTTTAACCCCGTCAACTTAAGAAAAAAAAGAAGAAAGCGCTCCCTCCACTCCTCTTCTTCCTTCTGTCTTTGTGAGGATCCGTGCGGACGTATGTTTAGTCCTACATCTGTTATTCGCTAGATAGATTTTGGATACTTATAGAGAATCAAGAAACCCAAATAATACGCAATATGGATTTATTGAGGCTGACCATAGACCGATCTTGGTGTTTATGATTAGATTTGAATGGATTTAAACTCTTAGCCTGACAAGGACGTCAGAGCTTAAATGGAGGGAGTAAGTGAGGACTCGTGCGGGTATATGTTTAGTCCCATATCGAATCAAAGAACCATCCCACATCATGTCAATAATAAGTTAGACATTACGTTTAAGACACCGATTCCTAATGTAGATTAGTGCCTAGATTGAGATTCAAATTTCTGATGGTCCTCCCTGTCCTAGGTTGTTCCACAACACCTAGACTTGTCACATGCTCAATTGCTTTACCTCCAACACCACCACATGGGCATCCTATTCTCATTTTATCCCCTCTAGAGCTTCTTTTTAATAGAATTGCTGAACTTGTTTCCCTGAAGCTGCATGGTAGTTGCATGACAATACTGTGTGTTTAAGGTGGGCACGAGAATAAGATTTCGAATTTGTTCGGCAGTGACATCCAACTAGCTTCATTGATCAATGAGAATATATGTGAGATGCATGTCCGCCTATTTTTCCTGCAACTTGTAGGTATTTCAAAACTATATTGAAAGAAAGGGAGGTAACTCCTGCTGTCTTACAATTATCCAGTTTCGAATTTTTGATGATGCACTAGTTAAGAATCAAATCCAAAATTAGATTCCAAGTCAAGAATATAGGGAGGGAATTGAAGGAATTAGAAGATTATTAGTTATGATGTGCGCTGCTCATCTTACAGCCACAAAATAAAGGCTATAGAAAATTCAAACTTTTCTCGCCCTTGAAAGTGGAAATATTCAAACAACTCCAAGAGTCTTTCCCACTCAGACCTCTTCCCAAGTCATCATTTGCTATAAATTTATTCTCTCTCTGATCACAGTATCCTTCGAGAAGGAAGGATCCATATATTTAACCATTTGAAAGATGTCGGCAGCTAAAAATCTTGGTGCTGGCGTGGGAACAAAGAGAATGCTCGGCAAACACGGTAGGTGAACGCACTGATGCAGTCCGTACGGATTCGGAGACAGCATGGACGTGGAAAAGGCGGTGTGTCAAATAAACATAAAATCAAAGCTGCTCTCTCTCGTCCGAAATTCGAAACGTAATGTGATCATGCCGTCATTGGATACCAATCATAACAACATAAAATCAACAATTATAATTTATGTACAAATTCATGTTAAATAAAATATAATAAAATAATTTAAATTCATTGTCCATTAAATAAATAAATAAAAGTGGATTCAAAGCGATTAAATCCAAATTTAAACACTCAAAATTTATAAACTCAAAATTTAGAAAATCAACTATAAATTTATAGTAAATTAAAAATAATAAAATTTTTATAAAAAAATCGTCAAGCTTACTAGCATGAACTCTAAGTCAAGATTATTCTTTATTCCTAGTAACCCTTTTCTTTTCTTTTTTGCTGAAACGGGCATTTCATACATCACGGATACGAATACACCCAGTAGAGTCAGAAAATAAAAGATCCTGAAATGCTCCGGACAGCTCTCTCTCCCCAGACCATAGGGTACCTCCTGAGTGGCTCGCAACATATGCCGCCACCCAGTCGGCCGCCTCGTTGGCCTCACGATATACATGCATGGCCTGGAATGTGACACTCTCCCTCACCATATCCCAAATGTCGCGAAGCAGGGGGTAAACTCCCCCATAGCTGCTTGATCCCTTTCGGACCCAACTAATCACAGTGGCCGAATCTCCCTCCAGTAGGATTGAACTCACCTGAAGCACTCGCCGCGCGTAACACATACCCATCCAGACCATCTGCAGCTCTGCCCTAGGAACCGAGGTGTCAAAAATCTGACAGCCTCCTGCTGCCACCACATTAGTAACCCTATTCATAAGAGAAAAAAAAATAGAAAGATATGAGTTACATAACTCAGTAAGTAAACCTTTTACTACTTTATTGGATCAAATACAAGTTTTTACATGCAACAATGAATTATTTAGAGAAGATAACTATCGTTAGAAAATAGAACATTTCATAATAAAAGTATAATTATAAATCAATCAAACTCTTCCATATGCATAAATCATGCAAATTACATAGATATGATTCCTAGTGCATAAATAAAATCATAAACCATACTAACTTTATAAAGTCATAAATTATTTTTTATTTTGCCACATCATACTTTTTAATATTCTCTCATACTAAATATCAGGGTCACTATTATATCCGTGATAGGGTCGTCATCGACAAAATACCAACTACTATTATTCGTTGGTAGGGTTGTTCGACAACAACTATTATCTGTTAGCATGGTCGAATGCCAACTATTATTATCTGCTGGTATGATCGTATGCAAACTACTATTATCCGTTGGCAAGGTCGTATGCCAACTACTATTATCCGCTGGCAAGATCATATGACAACTGCTATTACCCACTAGAAGGATCGTATGCCAACAACTATTATCCACTAGCAGGATCATATGAAACTAGCTTCGGATGTCGTTTTACCCCACTTTTAGGAGCCGCATATAGCTATTTAAGAGCCTTTTGCTTTAGTTCTTAAAATAATTTTTCTTAATCCATATTTTCTTAAATCAGATTTTTTTGAATCATACAAGAATAAATTGCTAAAAGGCTATAAAGAGTTCTTAGTCCATAATTAAACCTTTAATAGTTAAACAATCATGAAATTATTTTTTCATAACAAATATATAAACTTTCGTAGTTTAGAGTCCATAAATCATAAAGAAGTCATTAGCATTAGGATATTCATGAAACCAATCTTTCTTAGCAAATTATGATTTTCGTAATATCATATGCTTGATTCTTAATTTTAAAAAACATAATATCATCAACATTTAATATTATTTTTGTATTTTCATATAACTTACAAGCATAGAAAATATGTGAAAATTTGAAAACTAATAAGATGTGTCAGGATTACTTACAAGTTTGAAAACTACTAAGCAGTATAAGGTTTACTTACAAGTTCAAAAACTAGTGAGGAGTATAAGATTTACTTATCTCTTTCACTTTAGACATTCAAACTTCACTAGGCAAATTTGCTAAACCTTAGTTCTGGAGGCGTTCTCCAATCTCAATTTTTGATGGGCACAATGCTAGAGAATGGTGAGTTTGAAGGAAGAAAGAGGAAAAAATAGGGAGAAAGAAGAGAGAAGAAGGCATGATGATCGCTGGTGGAGGGACATAGATTGGAGGGGGTCCTAATTATAGAGGTAACCTAGGATTCTAGCATTCCTAGCTAGGAGGGCTCTAGCAACCCTAGGTCTCCTATTTCTATAGGAGTCACCGGCTTCAAATGGGAAAGTAGACTTCCATTAGGAGTCTGCTGCTGCTCATCGCATGCGATCCATGTACGGCTCTAGTGATTGAACTAACAGCTAGGTTGAGTCAGACAAGTGGACTAGATTGTGATTGGGCCATCACATTCTCCCCCCTCCTAAAAGAGTTTCATCCTCAAAACTTAATATATCTTAATTCTTACAAATCGGGGTAGTCTTTCATCTGATACTCCACCATACTTTCGATATGCAACTCTGATCTAAACAAACTCTTCTATACTCATCCTATATCTAACTTTACGAATCATAAACTTAAGTTTAAATTCTACCCATCACTAAACTTTTAAGCTCTACTTATGATCAAACCTATTGCTCTGATACCATAAAATGTCACAGCTCAAATCCGAAAAATAACATGGCCATGCCATCGATAGGTACTGCCCACGATATCATGAAACCAACAGTCATAATTTGTATACAAATCCACCTCAAATAAAAATATAACAAAATGATCCAAATCCATCATCCATTAAATAAATAAATAAATAAGAGTGGGTTCAAGGCGCTTAAATTCAAATTTAAATACCCAAAACCCATAATCTCAAAATTCAAAAAGTCATAAACTACAAATTCATAGTCCATTAAAAATACTAAAGTTCTTGTAAACCAATCGCCAAGCTTGTTAGTGTGAACTTAAAGCTTGGACCATCCTTCATTTCTAGTAACCTTATTTGTCTGGAAAGAAAAAAGAAAAATGAAGTGATGCAAGCTATACAGCTCAGTAAATAAATATTTACTATCCTACTGGAAAAAAAAGCATAAGTTTTTACATGCATCTATAAATTATTTAGAGAAGATAACTATCATTAAAAAATAGAACATTTCACAATAACAGTATCAACATAAATCAATCTTGCTCTTGCATATGCATAAATCATGCAAATGATATAGATATGGTTCCTAGTGCATAAATAAAATCATAAATCATGTAACTTTATAAGGTCACAAATCTTAATAATTCTCTCTAATTGAATGCTAAAGGCACTATTATACTTATGATGGGATCGTAATCGATAAAATACCAACTACTATTGCTCATTGATAAGGTTGTATGCCAACTACTATTACTTGTTGGCAGTGTTGTATGCCAACTACTATTACCCATTGGCAGATTCATATGCTAGCTGCTATTATCCGCTAGTAGAATCATATGAAACTGCTTCAGATGCCGATCTACCTATCTTTTAGAGCCACACATACTTATCTAAGAGCCTTTTGCCTTAGTTATTAAAATAATTTTTTAAGGTCATATTTTTTTAAATCATATTCTCTTGAATCATACATGAATAAATTGCTAAAAGGCTATAAAGAATTTGTAGTCCATAATTAAACTTTTAACAGTAGAACAATCATAAAATTATTTTTTCATGGCAAGAATATTAATTTTGTAATTTTCATAATTCATAAAAAAGTCATTAGCATTACAACATTCATAGAACCAATCTTTCTTAACAAATCATGATTTTCGTAATGTCATATGCTCATCCTTAATTTTAAGAAAATATGATATCATTAATATTTAATATTATTTTTGTATTTTCATATAAGTCATAATTATGAAAAATATGTGAAAATTTAAAATCTAATAAGGAGTGTCAGGATTACTTATAAGTTTGAAAACTAGTAAGGAGTACAAAATTTGCTTACAAATATGGAAACTAGTAAGAAGTATAAGATTTACTTACCTCTTCCATATTAGACCTTCAAACTTCACAAGGCGAATCTGCCAAACTTTGGTTCCGACTGCATTCTGCGGCCTCGATCTTTGATGGGCACAATGCTAAAGAACGGTGAGTTCAAAGAAAGAAAGAGAGAGAAAAAAGAGGAAGCACAATGATCACCGATGGAGGGCCATAGAGGTGATGAGGTCCTATTTATAGAGGTGACCTAGGGTTCTAGTGGCCCTAAGTCTCCTATTTCTACTAGAAGTCACCGACTTCGGTTGGAAAAGTAGACTACCATCAAGAGTCTGATGATGTTCATCGCGTGTGACGCACACACGGGTCTAGTGGTTGGGCCAGTATCTAGGTGGAGTCGATCAAGTGGACTGCGCCATGACCGGGCCATCACATGCTTCAAAACAATTTCAAAAGGAAAAGCTTTAGGATGACCACTGTATATAGATGAATATTTTTTTAGATTTTAACTAATATTGAACTGGTAGGGCCATTTTTGTTTTAGTTGAATACAGATACGAATTGAGTATTGAACATATCCTAGATATGGGTACAAGTCGATTTTTAATTGAATAAAAATGAGATTTGGAGTACAATTCAATAACAAAAGCTAATATAAACGACATAATCATAAAACTTGGAAACTAAATCCACTACTAAAATTGCATGCGATGCATAATAACCAGGTAATGACTTAAGGCGTAGTTATTATATTTCAACAAAGTATTTGGTCTAACGATTTCTATGATCCATATTCAGTTTTCTTGATGTTAAAAGGATCTTCAAATCTTTTAATCATTGGTGTGTATCTCCAGTTCTTCCATAAGTGCGAAGGTTCAATCCACTATTATATAGGCATCGAGTAGCCTAGAGCGAACATTTGACCTATTTCC
Source organism: Phoenix dactylifera (assembly GCF_051530095.1). Classification (NCBI taxonomy): domain Eukaryota; kingdom Viridiplantae; phylum Streptophyta; class Magnoliopsida; order Arecales; family Arecaceae; genus Phoenix; species Phoenix dactylifera. The sequence continues at coordinate 7,636,537 of NC_143195.1, read as the reverse complement.
ACATAAATATCGAGATTTCAACAAATTGGAGGTTCAACTTGCTTGCCATAGATCAATGGACCAACCAACATTCCCATGTGTGATTTCGAGTAACTTCTGAAGTTGGCAGTGGATACTATTTTATTATCAAGGAAGCAGCTCAAGTCATACCTATAGGTAAAGAACTCAACTTACTCTCTATTGTCATGATGAATTCTTTTAACCCTCATGGCTTATACTCGAATATCTTTGTGATTCAATCTCATTGGTTTGTTTCACTTACCTATGAGTTATTACTCTCCTTATTTCTTTCATTCTTTTACTAGAAATTATGAAATTTCTCTTAGTATGGTATGACAAGTCCTATCTCTTGATTTAACCAAATTCATTGATTCATCAGCTCAATCTAGCACGCTAGCAACTTAATCAGCCCAAGTTTAGTTTCTTAGGAAGTAGCTGAATTGACAAGTCAACAATTAACCATCCTCTCATGCATTCATACAAATTCCTACTAACGATGACAACTCTCGACAAAATAAAGTTTTCATGCGGATATATCCAACTCCCTTTAGCATTAATATTACTCAATTGTAGTTTGATATCAATTAAATTGACTACCAAATGGCATAAATCACAATAATTTGTGTTCAAGGGTTGAGAGTTTATGTACCTTAACAAAAGTACTCCTTTTATTGCTTAGTACTAAGAAATCTACAAGTAGGAAATAGACTTTGTAGCTAACAAGGGTAGGAAGGTTGGTACTACAGGTGCCATCAAGTCAAGTAGGATCCAAATGCCTCCTAAGGTAGATCCAGATCCCAACCTATTAGGAGTTCTAATTAAAATTTTCATCCAATCCTTCCTAACCAATGAATTAGATAGGGTGTAGGTCTAAAAGGATGCAGTAGAGAGTGGATTGGTTAGATTATGTGTTGGATTGGGTATGAGGGGAATCCAAGTCTAGGTTTGATGGAGTCCAAATTCAGATCTTAAGAAAAAACTGTTATTTGAAAAACTTAATTCCTTTCATAACCTCAAAATTTTCATTTAGCCTCAATTGCAGTTAATAAACTAATATGAACAGTATATGAGTTAGGCTATATATCATATACTGGGTAAATTATCATGTCCAGGTTAAATTGGGCTGACAAAAAATCAAACCTATACCCTGCTATGATATATGATCGGATCAAGTTAGGTTTGATTCAAGCAGAGTTTTAGTAGACACATGCCCAGGTTCAAAATTCCATGGGTCTATCTTTAGCATTTTGATTGGCTACTATCAGTATGTAAAATTGGATTTGGAGCTGGGCAGTTGAAGGATTTTGACTCTTACATGCAACACAATTTGAGGTTTATACGAAATTTGTGGGAACATTGCTTGGTAATTTAACATGTTGCTTGGCTAATATCAGTACGCAGCTGATATCAGTTGGTTTCCAGTAGTTGCATCTGAAAAAACTTTGCAGCAGAAGGAAATATCTAGAGCTGACATAGTCCAGAATCTATGTCTTGCAACGATCAGCTGAACCTGGTCAAAACTACTAGCTAAGAATCCAAACCCAGCCAAAGCAGCAGCAATCCAAATTGACTTTAGTTATCAATGCATTTGAAAATTAAGAGACTGATCCAAATTTCTGGCATGCTTCTTGCCACCTTATGGCTAATAGTCAAAATCAAGACATCATGAGTTGTCATGTATATCAAACAAGACAATTATCTGAAAAAACAAGCTTACTGCATTCTCATCAAATTTCATGCAGGGTTTGGAACGTATCTTTCGCACGAAAGATGATTGATATTTTTTCATGATGATGACCATTGGATCGTGCTCTGCATGGATATCCAAGCACTTCAAACACCTTCATTCATCCATTTGCACAAATCTTGGTGCAACCATGCACGATCAAATGGTGCAAAGGAAGATGAATCCTTCTTTCAGATCCATGGTACAGCCCCTGTCCCCTTATACATGGTAAGGAGTATTACAGCATTTCAGATGCACACTATTTTCCTTTGAAATATAATCAATAATAATCTTGAAGTGTCAGCAGTTCACTCTCAAATGTTAAAGAAATTGTATAATTCAGTTGACGGCCAATTTTTGCACTGAATGTGTCCTGTTTTTCCGTTCTGCCCAGCCAAACAATCTTATGTCATGCTGCAGCCTCCGTGGAATGCATCCACAGCTCTCCAAGTCAAAAGTACAAATTTTAATCCCACTATCATCGTCATCAATGAGCAAAGGGGCCGCACACATGCCAGAACAGCAAAAAACCACTGAATGGGCGGCGGAGAAATCGCACATCCTGTTCCCCTAGGAACCACAATCCCTTCCGGTCCCTTTCTCCCTTCTCCCAAGTCTCTTTCCCACCTGCAAATAGGTGTGAAAGCCGTTGGTTGGTTAGAATCTAGCCAGTCTATGGTCTCCTCCAAAGACCGAGTAAAGCCACGTTTTGGCGACCAGGAGAAAGAATTCTAGAAACCAAATCACGGTATAGGGAGAGGAAGAAAATTGTTCATTCGTTTATGTACAAACGTGTACATGTGTAATGTAACAAAGAGAGACAATTTGGACCCCACTGACCCAAAGCTGGACACCAGCAATTTCAGCAACAACACGCCCAATAATAAATCTCTCTGCCCAGCTTTTTCTGCGTATATGCTCTCTTTTAGCCTTTTAGAAGTTTCTTCTCTTTTACAACAACGTATGGAGTGGACCCCTAAATTCCAACCATCAACCATTTCCTCATACCCCTACTAGCTTTTATGACCTTTTTTTCTTGCCTTCTTATGTACAAAAATACCAAATCAAACAAGAGCAAACCCAAAAGGAAGCAAGGTATAATACTGGCTACACCCAATTGGTACACATTCTGTTGCTGTTCTTAGGAACAGGATCTGATGAGGCCCAGGTTGTAGAGATTCCTCTTCACGAAGCTCCCCAGGTAGAACAGCCCGGCCCCACCACCGGCCGCAGGCTCATCGCCGGCCGGCCTCTTCTGGCACGACGGCGGCGGACGCTCCTCATTTACCTTGAGGCTCTTGCTGCCGATCTTCTCGATCACGGCGTGGATAATCTTGGGGTCAGCCGGGTGGCCGGCGGCGTCGGTGACGTAGAACACATTAATCGCCATTTGGCCTTTGGTCGAGACCTCGGCTCTCGTCACCGAGAGGCCGTTCTCCCGGAAGGTCCGGGTCACGTCGGCAAGCAGGCCTCGCCGGTCCATTGCGCACAGCTCCAATCTCAACCCCTGGGATTCACCCACACACGAGGAACCAAATCAAATTCTAGCTGCAATTAAAGAATCGGATGCCTATAGGCTGTCTCTTTTGGGAGGAATCGAAGCTAGTTGTATTACAAAAACGGGAAGGAAGGTACCTCGGATGCTCTGCGCTCAATGGCAGCTTGCAAGCATTGGATCACACGCTGCCGCTCTGCTTCCGAACTGATGGGGCTCCCATCTGAATGCCTGATGTAAAATTCCTGTAAAACACCAAAAAAGATCGAAATTTAACCAAAATTCAAGAAAAATCCAAAGAAAAAAACCAAAAAGATCGCCTAGAAAAATCCAAATTTAGCCTGAAAATGGGAGAAGCCCAAAAGTAGTTGGGAAAAAGCAGAAAAAAAAAATACCTCGTGGGCTCGATCGCCATCGGTGTCAATGGTGCCGTGGAACACCACATACTCCATGTCGGTGAGGGTACACACGATGTCGAAGAGGAGCTTGGGGCGATCGCGGCACTGGATGTTGACGATCGAGTACCCGCGCTCGAGCCAGTTCTGGACTGAAATGGACGGCTGCGATGACGACGAAGAGGCGGCCTCGGCGGAGGAGATCCGCTCGTAATCGCGGTCGGCGAACATCAGCTGGTGGAGGCGGCGATCGGAGTGGGTGAGCGACGGCGAGGGCACGGTGGTGGTCTTGGCGCCGCGGACGTCGTCGCGGTGGCCCTTGAGGACGTGGCGGAGGCGGGCCTCGACGCGGCGGATCCGGTGGGCGTCCTCGATCGGGGACCCAGAATCCTCGTCCCGGATGAAGATGAGCGCGGCGATCCGGCCGTTGTGGGTCCAGACCTTGGCCTCGACGACGCCGCAGCCGAGGTCGGCGAGGACGGCGAAGACCTCGGATAGGAGGCCAGGGCGGTCGGTGCCGGTCAGCTCGAGAGCGGTGAGGCCGTCGAGGGCGGCAGCGCCGGAGCGGGGGGCGGCGCCGGGGGTGAGGGAATGCTCGATGTAGGAGATGACGGAGTCGTCGGTGAGCTTGCGGCCGAGGGGGTCGGTGACGTGGAAGACGTCCATGAACCAGCGGCCGTCGGAGGATATGTAGCCCTTGTTGATGGAAAGATCGAGGTCGGTGAGGACCTGGACCGCCTCCAGGAGCACTCCGTGCTTCCGAGCGCTGTCCACCTTGACCAGCGTCGCGGTGGGGCAGACGGCATTGTCGATGACGACTCTGCAAACAAGAACGCAAACAAGAGAGGAGTCAAGAAAGAAAGAAGAAAAAATAAACGAAATAGCGGGTGGTGTTAGGCGAAAGAATTGGGATTTCCGATACTGAACGCGGAAACCGGACAAAGAGGAGAACAGTGAGAAAGTTTAAAGAGCAAAATAAAAATTGAGTTCGAGAAACGCAAGGGCCGAAGGAAGAAGACGACATTAAGAAAACAGAGAACTATGAAACATGAATTAAGAAAATAGGTTCATGAAGACTGAGATAGTTCTGAAACGAGGAAACCAGAAACGGGTACGGAAACTCAAAAGACATGAGGAGAGTATAGAGAGCAGGGGAACTGACCTGGGAGTATTCATCCGACTGAGGAACTCATCCAAACATGCCGGCCATTCCATCTCTTTTGCCCTTCTGATCCTCTTCTTGAAATCACGCCCTTTTTGAGACTCCCTTCTCCCTCCCCTTCTTCCTCTTCTAATTTAAATTCTCTCCCTCTCTCCTCTCTTAACATCAAACGAACAGACCCCGGACGAGACGAAATAACTACAGCTGGAGCAAGAATTGAACCAATGTTTCGGTCGCCCCTCTCTCTCTCTCTCTCTCTCTCTCTCTCTCTCTCTCTCTAGCTCCAGGGGGTAAAGCACGCGTTTCGCGGTGGTCACAAGGGGAGGAGGAGGTGGCACATATATTTAAACATCAAACCCACGTCTCCACGCCAAGACGGACCGTCGGGCTGACCAACCCGCCAGCTATTTACCCCGACCCCGGTCAACCAACCCGGGCAGCCACCGTCCCAACACCCCCACCCCCCCGCCCCCACCCCGGGGATCTTGCCACGTAGACGGCACACCCACTCCTCCCCGACTCCCACTTCCTTTTGCTTATTCCTCAAGCTACCCTCCAAATCCAATACGAGTCATCGATGTATCATATACCATCATATAATAATACGTAGTACATACCTGAGTGGGGTTTGGGAGGGGAGGGTGGTGGGGCCCACGGTGACTCCACGTGGCATTGCGAGTGGGTGGAACGGGCCGACCGGAATTAGGGACCCCTCCACCGCCCGTGTCGGATCCCATGCCATTTCCTCGCGTCGTTACGGCCGTTGCGGTCCAGGTGCTCCGATCTCCGCGGCCGGCTTCCTAACTAACCTGCCTCCGGGCTCCCTGCCGACCCATTTGTCCCTCCTATCCCCGGATCCAACGAGCCCAGAGCTACGTCCAAACTGGTCTCGTCCACCGGCCCTCGTCTGCCGCCTAACTAATTCGCTGGTGTTAAGTGGTAACCGTTTCTTCTTACCAAGAAGTCCCCGCCTTGAAGGACGGTTGCCCGTCGAACTTGGTCCGGAACCTTCTCCACTTGACGTGGGGATCCCCTGCTGGTGCCACGTGTAAGTTAAGAGAGGATCTAACCTAGTCTTTGGAATATTCCACCCGCGGGCAGCATAACATTGTTTAGGAAGCATTGATGGCGTTTTTGCGGGCGACTAAAGAATATTAGAGTGTCCGCTTGCGGTCCGGTGACGGGTGTCCTCGCGCAGGCCGTGGGACCCACCACGTGCGATCAATTCGGTGGTTTTGAACGGCCTGCTCCTGGCGTTGGTCCTGGACCGGACCTCTCGAATGGGTTGCCCAAAGCGGCTGGCCACACGGACTTGGTGGCGACGTGTCGTGTACGAGTTGGTTCGGGCGCGCGCCACCTCGATTGGTGGGGAGAGCGGCGTGGATGTACGCGCTCGGGCATGTGCCGCCATTAAAACGAGGAGGGACTCGTGTCGGCTGCGGACAGTCACGTGACTTGCTCTTGTCAGAGACCACGTGCTGCGTCGCACACGCGTCGCTCGCCCGACCGAATTCTTATCCCCCAACCGAATTAAATCATTTCTTTAAATTGGCGGATATTAAATTGGGGGACAGGTCTTCCGTGAGGGACGGGAGCAGCCGTTAAGATCGATAAAAATAAAAATAAAAATAAAAAATAAAAATGAGCGAAAGATAAAAAAGGGGAGAGGAATTTGGCTTTTAGGCGCAAGGAAGGGGCGTTGATTGATTGAAGAGAGGAAAAGTGGATCGCGTGGGGACGTACCGTGAGGCGGAAGGATGAAGGAGGTGGGGAAGAGAAACGTGGCAAGATGGTCGGACGTCCATACCAGCTGCATGCTTTCTCGTTTCAGATCACCGCGTGGGGATTCATCTGTCGCCAACCGGGCAGAAGGCGAGGCTCCAACGGCCTTTGGAAACCGAGGGCTTCATGCCGCCGCCCGAGCTATTAAGACATACTTTTAAGCATCAATCATGATTTTCAAGATTCAAATCGTTGCCGCTGAGAATCAAATCTAAAATATAAATGTACCGCTTTAAGTATCAAAGTTATCCTACGCTACGGAAAACGATCCGACGGTCACTAGAAAATATTTGGCTGGATATTCATCGATACTTAAGTAAGACAGAATTTTGAAAGACAATAGAAAAGCTGAAAAAAAATAAAATTATGAGATTATAGTATTCAATTTTTTTTCATATTTAGGGGTCAGTACCTAGTATTTATAGATGAGAAAATATCAATCTGTGTGATTAGGACCGTTCGATTTGCATATAAACAGTTGGGCTCTTTCAATATCCGTTGAATAGATGGTTATGATATTTCTTTTTAAGTGAACATACTCAGTCACTTTCCTAATGTGATAGTCGATTATCATATTCCTTTCAGATGCAATGAGATTGCACCGAGATTTAATCGTTCACGTTGATTGTTCGAAGATCTGAATGACCGTTGATCTCGTTGGACACTTGTTGTTTAGTTGATAGTCTAAGCTATCAGGCGAGATTCTAGAGATGGTGAATCGAAGCTATATTACTTGCCTTCCACTTTCGAGGCCGGGCTATACTTGCTCGGTTCGGATGAAGGAAGTAATCAAATCATTCGTCAGGTGAGCTAGTCGAGTTGAATTCATGCAGTTTAGATCAACCCTAGACATTTCTAGAAACTTCATTTAGTGATCGGAACAACTTCCACAAAATGGGTTCCGTTTTCAAAGCATCATATGTACAGGCGGATTTTTCCTTCCCGCAATCGAGGAATAGATCAATCTATGGGAGCCCACAACCCCCGAATGCCGAGCTTACATATAGCAATCGATGGATGGATGATCAGATGGGTAATGAGATTAGCATCATTTGAGACTCTATAAAAGGAGCGAAGCAGTTCCCCCCACTTTGTGAGTGTCTTTCCTTCTCTTGGAGTTCTCTGTCTAATGGAAGCTTGGACTTTTTGTCTTCTTTCTTTTTCTAGTGTCCTTTCGGAGAACTGTCATACGTTAGTTTTTTCTTCTTTTTCCTTCCCCATCTTTTTTGCTGGGCTACTTTGTGTGATAGCGAACTTTCCTACTAGCTAGTCCGCTCGAGCAGCTTCGTTCCTACATTTCAATAGCTTTGGTGGTGTCGGACTGGAGATTTTCGGCCCCGGCAATGATGAGTGCGTTCTAGACTAAGATGACTCAGATCGATTCCAAAAAGGTTACCTCAACTCTAAGAAGACTAGTTGATGAGCCAACCAGCCTTCATCTACTTGCCAGTTCTGTTAGGTCAGGTCTAGGTTGGGAAGACTAGACCTTTTTTTTTGTAGTGTAAATCATGATCAACAAGTCGGATCTTTAATTTGGATGATCTATCTTTCCTTTTAAACTTGTTAACCTCTTATGACAAGGGCAAAATGGAGAGGCTATATACCATCTACATATCTATTTTGTGTTATTTTCAAAATATAATTTTCTATTATCATTTTTTTTACTAGCATGAATAGTTGATATGATATAGCTACTAGTAGCAAGGGCAGATGGAGAGACTTTACATCATCTACAAAACTTTTTATGATATTTTCATGATATTATCTTGGTATTTTCTAAATAACTTTATCAAAATCAATGTCTTAAAGGTATTACATCATAATTTTTTTATGTCAGCAACGTCAACTGAACCCATCCACGCCCAAGCTAGCATCAAGTGGTAGTAAAGATTTTGATCTAACAGTAACCTTCGTGACATTAGAAGCCTTCCAACAGCATGTCACTTGCTATTGTTTGGGGAGCATTTGGCAGAGCGGGTTCGGGCGTTCCCTGTTCTGAGATCAGCCGGTCCGGATGTTAGGGTTTGGAGCACTACTTGTGGAGCTAGTGCCGGGATTGGTGATGTCTCTTGGGCTCTTCAGCGGGAGTCAGAGCCGGCCTTAGACTGTGGCTGGGTATGGGGGTTTAGGCTACATCAGAGGGTTTCTCTCTGTCACGCCCCCAGCCCGAGATCGCGAGCCGGGGGTCGCGCCAACCGCCGCACACCCGTAGAAAACTCTCCCCACGAGCATGCAAGGCATCTAAACCAAACACCTCAAATATGAAATTTCTAAAATAATTTAACTAAATAAATGCAATCCTATTTCATTGACTAACTCAAATCATAAGTTCTTTCAAGTCCAAATACGCAGCGGAATCGTCATTTACCAACATGCAGAAACCTAGTTCTTAAAATAACAAAAGTCCACCAAATCATAATAAATGTCCATAATAACAAATCAACTTAAATCACCCTAATCTAAGATAACTTGAGCCACAATCCTTCTAATCGCTCTCCCATTTTGAATCCCCAATGGATTAGTTCTCGAAATCTGTAAAACAACAAGAGGTAGAATAATGAGCTAGACAACCCAGTAAGTAATGAACACTCTAGCTAGATAAATCAAGCAATAATATGTGGAAAATAAATAAATATGCAGTTCCAAAATATAAGTCAAATATTTCGTAAATTTATGAGATTCTTTTCGCGGTTTCATGATTCTTTCACATATTCAATTCATCTTGTCGATCCTGGACTATGACCACATGTTCCCTGTGGCAGGGTCATCAACACCGACTATTCTTCTTGCGGTGAGTCCTTTAGGACAGTCAATTGCCAACGTATCTGCCCCCATTGGCAGGGTCCTCAACATAGCCAGGTCGAAGTTCATTTTGTCCTCTATTTCATATTCCAGTTATATAAAAGAAAACGTACAGTGTCAAACCAAACGTTGTTCATATTTTAATTTCTTTCAATTTATGAGATCCAACTCAACAGCCAGGAACTATGACCACATGTTCCCTGTGGTAGGGTCATATCACCGACTATTCTTCTTGCGGTACCAATGTATTAGCCCCCATTGGCAGGGTCCTCAACATAGCCCGACTACAAGCCTGAATCTATTTCAAGTCATAATCTTTTCTTACATTATGTTTAATGTTCCAAACCAAAGGGTACAATGTCAGAGTAATTAAACACAATTCGAACCAGAAACAAATACGTCCAATCAGAATCATACAATATTCTAAAATACACATATAATCCATGCATTAAATTCGAAATCACGAACAATTCAATTCGTAAAACATATACATAGTTTGCCGATAAATCTAGTAAAGAGGTTACATCACTTACCTTGCGAACGCGATCCACAACAAATCCAATTAATTCCACAAATCCCTCGCAGAACCTAATATTCAATAATCATATTCTTCTTTTAAATTCGGATTCATACCCGTAAACCACCCCCTCTCTTTATTCTTTTTTTTTCTTCTTCTTTTCTTTTTCTTTTTCCTTCTTTTCTTTTATTTTTCGCCCTTTCTCTCCTTTTCTTTTTCTTTTCTTCTCTTCCTCTCCAGAAACTTCTTCCGACTTCTTTCTTCTTCTCTCTTCTCTTTTTCTTCTCCTTTCCCCGCTTCTTCTTTCTTCTTTTCCTTTTTTTTTTTTCTTCTTCCGTTCCCGATTCACCTTCTCTTCTCTCAGCTCTTCCCTTCTTCTTCTCATATTCTTCTCAACCCTCCCCCTTTCTTCTCCTTTCTTCTCCCACGGAGGGAGGAGGCGAGCTTGGGAGGGGCCAGGCCATGACCGGCAGTGCCTCCAGCCGAGCCCGCTGCGCCCTCGATCGCGTTTGCAGCCGACGCTCGCGGCCTATGCGCACGGCCGAGCCGAGGCTGGAGGCTCCCGTGACGTCCGTGGATGCTCCCCGTGATGCCGACGAACTCGCAGCCGCACACGGGTAAGCCCCCTCTTCCCTCTCTTCTTTCTTTCTCCTTTTCTTCTTCTTCCTCTTCTTTTCTTTTCTTTTCTTTTGAAATGATCTATCCTCCCGAGTGGATTGGGAGGAGAAAATGCAGGAAAGGGAAAATGAGGTGGTTGGGAGGCTTACCTGGTTTCGGGGGTGAACTGTGATGACCCTCTTCGACGGCTCTCTTCCTCTCCGGCGGCAGTGGAGATCACCCAACCGGAAGGGGACTCGGCGTGGCGGCTCTACCTCAGGTGGCTTTCAAATGAGGAGAAGCAGCCCTAAAAAAATAGGGGTTTCCATCTCCTCGGGCGATCGTGATGAATCCCCTTTCATCGTGTGCCCTCACGTGCGACACACGTGAGGCCAAAAGGCTTGGGTCTCACATTCTCTTCCTCTGAAAGGTGACCTGGGAGCGTCTGCCAATGAGTTCTGTGCTAAGTAGATGAGAAGTAAGCATCTCTCTCATGTGCTTGGTTTGTGGGGTAGACGAGTCGATGGATCATGTGCTATTCCAGTGTGTGTGGGCAAGGGGTGCTTGGAGGTTGTCAGGGATCCCAGAGGACGCTTGGAGCCGGAGAGATGGTTTTCTGCAGGAGGTTCGACGATGGTCTGGTATCCCCCAGATGTGTTCCGTGGCTATTAAGGCGACCTGTACATCTTATCAGGATAGCTAGCCAGGAATACCTAGATATTTGGCGAGCTCAGTCCATTCCCACAGCTCGTGATGGAGCGGACTCGTGCACAGGCAGCAAAGATCATCCGTGCAGCTTCAGACCATAGACCTTTGACAGCTCGGGGCATCTAGGGCTCTCATATTGCTTTAGCAGCTCCACATAGGGTATTTTTTTTCTGAGAGCCCCCATCCTCGAGTTTCCTCAAGGTCAATTTTGATGGTTCAGTCATTGAGAGAGGTAGGAGGGGGGAAGCTAGATTTGTATCAGGGGCTCGAGCTCCAGTGCAGTGGCAACGGAGGGCTGTCAAATTTTCGATACCTCGGCTCCTGGAGCATAGCTACGGGCAGCCTGAATGGGCACGTGCTATACACGACGGTTGCTTCAGGCGAGCTCAGTCATTCTGGAAGGTGACTCGGCCACAGTTATCAGTTAGATTCGAAAGGGCCCGAGCAATGTCGGCGGAGTTCACCCCTTGCTCCGTGATATTTGGATGATGGTGAATGAGGGTGTTACATTTCAGGCTACGCGTGCATATCGCGAAGCTAACGGGACAGCCGACTAGGTGGTGGCATATGTAGCGAGCCATTTTGGAGGCACCCTATGGACTGAAGAGGGAGGGATGCCCGGAGTGCTTCAGGACCTTTTGTTTTCTGATTCAATTGGACGTATTCGTACACATATTGTATGAAATGCCCACTTTAGCACTAAAAAAAAAACACAATATGTCGCTTGCCGTCAGAAGCTATTCCACCATTAAAAAAGATCTAATTATAGAAAACCTTCGTGAAGCAGAAGGTCCTCGAAGTGATCCAATTCTGCCCTAACTCACCTTGACTCGTTGAGTTCGTACACTATACCAAAGTATTTGACAACATCCCAGAACATCTCGTCTGAAATCCAAGCACCCAAGTTTGGGCTGACAGGGAGCCCAAAGGATCTAATAGCATCCTAGTCTAGATTAGATTCATTCCAATGGCTATTTAACTGACAACTGAACCTATCTGGCAGTAATATGTTCACGATTAGATGCTATTTTGCTCTAGAATTGCCCCTTTGATGAGAATTTCTTGATTCAGTTGATCTAGGACTTTACAAGTTTTAGTCAACCTTTGGTGACACCACTCATCTCTATAATTCTCAAGTGCCTTGCACCCTTAGACTAATGGACAAATTGAAGCCATCAACCCTAGTTTAGGGAACCTGCTCTTGTTGTTAGAAATATGCCCTATAAGCCAACGTGGATGACGCATATTTGTAATCTGGAGCATAAATTTGTAATTTGACACTTATTAATAAATAAGATTGGGCAATTTGTTTTTCATTCATGTTTGTATGTGTCCATGAATCGTCCAAGAAATTAATAGATGATGACACATTCTTAAAGGAGTTGAGAATTTGAGGCATGTGTCATTAGGGATTAATTTCTAAATGCTCCTGATCGATAGATCCATCATGAGGGACAGTGATCGATCTGCTGAGATTAGTGCATAGATCACTTAATCAGATGGACGAGTCTCGAGTCCACGATGTAGAGACACTGGAGTGATTGTGCTAGTACTTGTAATGAGCGTGACCAAAGATAGTAGTCACATGAATGTCTATCCACTCGTCAGTGACTACTTATGCCGCAGTTGTATTACTGGTCCTTTGACCTGCGATGCCTCAGTTATTCACTGTGAGGTTACTGTAGTTTGACGAGCATGCGAACTTGGGCCCTAGCCATTCGGATCCTTATGGTGCGGATTGAATGCAGTAGGTTCATTTTGGAATAGAGTTGCATCTAGATGGGATCTATCAACCTTGATAGATTAGGAGTGATCCTATGTGATTTATAAGACTGAGTTCGATAAATTTCTGGCCAAGTATTTTGGAAAAAGAGTTTTCCATATCTCGAACTAGAAGTCGCATAAATTTGACATATGACGGACGATGGGGTTTGACGAGATATCCATAACCTCCATCACATCGGGATCCATGATAGAGAGACTGTATCATACGCTAACTACACCTAGAGGTTCATATATTCCATTCTGCTGGGTTGCCACCACATACTGCTAGGTGTCACTAGTGGATTGTGAGACTCGAAGGCATTCACTTGGTGATCAGTGAACCCTAAGAGTAGAACTGAAATCATTTTAGTGATATTGAGATGGAGATCTCAATATATCTCACTACCGGTCATGATAGAACCTACGGGGTCACACACATAGAGGATTTAATTAGTCAAACTATCATAATTGTGATTTAGAATCTCAATTGAAATCAATTATCAATATGATTGGTGATTAAATTAACCCAATAATTGTTAGTGAGTTAATGGAAGAAGAATTAAGTGGAATTGATTGCAATTGGATTGCAATTGGGCTGATTTAATGAGCCAAATCAAATTGGGTTCGACCCAAATCAAATTGGGTTCGACTCAAATATATTTGGGTTCATGATTGGATCAATTTGATTAAACCAAGGTTTGTGCAGATTTTAAAGACCACATGTCATCGTAGGATGAATATGACTTAAGTCATGTTCACACCATGCGGACTTTAAAGTCCACATGGCGTCGTAGGATGCATGCTCCCAAATCAATTAATTCTTCTAATAAGATTAGGAGTCCTAATGTGATTAAAAAATTAATCAATTGATTAAGTGGACACATGTCATGCATCTATGAGCACAAAGATTAGACACTTGGCATTAATCCAAGGGTGGGTTATAGTCCCATACTCCTAATAAGATTAGGAGAAATCCTAAACCCAATATATAAAAGGGAAGGCATGTGCATTGAATTCTTAATCCTAGATCCCCATGCCTCCTCTCTCCCTTTCTTCTTCCTTCCTTCTCCACGGCAGCAAGGGGACCTTGTCTTCGTCTTCATCCACGGGAGCAAGGCAAGGAAGATCCACTCTTAAAGCTTCATCTCTCATCTTCCTCCATTGCGAGCAAGGTTGAAGAAAAAAGCATTCTTCTTCAAAGAGGTATGTTGCAGATTTTTATCTTCCAATATTATGATAGTCATGAGAGGTCTTTGCAAGGAGCTAGCACTCCGGTAAGACATATTCTCAGATGATTAGATCCTAATGTGGATACCTGTAGAGGTCGGACAATTGTGCGGCTCAAACAGGAACCTAGAATAGATCATCAGGCTGCGGTGTTTTACACCTGCAGAATTTTTGAAGAAGAGATCTTCAAATTTTTAACTTCTGATTTTTGTTTCAGTTTTATGAATCTTAATCAACCCTTCTCAGATCCTAATCTCCCCTCCTTAATGAGTTCAAAGATCTTCTGGATTTGGATCCAGAAAAATTTTTGAATTCTACGATTCGAGGCGCGTTCATACGATGAACGACGTTCCGTTCGAATTCCGTTACGAACGTCGCATCGAACGGGGCGTAAATCAATAGTGGTATCAGAGCCATGATTCTAGGGAGCATGATTAGGACTTAAGGATTGATTATCATGTTTTTAATCAGATTTTTAAAGGAATTATGCTTGCTGGATTTTCAGCGTGCTGAAATTTCAGGTTGCTGAAATTTTTAGCATGCAGATTTTTATTTGCTTTGATCTTACAAATTATTTTAGAATTGCAATTAGATTACAATGTTTTAAATCAACTAATACATGATCTGAAATCCAGAGAATAGCATAATAGGTTTAAAGTTTTAGATCTGAAAATATAAATAAGATGCATATGGTAATCATAATGTTCATACTTGTTTAAGGTTATGTTTAAAATAATGTATGCATGAGATGTATGTATTAGTTAAACAAAATTTATTTGTATGAGATGTAAATAAAACTCTTAAACAATAGGACATTTACATAAGATGTAAACTGAAATAATTATGTCATTTACATAAGATGTAATTACATAATATATGAAAGGGTTTCATAATTACATAGGATGTAAACTTGAACCAATGTGATATTTACATAAGATGTAAATCGAATGACATATGGTATGGGGTAGATTATTACATTAGATGTAAATCCTAAGAGACCTAAAACCTTCCTAAATTAATCGAAAGTGAACGATACATTGAGCTAGCCATATTTGATTAATTGATCTAATTGGTGTCTAGGAAAGCTCAAAAGTGGTTACTTAATTAGGACCTTACTTTCTGAGTAAAAGGAGCCTCCCACCTGCTTACCTGGCCAATTGATCGATTACCTCCTATGGAAAGCTCAAAGTTGGAATCACTAAGATCTGATTACCCAATATTAAGTCGATTGATCTTCCACCGTAGTAGAGTTGCTAAGATCTTTCTGGCGTTGATTAGTCTCGGCTGGATATAGTGGGCTAGTTGCATCGGGGGATTGGATCTCTCTATTAACATGAGATGTTGTGGGGTAAAGATGAGGTTGGGCTCCAATAACTGTTAGGTGAGGATCCAATCACAGCTTTATTTTCACGGGATATACGGTGGATCTGACTTAACCAAGGAACGGGTTCAATAACTGTTAGGTGAGGTCCTTATAACTTGGAGACCAGATTAGCTCAATATGCTTACGGAGCATTGTACAAGAGTTGTACACTCATCGTCTATGTGTCTCCAATAATTGTTAGGTGAGGTGACATGTAGATTGGTGGGACCGCAGCACCCCACTCGAAATCTTAAGTCGCAGATTTTCGTATCTTTACTAAGGGAGTGTGAGAGATCCGAAAAATAGTGGAAGGATTTGATCCAATTTTTTTTTAAAAGTTTCTAAAATAAATTAATGTCAAATACAAATTTCTAATTAGAATCTTTACTCTCTGCAGATGTCAATAGCTTCCAATCCGATAGTTTGAATACTAAATAACAATAGGTTGACCGGACCAAACTACAAAGATTGGCCTGCAACTTGAAGATCGTCTTGAGTTGCGAAAAGATAGCTTATGTTCTTGACCATGAACTCCCGGTGTTACCAGCCCGTGCAACCAATGAGCAGCGTAAGATGCATGCAAAATGGTTGGATGATAAGGTTAGGTGCTACATTTTGGCATCCATGTCCAACGAATTGCAATGCCAGCATGAGAGCATGAAGACTGCTAAGGACATACTTAATCACCTACAAGAGTTGTATGGTAAACAGAGTCGTGCAGCGAGGTTTGAAGTGTCCAAGCGGCTCTTCAAAGCCAAGATGCGCGATTAGCAATCCGTCCATTAACATGGTTTGACCATGATCAAGGATCTTGAGGAGCTTAAGAAGCTTGGCATAACCATGTACAAGGATTTGCAAACGGATTTGATCCTACAATCATTACCATCTTCATATGGGCAGTTTATTGTAAACTACCATATGAATAAAATTGAATGCACCAAGCTTGAATTGTTGAATATGTTGGTGACAACTGAGGGAGCCTTGAAAGGTTCAAGGTGCACAGTTCTCACTGCTGAGCTAGCTTCTACTTCCAAGAGAAAATCTACTGAAAAGAAGAAGAAGCAAAAGACTGAGAAAAAGCCGAAGAAGGAAGTTCCTAAGAAGAAAGTCGAACCCAAAGGAAAATGTTTCCATTGCAATGAAGATGGCCATTGGAAGAGGAACTATCCTATCTACATGGGAAACATAAAGAGCAATAAGGGTGACACGCCTTCTGAAGGTATGTCTAATATGCTCATTATAGAAACTAATCTAACGATTTCTTCTATTTCTAGTTGGGTTATAGACACTGGTTCTAGTGTTCACTTGTGCACTACCATGCAGGATCTAAAGAAAAGTAGAAGGCTTACGGAAGGTGCGGTAACCCTACGAGTTGGCAATGGAGCAAGAGTTGCTGCTATTGTTGTAGGCACATTCCCTTTAAATTTACCGTCAGGATTTAGTTTGATACTTAGAGATTGTTTTTTTGTACCTAGTGCTAGCAGAAATCTGATTTCTGTATCTTGTCTAGCACAGAAACATTATGAATTTAATTTTAATAAAGACTACGTTTCCATTTATTTGCGAAATAAACTGTTTGGACATGGTTTTATGATTGACGGTCTCTATCACCTACATATGGATGTATCTGTGAACGTATCTGAGCATACAGTGAGTACCATAGGATCTAAAAGATCTAGAGATGAGATAAATTAAAAGTATTTATTGCACCTCAGACTTGATTATATAGGAGAAGATAGAATTAACAAATTAGAGAAACATGGACTTTTGAGTTCATTGACTTCTGAGTCATATCCAATTTATGAATCCTGTCTTCAAGAAAAAATGGTCAAATTACCCTTTGTAGGACACAGGAAGAGGTCCACTGAAATACTTGCCCTAATACACACTGATGTGTGTGGCCCATTCGATGTGCAGGCTAAGGGTCAATTTTTCTACTTTATTACTTTTACCGATGATTTCTTACGGTATGGTTATGTCTATCTTATGAGACATAAATCTGAAGTATTTGAAAGATTCAAAATATTCAGATTTGAAGTAGAAAATAGACAGGAAAACTCAATAAGGTTCTTCGATCAAATCGAGGAGGAGAATACCTTAGTGGAGAGTTTTGCGATTATCTCAAACAAAATAGTATAGTTTCATAATGGACACCTCCTATAACACCGCAACTCAACGGAGTGTCAGAAAGGAGGAATCGAACTCTATTGGATATGGTCAGGTTCATGATGAGCTTCACTGACTTACCCTTATTCTTGTTGGGAGATGCCCTACTTACAGCTATCTATATATTGCATAGAGTTTTCTCTAAGTCCGTTCCTACCACACCGTATGAGATATGGTATGGTAAGAAACCAAGTCTTGGTTATCTCAAGATTTGGGGATATTCGGCCCAAGTCAAGCGACAACAGGCAGACAAGTTAGATTTAGGACAATTGGTGCTCGTTTCATTGGATATCCTAAAGAGTCATTAAAATATAATTTTTACAACCCAAAAGATCATAAAGTGTTTGTAAGCCGACATGCCATCTTCTTGGAAAAATAGTTTATCCTTGATAGAGGCAGTGGGAGAAAAATTGAGCTCGAAGAGAAATTCTCTTAAGAACAACGAGCAATTGAGCCTAGTGAACCTATTCACATTGAGCCAATACATGAAGAATCTCGTCCACTTCGTAGATCCAGTAGGATCTCCCATCCTCCTGAAAGATACTTAGGTATGCTTACAGAGGACATAGAGGAAGAGTTCCTCATGAGAGAAATAGATCATAGTAATGATCCCAAGACCTACAATGAAGCGATGTTAGACATCGACTCTAAGAAATGGATGGATGCAATGAAGTCAAAGATAGACTCCATGCATTCCAACCAAGTATGGACCTTAGTAGATCCACCTGAAGGTATTGTACCTATTGGGTTTAATTGGATCTATAAAAGAAAAATGGCTTCGGATGGCAAGGTAGAGACCTATAAGGCAATGTTGGTGGCAAAAAGTTATAGTAAGCGTGAAGGCATTGACTATTAGGATACCTTTTGATGACCCAAAGATTGATTTAAAGATTGATTTTGATGATCACAAAACCTTGAAGTATAAATACTAATGTTTGTGTTGCAAGAAGAAAGATTATTTATTTTGCAAGGAACATAGCAAGTTGGAAGAATTCAAGAAGGCCTCCAAAGCTCTCAAGAAAAGTTAGAAGAAAGCCACACCTCATTGGCCCAAGATTCAAGTTCAAAGGCTTCAATTTAGAAAAGCAAGTTTTAAGAAAAATTCAAAGGAAAGGCACTCGAGTCGACTCCTACAGTTCCGAGTCGACTCCAAGGAGCAACAGACAGCCGGACAGAAAGATTCATCTCAGAACCTGTCAACGAGTCGACTCCTGAAGAGCGCGAGTCGACTCCGATGTTCACCGAGTCGACTCCAGGGTAGTATGAGTCGACTCCTAGGAGTCACAGGCAGAAAAGTCTGAGAGCAGTTTTTGGGTCTGAGATTCGAGTCGACTCCAGTGGAACGCGAGTCGACTCCGATGGTTGGCAAGTCGACTCCAAAGAAAGTGAGAGTCGACTCTCAGAGGAACATAAGGAAAAAGACAGAAGACCAATTTACTGACTCTGAGATTCGAGTCGACTCCCGCAATACGCGAGTCGACTCCTAGACACCGCAACCCAAAGACAGAAGACGGTATTTTCGTCTCTGAGAGGCGAGTCGACTCCAAGACAGTTCGAGTCGACTCCAAGGCAGCGCGACCCCAAAAATGCAGAGGATCAGTTTTCGGGCTCTGAGAGCCGAGTCGACTCCAAGAGAATCCGAGTCGACTCGAGGAAGAAAATCAGAAAGTATGTCCTCTGGATTCATGGGATGAGCCGACTCCGAAGATGCCAAGTCAGCTCCAGATGTTGGCGAGTCGACTCCGGGTTAAGTCGAGTCGACTCCCAGTCAAGGCATGCACTTTAATTCAAATTTGGAACAGTGGCCGAGTCGTCCCCAGTAAAGCACGAGTCGACTCCTGCAACAGACGAGTCGACTCCTGATCGCGCGAGTCGACTCCGATCCCAACGGTAATATTGTCAGGAAGTGCAGACTGTGTCCAACGGCTCTATTTTTATCTCTAACGGCTATATTCTTATTTCCACGCCATCAAAAGCTATAAAAACAAGAGGAGAGCTAGGGGAGAAGTTATGGAAGTAGGAAAGAACATTTAGGAAAGAGATTTCAAAGAGATTACAAGGGAAATCTCCCAAAAGCACAAAAGGGCTATTCAAAGCAAAATAGAGAGAAGAAGAGCATCCAAGTGAATCACAAAGCTTCCTCTTCATCCGTGTGCTGCCTCGGAAATCCTCTACTTCGTGCCAAATCAGAAGAGGGTCAAGTAAAGAAGAAGCCAAGCTCCTTCATCTTCAAATCTCGTTTGAGGGCTTCTCTTTACTCTCTTTGTTTATATTGTTATATTTGCTTATTTAAGAAGCTTTGATTTGTTTTAAACTTTGATTCTAATATCTTGTAACTTGATTCAATCAAGGGATTGAATCAAGGGCTTAAGGTTTGTTGGTGAGCCAAAGGAAAAACCAACGGTGTTAGGTTTGTTGGTGAGCCTAGGATAAAACCAACGTGTAAGGGTTCGATTGTGATCCCGGAAAAACAATCGGGGTGTGTTGCCCAGTAGATACAACCCAAGAGGGGGGGTGAATTGGGTCTTTTAAAACTTTTAAACTACTTCTAGTACTTTTTGATTAATTATGCTAAGTTGTATATATGCGCAGTGAAAGTTAAACTTAGCAACAGTTTGATGTATAGAATGTGACTTGATTAAATATGCTTGCAACTAAAGGATGTCCAGATAAGAGTTAAGCAAGCAGTTTATCTAAGTAAGTGAGTGTGTTAGTTAGACAATAAGCAGAAGCATTACAAACACAACAAACATATAGTGGTTCGGTGCACCCCAGCACCTACATCCACTCCCCAAGACTTCTTGGGAATTTCACTATAATCCTACAGATTACAGCCGGTTGTTTTACAAGCTCACAACCCAACTTGTTATTTTACGAGGTCACAACGAACTCGGTCGGTTTTTCCAGGCTTACCGACTAGAACCACCTCCGATTGTTTTCCCGGGATCACAATCGAACCCTTACACGTTGGTTTTACCCTCGGCTCACCAACAAACCTAAACCCCGTTGGTTTTCCCTTTGGCTCACCAACAAACCTTACACCGTTGGTTTTCCCTTTGGCTCACCAACAAACCTTTAACCTCTTGATTCAATCCCTTGATTGAATCAAGTTACAAGATATTAAAACAAAGAATAAAAACAAATCAAAGCTTCTTAAACAAGCAAATATAACAATATAAACAAATAGAGTAAAGAGAAGCCCTCAAACGAGTTTTGAAGATGGAGGAGCTCGACTTCTTCTTTACTTGACCCTCTTCTGATTTGGCACGAAGTAGAGGATCACCGCGGCAGCACACGGATGGAGAGGAAGCTTTGGGATACACTTGGAAGCTCTTCTTCTCTCTATTTCACTTTGAATGGCCCTTATTGTGCTTATGGGAGATTTCCCTTGGAATCTCTTCCCTAAATATTTTCTCCCACTTCCATGAGTTCTCCCCTAGCTCTCTTCTTGTTTTTATAGCTTTAGATGGCGTGAAAACAAGAATATAGCCGTTAGAGACAAGAAAAAGAGCCGTTGGACACAGTCTGCATTTCCTGACAATGTTACCGTTGGGATTGGAGTCGACTCGCGCGATCAGGAGTCGGCTCGCCTGTTGCAGGAGTCGGCTTCGTGTTTTACCGGAGACGACTCGGCCACTATTCCAAATTTGAATTAATGTGCTTGCCTCGACTGGGAGTCGACTCGTCTTAACCTGGAGTCGACTCGCCAACTTCTGGAGCTGACTTGGCAATTTCGGAGTCGGCTCATCCACTGAAGTCCGTGGATCCAATTTTGAATTTTGTCCTCTCGAGTCGACTCGACTGTCCTGGGAGTCGACTCGAATCTCAGGGCCCGAACTCCCGATCCTCTGTCTTTTGGCTCGTCCAGTCTTGGAGTCGACTCGAACTTCCTTGGAGTCGACCTACCAACCATCGGAGTCGACTCGCGTTCCACTGGAGTCGACTCGAAGACTATTCTTTCGAATTTTTCCTTTGATTTTACTCCTCCAATTTGAACCTTTTGAACTTTAAACTTGGGCCAATGAATTGTAGCTTTCTTCTAACTTTTCTTGAAAGCTTTTGGAGGCCTTCTTGTGTTCTTCCAACTTGCTATGTTCCTTGCAAAATAAATATCTTTCTCCTTGCAACATAAACATTAGTATCTATACTTCAAGGTTTTGTGATCATCAAAATCAATCTATGAATCAATCTTTGGGTCATCAATCTCCCCCTTTTTGATGATGACAAAACTTGGAGTATATGCAATATAAAAGATATTGTTTTCTAGAAGTAATACATAGCTAAGTTGCATGAAGTAGAAAACATATATATTTAAAAAACATACTTCATGATAATGCTTTAGATTTAATCAGCTTAACACAATCAACATATTTCAATTTAAGCTGATTTGTATTCAATTCAAAGCATAAAGGCATTATGAGCATATACTTAGATATTTCTCCCCCTTTTTGACAACATCAAAAAGATAGTGAAACATTAAGCACAAAGATCAGAATGCTCATATATTTCTTTTCCTTATTGTACTCTGATTTGCAAGTCAAATTATTGCAAGGATATGAATCATATAACTCAAGGCAATAATATTAGAATCAGATTAATGAGCATAGATCAGAGCCAATTAAGATAATTTCAGAGCAGAACACATCGAATGTGATACCACAGATAGTTTTCTAAGCAAGTGTAGGTGGAATCTTTCTTAAGTTAATTCAAGAAGTACCACACGAATGGAAATCTAACCTCTCTTCAATAATAAGTATGAAAGCTTGTTTATTTAGGACCTTTTGCCCAATCTATTAAGTATTTTATCAACCATGAGAGCAAATTAATTAATTCTCTTAATGACTTCAAAGTTCTTTTATGATAATAGGAGCATTGGGGCACAAATATCAAAATATACATTCATGCAATTTTTGATACATCTTAGAGCTCTTTTAAAGACTTTCTTTTATTTCTTTAGAAAATAAGCACAATTTGATACATAAAATAATGAATTTGCACAAAATTGAAGTTCCAAAAAGCAAGCCAATTAGAGCTCATTAGTGAAGTTTAAAAAAAATAGATTTTCTAAGAGATACTCAAGAAAATTTAACACATTATTCTCCTCCTTTTTCATTAAATTAGAGGCTCTTAAGATTTGCAATTTGGTTCAAGAGTGATGCATGAGATATACTAACCAAATAACACGCCTCAAGGTGTATCATAAAGATTTTCAGATTTAAATTTCAGATGATACATATTGGAGAGTATAAGAATCACTTTTCATTTAGTATTCTTTCTCTCTCCTTTAGTTATAGATTTATGCGATTAAGTTCCATAAGACCTCTCCTTCTGAAATTTTCTTTCTCCCCCTCAATTGATCATTCCATTTAAGAGTTTAGAATCCTAAGATAATGTTCAATAAAATTGTCAATCTCAAAAATATATTTTCTATAAGTTTCAGCTTATTTTCATAAGACTCAAGGTTTGAGATAAGACAACCTTTATAGAACTCATCTCAAGGTAATTTAAAGCATGTCTTGCAATATAAGGAAGTTCATAAAAATCAATCCATAAGATTTAAGGTATACATCAAATTGAAGTAACTTTAGGATAAGATACTAAATATCTAAAGCTTCCCCTCAAAAGATGCATTCTTCTTTAATCATTTTAAATTGTTGAATTTCAGATTTTAGTGATAAACGTGAATAACACTGAAATTCTGTAATATCAAGAATGTAGAGTGATCTAGAATTATTCAGAATTTATGGTAATCACTCTTTCTAATCCTTTAAGAACAAGTTATGCTTTCTCCTAATCTTAGAGAAAATGTATAAAAGTATTAATCAGAAAATGATTCAATTGAAGCTCAATTTCTTTCAAAAGCATTTACATTTTCTTTCTTTTAGAGTCATTTGAGTGAACTGAAATATTTCTAGTTTTAAGATCATTCACTCTATTAATATTCTGATGGAAATCTTTAAGAATGTAGGAGAGAAAAAACATATAGATGATCATTGAGGTATATATATTTATAGAACTCAATTTCTTAATCATAGTTTTTCACCAATGTATTCATGAAACACAATAAATCTTTTTAATATCAAAATAAAATCATATATTTAGAAATTTTTGTTTGCAATCAAGATCATCGAAAGACACATCATTTGGACCAATATTAGTACACTTTGAAGATAAGAAATGATATGTTTCGGATGCGTATCGGAGCAATCAACCAAAGGCATCAGAATTAATTCTGTTTTTCTTACATTAAGATTTTATTTAGTAATCATATGGAGTTTAAACTTTTATACAAAATCGGATTCTGAATTACATAGGATTTTCAATAGAAGCTTTCTAAGTCATAATATGAGATATGTATCTTTCACAATGTAGCTCATCTTAAATTGTTACGATTGAAAAATACATATTTCAATAACATTAAAGCACTTTCAGAATCTTTGTGTTTAATTTTGAGTTTCGATACAAAATAAAGGATATTTTAACAAGTATTAGGACATTATGTATCAAAGTTAGGCAAGTAGAAAGATAGATCAATATCAATTTATTTTTCCTAAATAGAGATGTTCTTCTCTTCTCCTTTCTACAATTTTATTTAGCTTTCAGATTTTAACAATGATTATGAATGACAAATCTGAAATTTCTTTTCAATAAAACTAAACAAAAGATGTTATGTAGCAATTCAAACATTCAATCAAATTGTCCAAGTATGAAACATTACAAAATATTGAGAATCCATAAATCAAGACATCATACCATATGCAAAATATACCATGTGTTAAGTCATGCATTAAAATACTAAGTACAAGAATGTCAAGGATCAAAATCAATTCTTTTCAAATAAACTCCCCCTATTTAAATATAATCTTGCAATGATTTCATCCTTAAGGTGTGTTTTCAAGTGATTAATACTTGACTTGATTCTTCTTATATACTTTCATTTACTTTGTCATTCATTTTTACTTTCTTATGCTTTAATCTCTATTTGCTCCCTATCCGGTGGAGTTGGGAAGGGGCACGAGGTACTACCACTAGCCTCCCTCTTGTGCCGTCCCTAATATGCCCTACACCGAATAGTTGGGTCAAATAGTGCCGGGTACTACCACTAGCCTCCCCATTGGCACCATCCCTATGATGAGCAATATAGAAAGGTTAAAATGTTCACTTCTAACTTTCCCTGTTTGAGTGTAATTAGTTACAGATTTTATCTCTTCCAAACGTCTCACAAATGTTCCGAGTATACTATGTTTGTTTTGCTTTTCCTTAAGATTGGAGTATTTGCCTTTACTCAGATTTTTCATCTCTTGAACAATGTCCATTTTCTTTTCTTTATCTCTCTCCCTTTTTGTCATTCTCAAGTAATTTACATGAAAGAGTAGAATAAAGAGATAATCTTATGTATCATATAGATGTATATTATGCAAACAACATTTTCATTGTGCTCAAGGATTCATAACTTCTCACAAGTTATTTTACATCAAAATTTTAAGCATATACTTGTGTATTTCATGGTTATGACATAGGCAAAGATATATTTTAGTTTGGGCAAACCATGAAATAATTTCTAAAAGTATAAGTCAGTCAATACACATATAGACATGATATCAAAAATTAATAATTAAAGAATTTAATCATGCCATAATAGGATTTAAGTTATTGACTTTGCTCGATTAATTTGTGAGAAAGGTATCTAAAATTACCTATTCATTATATGTTCTTCAAGCCAAACTAGATTTCTTATGTGTGAACTTTTGGCTGAAGAAGATCCTCTCTCTTGTTTGCATGTGAATGTTTAGTGTATCTTACATGAAGATATCCTTCAAGTTGAAATTTCTCATTTTTCTTTCTTGAAGGAAGGTCATTAGTTTCTTTAAGATACAAAGCATTCATCCAACATATATATTTTTTAACTAGATGACTCAATATAAGATATGACAATAGTTGCATGTTGAGTCACTTTACTCAAGAGATTGCCTAAATATAAGCAAGCACATATCATTTGAACTAAAGAGATAGATTCATTAACCAAGATAGTTCAAGGACAAGCATGTGAGGCAATAGGTAGATTTATCAAGGTCAAATCAATTTTTTATTTTCAAAATCAATTTAGTTTAGATTTTATTCAATAAGGCACGCTAGCTAAATTTTAATCAACTTATCTTAAACAGTTGTTTCTATCACAATTCAGATTATGATTTATTTGTTTATCAATAAAATATGATTCATTAAAGTTAGATTGATGTCTTGCACAAGGTCACATAATGAGCATACAGTCTGGTCTACTAGCTGTATGATAAAATAATTATTCTATCATGCTTCAATACAGCTTTAAACAATAGATCTACTTTGCTCATCCTTTACAAATTCTACAAGATGGGGTCATAGACATACTTTCTTCATGCCAATCTTCTATCAGAGTTTTCTTGTGGACTAATGTTGGTCAATGAAGATCCCCTTTCTTGTTTATCTTAATTTAGAGTTTGAGAGAAGATGTTCATCATACATATTTCAAACTCACCTTACATGAGCTAAGTAAAATCTTCATATAAATCTCCATTAGTAGAACCAAGAATGATGTCATTAATGTATACTTTGAGCAAGTAAGATATCACACATTTTTGATGCAAAGAATTATCACTATTACTTTATATCAAAAAGGTTGCTTAAGCTTTTATATCATACTTTTGATGCTTGTTTCAAATCATATATTGCTTTATCATATTTGTAATGAGTGTTTTCAAATATGGTGGTTATTTAACATATATCTTCTTTAATAAAATAAGCATATAGGAGTCCATTCTACACACTCATTTGATAGACTATAAAGCTCATAAAGCAAGCAAATGATAATGATGATCTTTACTTCTAATCATGCAAGAATCAAGATCTATTTCATCTTCTAAGCAAACAATTTTTCTTCATTAAGTGCATTTCTGAAAAACTCAATTTGGTTATAATTATTAACATGTTTTCAGATTGTTATATGTAAAAGATTATCCATATACATATATAATTTAACTTTAGTATCTTGATAATAAATTATTAATCTCATAAGGAACAAAATGAATTAATATTTCTACAACTCGAATCTTTTCATTGAATGTTCTATATGCATTGCTTGATGAATGATATCCAAGAATAGAAATATCTTTATCAGATTTGGCATTATTTTCATAAGAACATATCAAGCATAGTATGCAATAGTTCATTTTCTATTTTTCAGAAGATCAAAAGAAGTTTTCATCAAAAATAGATCTAATAGAAGTCATATGTATGACAAGCAGTGATGATAGCCCCAAAAAAATCATTTAAGTAGATGACTATCATACACAATTGTCTTGTTCATTTCTTCAAGAATTCTATTAACCCTATTTTACTTAAGGTGTCCTTGGTGCTGAAATAATTAATTTCTGTATAAACTTTATCAGGATTTTGGTTTTCAACACTGTGCCATGATACTCTTTATCTTCACAGTTTGGAAACCTTTATCATTTGAAACATTTTTACAAGATTTAGCAAATACAGAAAATATTTCAATTTTATTTGCCAAGAACACATCCAATGTAAGCTTTCGAAAACTTAGTGATGGAAACAACATCTTTAGATTTAGGAATTGATTTTTGTTTGTTTCCTTAGTTAGCATGCATAGTAAACTTTGACCTTCCAGAAGATAATCTAAGTAAGCCAATGGCAAGATCTTTTGAGATTAAGTACATACTAGCTTGAGTTGATTTTATATGCCAAAGATGGTTTCTTTAATCTTGGTATTCATAGTGCATATATTCAACAGCACACCAAGTACACATTATCATATCTATGATCAATAAACAATAATGCCATGGATAAAAAACTCTCAATCAAGCATATAGAGAATTCATAGAATTATTCTTAATAAATTAATCATTTTGCAACTTATCCAATAGTGAGTAAAGTATACTATGAAGTGATTTGATCATATTTCCAAAAGTATTTTCTATATCACAAAATTGATCACTACTAGCAATTCATATCAAATACTAAGCAAAAATAATGATGAGATGCAAGGATTACTGATTTTTGTTAATAACTTTTCATAAGTATATTTTAAGTTTCTTTTGTTCCATGGGTATCTTGGTACACCTATGTGTACATCCTCATTTTCTCATTTTGGGTACCCAAGCTGGTTTGAGTCCTTGAGAGTTAGGACATATGGTTCCTTTTGGAACCCATATCTGTTTAATAGTAATAACTTTACCATTTGATTTAATTATACTAGAACGATAGGTAAAGTTGTTATTCCCATCCTTTTCATTTTTCAAATAACTTATCTTATTTAATGGTTTGCTTGATGAATTGATAACCTTTTTCTCTAGAGGTTTATTGTTAAGTAAAGGAATCAAGCCAAGTTTTGATTTATCACAAGCAACATATTGGCTTTCAAACATCATTTTTAATCGTTCTGAACTTATGGTGAATTTGTTAATAAAAGATTTTAATTGATTAATTTCTTTACTTAAGTTTTGATTTTCTTTAATTAAGCTATGATTTTTCTGAATCAATTCTTCTGAAAATGACCTTAAACTTTTATTTTCAGAATTTAGTTTGTCTTGTATTTCAGTAATAGAATTTCTTTCTTTTGAAATTTCCAAATTTAGCTTTTTAAGATTTTTGTTTTTCCTAGCTAATTTTCTACATTCACTATACAAATCATGAAAAGCATTTAAAAGTTCATCATAAGAATATTTTTCATGAAAGTCATTTGGTGTAAGATTAGATTCAGATTCTACTTTATCTTCTTGTACCATAAGACATAAGTTAGTTACCTCTTGTAGTTCATTGTTGCTCCTAACTTTCAATTCCTTGTCTGACTTTCTCTTGGTCAAGGCTTTCTTGCGCTTTACCTCTTTCTTCCTTTCTTCTTGCTTCCTCTTCTTCTTTGTCTTTAGGAAGCTGATTTGCCTCGGAGTCGACTCGGACCTTATTGGAGTCGACTCGACTAACTTGGGAGTCGACTCTGAGCTACTTGGAGTCAACTCGACTGAGGGAGATTCATCACCCTTTTCTGCAGTCTCATTGTTAGTATATAATTGAAGCATATGAGAGCTAATCTGAGATTTATCATAAATATTTTCTAAAGTATCCCAGATCTCCTTAGCAGATAAGCATGCAGAAATTTCATTAAACTTTATTTCTTGAATAGCACAATATAATATGTTCATAGCATTAGCATTTAATTGTGCTAAGTCCTTCTCATTAATATGAGAGAGTGTGTGAAGGTCATTTATTATGATTTTCCATAGATAATAGTTTTGTGATTGAATGAAAATGCGCATGCGTATTTTCCAATGTGGGTAGTTTATACCATTAAACAGTGAAGGTGTATCAATTGATTGTCCTTCTCCTAGAAAACTATCTATTTGAGTTGTCATGATCTTTGGCTCTAGTCGGTTAAGACTACAAATAATATTTGAGCACCTGCTCTGATACCACTTGTTGCCCAGTAGATACAACCCAAGAGGGGGGGTGAATTGGGTCTTTTAAAACTTTTAAACTACTTCTAGTACTTTTTGATTAATTATGCTAAGTTGTATATATGCGCAGTGAAAGTTAAACTTAGCAACAGTTTGATGTATAGAATGTGACTTGATTAAATATGCTTGCAACTAAAGGATGTCTAGATAAGAGTTAAGCAAGCAGTTTATCTAAGTAAGTGAGTGTGTTAGTTAGACAATAAGCAGAAGCATTACAAACACAACAAACATATAGTGGTTCGGTGCACCCCAGCACCTACATCCACTCCCCAAGACTTCTTGGGAATTTCACTATAATCCTACTGATTACAGCCGGTTGTTTTACAAGCTCACAACCCAACTTGTTGTTTTACGAGGTCACAACGAACTCGGTCGGTTTTCCCAGGCTTACCGACTAGAACCACCCCCGATTGTTTTTCCGGGATCACAATCGAACCCTTACACGTTGGTTTTACCCTCGGCTCACCAACAAACCTAAACCCCGTTGGTTTTCCCTTTGGCTCACCAACAAACCTTACACCGTTGGTTTTCCCTTTGGCTCACCAACAAACCTTTAACCCCTTGATTCAATCCCTTGATTGAATCAAGTTACAAGATATTAAAACAAAGAATAAAAACAAATCAAAGCTTCTTAAACAAGCAAATATAACAATATAAACAAATAGAGTAAAGAGAAGCCCTCAAACGAGTTTTGAAGATGGAGGAGCTCGACTTCTTCTTTACTTGACCCTCTTCTGATTTGGCACGAAGTAGAGGATCACCGCGGCAGCACACGGATGGAGAGGAAGCTTTGGGATACACTTGGAAGCTCTTCTTCTCTCTATTTCACTTTGAATGGCCCTTATTGTGCTTATGGGAGATTTTTCTTGGAATCTCTTCCCTAAATGTTTTCTCCCACTTCCATGAGTTCTTCCCTAGCTCTCTTCTTATTTTTATAGCTTTAGATGGCGTGAAAACAAGAATATAGCCGTTAGAGACAAGAAAAAGAGCCGTTGGACACAGTCTGCATTTCCTGACAATATTACCGTTGGGATTGGAGTCGACTCGCGCGATCAGGAGTCGGCTCGCCTGTTGCAGGAGTCGGCTTCGTGTTTTACCGGAGACGACTCGGCCACTGTTCCAAATTTGAATTAATGTGCTTGCCTCGACTGGGAGTCGACTCGTCTTAACCTGGAGTCGACTCGCCAACTTCTGGAGCTGACTTGGCAATTTCGGAGTCGGCTCATCCACTGAAGTCCGTGGATCCAATTTTGAATTTTGTCCTCTCGAGTCGACTCGACTGTCCTGGGAGTCGACTCGAATCTCAGAGCCCGAACTCCCGATCCTCTGTCTTTTGGCTCGTCCAGTCTTGGAGTCGACCCGAACTTCCTTGGAGTCGACTCGGCTCTCAGTTTGCGAAACACAGCCTTCTGCCATCTTGGTGTAGCGCTGCCTTGGAGTCGACTCGAGCTGTCTGGGAGTCGACTCGAATCTCAGAGGCAGTAACTTGGTTTTTCTGTCTGTTGATGGTCGCGGAGTCTCGGAGTCGACTCGTGCAATGCGGGAGTCGACTCGAATCTCAGAGTCCCAAAAATGCTCTCTGACTTTTTCTTTGTGTTCCGCTGAGAGTCGACTCTTGCTTTCTTTGGAGTCGACCTACCAACCATCGGAGTCGACTCGCGTTCCACTGGAGTCGACTCGAAGACTATTCTTTCGAATTTTTCCTTTGATTTTACTCCTCCAATTTGAACCTTTTGAACTTTAAACTTGGGCCAATGAATTGTAGCTTTCTTCTAACTTTTCTTGAGAGCTTTTGGAGGCCTTCTTGTGTTCTTCCAACTTGCTATGTTCCTTGCAAAATAAATATCTTTCTCCTTGCAACATAAACATTAGTATCTATACTTCAAGGTTTTGTGATCATCAAAATCAATCTATGAATCAATCTTTGGGTCATCAGGGTGGTTCTAGTCGGTGAGCCTGGAAAAACCGACCGAGTTCGTTGTGCGCTCGTAAAACAACAAGTTGGGTTGTGAGCTTGTAAAACAACCGGCTGTAATCTGTAGGATTATAGTGAAATTCCCAAGAAGTCTTGGGGAGTGGATGTAGGTGCTGGGGTGCACCGAACCACTATATGTTTGTTGTGTTTGTAATGATTCTTGTCATTGTCTAACTTACTCACTTACTTACTTAGATAAATTGCTTGCTTAACTTTTATCCGCGCATCCTTTAGTTGCAAGCATATTCAATCTAGTCACATTCTATACATCAAACTGTTGCTAAGTTTAAATTTCACTGTGCATCTATATAACTTAGCATAATTAATTAAAAAGTTTTAGAAGTAGTCTAAAAGTTTAAAAGGACCCAATTCACCCTCCCTCTTGGGTTGTATCTACTGGGCAACAAGTGGTATCAGAGCAGGTGCTCAAATATTATTTGTAGTCTTAACCAACTAGAGCCAAAGATCATGACAACCCCACATAACGTATTACCTGCTGAGGGACTGTCCACAAACAGACCTCCACTGTTTGATGGATCTAACTATATTCAATGGAAAGCTAGAATGAAAATCTTTACTCAATCACAAAACTATGAGCTATGGAATGTCATAACAAATGGCCTACACACACCCACGAAATTAATTGAAAGTATGTTTGATAAAAATTTGGCTAAACTAAATGCTAAGGCTATGAACCTATTATATTGTGCATTAGATAGGAATGAGTTTAATTACATATCTTCTTGCATAACTGCTAAAGATATATGGAATATGCTTGAAGTTAAATATGAATGCCCTAACAAATCTGAAACATCATGTGTAGAAGAAGAGCAGTATTGATGACCCAAAGATTGATTCATAGATTGATTTTGATGATCACAAAACCTTGAAGTATAGATACTAATGTTTATGTTGCAAGGAGAAAGATATTTATGTTGCAAGGAACATAGCAAGTTGGAAGAACACAAGAAGGCCTCTAAAAGCACTCAAGAAAAGTTGGAAGAAAGCTACAAGTTATTGGCCCAAGTCTCAAGTTCAAAAGATTCAAATTGGAGGAGCAAATTCAAGGAAAATTTAAAAGAATAGTCTTCGAGTCGACTCCTGAGGAATTCGAGTCGACTCCAATGCTTGGCGAGTCAACTCGAGAGTAGAACGAGTCGACTCCAGGGTGTAAAAGGCAGAAAAGTCAGAGAGGGATTTTCGACCCTGAGATTCGAGTCGACTCCTGAGGAATGCGAGTCGACTCCAATGGTTGTCGGGTCGACTCCAAAGAAAGCGAGAGTCGACTCTCAGTGGTACACAAGGGAAAACTCAGAGAAGCAGTTTTTGGACACTGAGATTCGAGTCGACTCCCACAAAGTCCGAGTCGACTCCAAAGACAGCGCAACCCCAAGACAGAAGACGGTATTTTCGTCTCTGAGAGGCGAGTCGACTCCAAGACAAGTCGAGTCGACTCCAAGGCAGCGCGGGTCCAAAATACAGAGGATCAGTTTTCCGACTCTGAGATTCGAGTCGACTCCCAGACAGCTCGAGTCGACTCCAAGGCAGCACTACACTAAGATGGCAGAAGACCAACTTTCGAAAACTGAGAGCCGAGTCGACTCCAAGGAAGTTCGAGTCGACTCCAAGACTGGACGAGCCAAAAGACAGAGGATCGGGAGTTCGGGGTCTGAGATTCGAGTCGACTCCCAGGACAGTCGAGTCGACTCGAGAGGACAAAATTCAAAATTGGATCCACGGACTTCAGTGGATGAGCCGACTCCGAAATTGCCAAGTCAGCTCCAGAAGTTGGCGAGTCGACTCCGGGTTAAGACGAGTCGACTCCCAGTCGAGGATGCACCATAATTCAAATTTGGAACAGTGGCCGAGTCGTCTCCAGTAAAGCACGAGTCGACTCCTGCAACAGGCGAGTCGACTCCTGATCGCGCGAGTCGACTCCGATCCCAACGGTAATATTGTCAGGAGGTGCAGACTGGTTCCAACGGCTCTATTTTTGTCTCTAACGGCTATATTCTTGTTTCCACGTTATCAAAAGCTATAAAAACAAGAAGAGAGCTAGGAGAGAACTTATGGAAGTGGGAGAGATCATCTAGGAAAGAGATCTCAAAGAGATTACAAAGGAAATCTCCCATAAGCACAAAAGGGCCATCCAAAACGAAATAGAGAGAAGAAGAGCATCCAAGTGAATCCGAAAGCTTCCTCTCCATCCGTGTGCTGCCTCGGGGATCCTCTACTTCATGCCAAATCAGAGGAGGATCAAGTAAAGAAGAAGCCGAGCTCCTCCATCTTCAAAACTCGTTTGAGGGCTTCTCTTTACTCTATTTGTTTATATTGTCATATCTGCTTGTTTAAGAAGCTTTGATTTGTTTTTATTCTTTGTTTTAATATCTTGTAACTTGATTCAATCAAGGGATTGAATCAAGGGGTTAAAGGTTTGTTGGTGAGCCAAAGGGAAAACCAACGGTGTAAGGTTTGTTGGTGAGCCAAAGGGAAAACCAACGGGATTAAGGTTTGTTGGTGAGCCAAAGGGAAAACCAACGGGGTTTAGGTTTGTTGGTGAGCCGAGGGTAAAACCAACGTGTAAGGGTTCGATTGTGATCCCGGGAAAACAATCGGAGTGGTTCTAGTCGGTGAGCCTGGGAAAACCGACCGAGTTCGTTGTGCGCTCGTAAAACAACAAGTTGGGTTGTGAGCTTGTAAAACAACCGGCTGTAATCGGTAGGATTATAGTGAAATTCCCAAGAGGTCTTGGGGAGTGGATGTAGGTGCTGGGGTGCACCGAACCACTATATGTCCTTTGTGTTTGTAATGCCTCTAGTTATTGTCTAACTAACACACTTACTTACTTAGATAAATTGCTTGCTTAATTCTTATCCGCACATCCTTTAGTTGCAAGCATATTTAATCAAGTCGAAGTCTATACATCAAACCCTTGCTAAGTTTAACTTTCACTGTGCATCTATACAACTTAGCATAGTTACTCATAAAGTTTTAGAAGTAGCATAAAAGTTTTAAAAGACCCAATTCACCCCCCCTCTTGGGTTGTATCTACTGGGCAACAAGTGGTATCAGAGCAGGTGCTCAAATATTATTTGTAGTCTTAACCGACTAGAGCCAAAGATCATGACAACTCAAATAGATAGTTTTCTAGGAGAAGGACAAGCAATTGACACACCTCCACTATTTAATGGCATAAACTATGCACATTGGAAAATACGCATGCGCATCTTTATTCAATCACAAAACTATTACTATTGGAAAATCATAATAAATGACCCTCACACACTCTCTCAAACTTTTAATGAAAAAGACTTAGCACAATTAAATGCTAAAGCTATGAACATATTATATTGTGCGATTCAAGAAACAATGTTTAATGAAATTTCTGCATGCTTATCTGCAAAGGAGATCTGGGATACTTTAGAAAATATTTATGAGAAATCTCAGAGTAGCTCACATGTACTTCAATTGCATACTAACAATGAGACTGCAGAAAAAGGTGTTGAAACTTCCATCTCAGTCGAGTCGACCCCAAGTATTTCAGAGTCGACCCTCAAGTTAACCGAGTCGACTCCAATAAGGTCCGAGTCGACTCCAAGGCAAATCAGCTTCCTAAAGACAAAGAAGAAGAGGAAGCAAGAAGAAAGGAAGAAAGAGGTAAAACGCAAGAAAGCCTTGACCAAGAGAAATTCAGACAAAGAATTGAAAGTTAGGAGCAACAGTGAACTACAAAAGGTAACTAATTTATGTTTTATGGCATTAGAAGAAAAAGTAAAATCTGAATCTAATTTCAAACCAAACGAATCTCATGAAGAATTTTCTTATGATGAACTTTTAAATGCTTTTCATGAGTTGTATAGTGATTGTAGAAAATTATCTGTAAAGAATAAAAATCTTAAGAAACTAAATTCTGAAAATGAAAGCTTAAGGTCATTTTCAGAAGAATTGATTCAGAAAAATCATAGCTTAATTAAAGAAAATCAAAACTTAAGTAAAGAAATTAACCAATTAAAATGTTTTATTAACAAATTCACTGTAAGTTCAGAAAGATTAAAAATGATGTTTGAAAGCCAATATGCTGATTTTGATAAATCAAAATTTAGCTTGACTCCTTCACTTAGCCATA
Source organism: Phoenix dactylifera (assembly GCF_051530095.1). NCBI lineage: Eukaryota > Viridiplantae > Streptophyta > Magnoliopsida > Arecales > Arecaceae > Phoenix > Phoenix dactylifera. Next base: position 7,601,225 of record NC_143195.1, on the reverse strand, counting down.
AATCTCTAGAGAAAAAGGTTATCAATTTACCAAGCAAACCATTAAATAAGATAACTTATTTCAAAAATGAAAAGGATGGGAATAACAACTTTACCTATCGTTCTAGTATAATTAAATCAAATGGTAAAGTTATTATTATTAAACAGATATGGATTCCAAAAGGAACCATATGTCCTAACTCTCAAGGACTCAAGCAAGCTTGGGTACCCAAAATGAGAAAATGAGGATGTACACATAGGTGTACCAAGGTACCTATGGAACATAAAGAAACTTAAAAAGTTATTAACAAAAAAATAATGAAATCAGTAATTCTTGCATCTCATCATTATTTGTGCTTTAGTATTTGATATGATTTGCTAGTAGTGATCAATTTTGTGATATAGAAAATACTTTTGGAAATATAATCAAATCTCTTCATTTTTTTGGTATACTTTACTCACTATTGGATAAGTTGCTAAATGATTAATCAATTTATTAAGAATAACTCTATGAATTCTCTATATGCTTGATTGAGAGTTTTTATCCATGGCATTATTGTTTATTGATCATAGATATGATAATGTGTACTTGGTATGTTTTTAAATATATGCACTATGAATACCAAGATTAAAGAAACCATCTTTAGCATACAAAATCAACTCATGCTAGTATATACTTAATCTCAAAAGACCTTGCCATTGGCTTACTTAAATTATCTTCTTAAAGGTCAAAGTTTTGCTATGCATGCTAACTAAGGAAACAACCAAAAATCATTTCTAAATCTAAAGATGTTGTTTCCATCTCTAAGTTTTCAAAAGCTTACATTGGATTTGTTCTTGGAAAATAAACTTGAAAATATTTTCTGTAGTTGCTGAATCTTGTAAAAGTGTTTCAAATGATAAAGGTTTCCTAACTGTGAAGATAAAGAGTATCATGGCACAGTGTTGAAAACCAAAATCCTGATAAAGTTTATGCAGAAATTAACTATTTCAGCACCAAGGACATCTTAAGTAAAATAGGGGTAATAGAATTCTTGAAGAAATGAAAAAGACAACTGTGTATGATAGTCATCTACTTAAATGATTTTTAAAAAGCTATCATCACTGCTTGTCATACATATGATTTCTATTAGATCTATTTTTGATGAAAACTCCTTTTGATCTTCTGAAAAATGGAAAATGAACCATTGCATATCTTTCATATTTTTCAGTCGTACATGTTATGCTTGATATGTTCTTATGAAAAATAATGCCAAATCTGATAGAGATATGTCTATCCTTGGATATCATTCATCAAGCAATGTATATAGAATATTCAATGAAAAGATTTTAGTTGCAAAAATATCAAGTCGTCTTATTCTCTATGAGACTAATGATTTACTGTCAAGATGCTAAGATCAAATTATATATGGTTAATCTTTTACATATAACAATCTGAAAACTTGTTAATAATTATAACAAAATTGAGTTTTTCAGAAATGCACTTAATGAAGAAAAATTGATAACTACTAAAAGACTGAATCAAGAAAAGATGAAATAGATCTTGATTCTTGCATGATTAAAAGTAAAGATCACCACTATCATTTGCTTGACTCATGAGCTTTATATTCTGTCAAATGAATGTGTAGAATTCACTCCTATGTGGTTATTTCATTAAAAAGTAGATCTATTGTTTAAAGCTGTATTAAAGCATGATAGAATAATTATTTTATCATACAGCTAGTAGACCAGATTGTATGCTCATTATGTGACCTTGTGCAAGACTTCAATCTAACTTTAATTAATCATATTTTATTGATAACAAATACGTCATAATCTGAATTTTGATAGAAACAAACGCTTAAGATAAGTTGATTAAAACTTAGTTAACACATCTTATTGATAATTATCTTAAGCAAATAGAATCTAAACTAAATTGATTTGACCTTGATAAATCTGTCTATTGCCTCACATGCTTGTCCTTGAACTATCTTGGTTAATGAATCTATCTCTTTAGTTCAAGTGATATGTGCTTGCTTATATTTAGGCAATCTCTTGAGTAAAGTGACTCAACATGCAACTATTGTCATATCTTATATTGAGTCATCTAGTTAAAAATATATATGTTGGATGAATGCTTTGTATCTTAAAGAAACTAATGACCTTCCTTCAAGAAAGAAAAATGAGAAATTTCAACTTGAAGGATATCTTCATGTAAGATACACTAAAGATTCACATGCAAACAAGAGAGAGGATCTTCTTCAGCCAAAAGTTCACACATAAGAAATCTAGTTTGGCTTGAAGAACATATAATGAATAGGTAATTTAGATACCTTTCTCACAAATTAGTTGAGCAAAGTCAGTAACTTAAACCTTATTATGGCATGATTAAATTCTTTAATTATTAATTTTTGATATCATGTCTATATGTGTAGTGACTGACTCATACTTTTAGAAATTATTTCATGGTTTGCCCAAACTAAAATATATCTTTGCCTATATCATAACCATGAAATACACAAGTATATGCTTAAAATTTTGATGTAAAATAACTTGTGAGAAGTTATGAATCCTTGAGCACAATGAAAATGTTGTTTGCATAATATACATCTATATGATACATAAGATTATCTCTTTATTCTACTCTTTCATGTAAATTACTTGAGAATGACAAAAAGAGAGAGAGATAAAGAAAAGAAAATGGACATTGTTCAAGAGATGAAAAATCTGAGTAAAGGCAAGTACTTCAATCTTAAGGAAAAGCAAAACAAGCATAATATATTCGGCACATTTGGAAGGGATAAAATCTATAATTAATTACACTCAAACAGGGAGAGTTTGGAGTGAATATTTTAACCTTTCTATATTGCTCATCATAGGGATGGTGCCAATGGGGAGGCTAGTGGTAGTACCCGGCACTATTTGACCCAACTATTCGGTGTAGGGCATATTAGGGACGGCACAAGAGGGAGGCTAGTGGTAGTACCTCGTGCCCCTTCCCAACTCCACCGGATAGGGAGCAAATAGAGTATAGAGCATAAGAAAGTAAAAATGAAAGACAAAGTTAATAAAAGTATATAAGAAGAATCAAGTCAATTTTTTAAACACTTGAAAACATACTTTAAGGATGAACTCAGTGCAAGATTATATATAAATAGGGGGAGTTTATTTGAAAAGAATTGATTTTGATCCTTGACATTCTTGTACTTAGTATTTTAATGCATGACTTAACACATGGTATATTTTGCATATGGTATGATGTCTTGATTTATTGATTCTCAATGTTTTGTAATGCTTCATCCTTGGACAATTTGTTTGAATGTTTGAATTGCTACATAACATCTTTTGTTTGGTTCTATTGAAAAGAAATTTCAGATTTGTCATTCATAATCATCTCTAAAATCTGAAAGTCGAATAAAATTGTAGAAAGGAGAAGAGAAGAGTATCTCTATTTAGGAAAAATAAATTGATTTTGATCTATCTTTCTAATTGCCTAACTTTGATACATAATGTTCTAATACTTGTTAAAATATCCTTATTTTGTAATAATTTAAGATGAGCCACAATGTGAAAGATACATATCTCAAACTATGACTTAAAAAGCCTCTATTGAAAATCTTTATGAAATTCAGAATATGATTTTGTATAAAAGTTTAAACTCCATATGATTACTAAATAAAATGTTAATGTAAGAAAAACAGAATTTATTTTGATCGCTCCGATACACTTCCGAAACATATCATTTCTTATCTTCAAAGTGTACTCATATTGGTCTAAATGGTGTGTCTTTCAATGATCTTGATTACAAGCAAATATTTTTAAATATATGACTTTATTTTAATATTTAAAATTTTATTGAGCTTCATGTGTACATAGCTGAAAAACTGTGATTAAGAAATTGAAGTTTATAAAATATATACCTCAATGATCATCTATATGTTTTTCCCTCCTACATTATAAAAGACTTCCATTAATATAGTGAATGATCTTAAAGCCTAGAAATATTTCACCTCACTCAAATGAGTCTAAAAGAAAGAAAATGTAAATGGTTTTGAAAGAAACTGAGCTTCAAATGAATCATTTTTGATTAATATTTCAGTACATTTTCTCAAAGTTGAAGAGGAAGCATACCTTGTTCTTAAAGGATTAGAAAGAGTAATTGCTACAAATTTTGAATAATACTAGATTACTCTACATTCTCGATGTCATAGAATTTCAGTGTTATTCACGTTTATCACTATAATCTGAAATTCAACAATTTAAAATGATTAAAGAAGAATGCATCTTTTGAGGGGGAGCTTTAGATATTCAGTATCCTATCCCAAAGACACTTTATTTTGATGCATGCTTTGAACTTTATGGATTGATTTTGATGAACCTCCTTGTATTGCAAGACATGCTTTAATTACCTTGAGATGAGTTCTATAAAGGTTGTCTTATCTCAAACCTTGAGTCTTATGAAAATAAGCTGAAACTTATAGAAAATATATTTTTGAGATTGACAATTTTGTTGAACATTATCTTAGGATTCTAAACTCTTAAAGGGAATGATCAATTGAGGGGGAGAAAGAAAATTTCAGAAGGAGAGGTCTTATGGAACTTAATTACATGAATCTATAGGAGAGGGAAAGAATACTAAATGAAAAGTGATCCTAATACTCTCCAATATGTATCATCTGAAATTTAAATCTGAAAATCTTTATGATACACCTTGAGGCGTGTTATTTGGTTAGTATATCTTATGCATCACTCATGAACCAAATTACAAATCTTGAGAGCCTCTAACTTAATGAAAAAGGGGGAGAATAACGTGTAATTGACTTGAACTTTAGAACTTAAATTGTGTGCCAATTCATATAGTTATGTATCAAATTGTGCTTACTTTCTACAGAGATAAAAGAAAGTCTCTAAAGAAATCATGTTGCATGATTTCATATTTTGGTGTTTGTGCCCCAATGATCTTATTATCATTAAAGAACTTTGAAGTTATTAAGACTTAATGATCCAACATGATGATGTGTCTTTTACATATATAGGTTTTGACCTGTTACTCTGAAAATTAATTAAATTGCTCTCCTGTTGATAAAACACTTAATAGATTGGGCAAAAGATCTTAAATGAACAAGCTTTCATACTTATTATTGAAGAGATGTTAGACTTCCATTCGTGCTTTTCATTGAATATCATTTGTGGTACTTCTTGAATTAACCTAAGAGAGATTCCACCCACACTTGATTAGAAAACTATCTGTGGTATCAAATTAGAAAACTTCTTGAAATCACATTCAATGTGTTCTGCTCTGAAATTATCTTAATTGGCTCTGATCTGTGCTCACTAATCTGATTCCAATATTATTGCCTTGAGTTATATGATTCATATTCTTGCAATAATTCAACATTCAAATCAGAGTACAATAAGGAAAAGAAATATTTGTGCTTAATGTTTCCCTATTTTTTTTGATGTTGTCAAAAAGGGGGAGAAATATTTAAGTATATGCTTATAATGCTTTTTGTATTGAGTACAAATCAGCTTAAATTGATTGTGTTAAGCTGATTGAATCTAAAGCAGTATCATGAAGTATGTTTCAAATATATATGTTTTCTACTTCATGCAACTTAGCTATGTATTACTTCTAGAAAACAATATCTTTTATATTGCATATACTCCAAGTTTTGTCATCATCAAAAAGGGGGAGATTGATGACCCAAAGATTGATTCATAGATTGATTTTGATGATCACAAAACCTTGAAGTATAGATACTAATGTTTATGTTGCAAGGAGAAAGATATTTATGTTGCAAGGAACATAGCAAGTTGGAAGAACACAAGAAGGCCTCTAAAAGCACTCAAGAAAAGTTGGAAGAAAGCTACAAGTTATTGGCCCAAGTCTCAAGTTCAAAAGATTCAAATTGGAGGAGCAAATTCAAGGAAAATTTAAAAGAATAGTCTTCGAGTCGACTCCTGAGGAATTCGAGTCGACTCCAATGCTTGGCGAGTCAACTCGAGAGTAGAACGAGTCGACTCCAGGGTGTAAAAGGCAGAAAAGTCAGAGAGGGATTTTCGACCCTGAGATTCGAGTCGACTCCTGAGGAATGCGAGTCGACTCCAATGGTTGTCGGGTCGACTCCAAAGAAAGCGAGAGTCGACTCTCAGTGGTACACAAGGGAAAACTCAGAGAAGCAGTTTTTGGACACTGAGATTCGAGTCGACTCCCACAAAGTCCGAGTCGACTCCAAAGACAGCGCAACCCCAAGACAGAAGACGGTATTTTCGTCTCTGAGAGGCGAGTCGACTCCAAGACAAGTCGAGTCGACTCCAAGGCAGCGCGGGTCCAAAATACAGAGGATCAGTTTTCCGACTCTGAGATTCGAGTCGACTCCCAGACAGCTCGAGTCGACTCCAAGGCAGCACTACACTAAGATGGCAGAAGACCAACTTTCGAAAACTGAGAGCCGAGTCGACTCCAAGGAAGTTCGAGTCGACTCCAAGACTGGACGAGCCAAAAGACAGAGGATCGGGAGTTCGGGGTCTGAGATTCGAGTCGACTCCCAGGACAGTCGAGTCGACTCGAGAGGACAAAATTCAAAATTGGATCCACGGACTTCAGTGGATGAGCCGACTCCGAAATTGCCAAGTCAGCTCCAGAAGTTGGCGAGTCGACTCCGGGTTAAGACGAGTCGACTCCCAGTCGAGGATGCACCATAATTCAAATTTGGAACAGTGGCCGAGTCGTCTCCAGTAAAGCACGAGTCGACTCCTGCAACAGGCGAGTCGACTCCTGATCGCGCGAGTCGACTCCGATCCCAACGGTAATATTGTCAGGAGGTGCAGACTGGTTCCAACGGCTCTATTTTTGTCTCTAACGGCTATATTCTTGTTTCCACGTTATCAAAAGCTATAAAAACAAGAAGAGAGCTAGGAGAGAACTTATGGAAGTGGGAGAGATCATCTAGGAAAGAGATCTCAAAGAGATTACAAAGGAAATCTCCCATAAGCACAAAAGGGCCATCCAAAACGAAATAGAGAGAAGAAGAGCATCCAAGTGAATCCGAAAGCTTCCTCTCCATCCGTGTGCTGCCTCGGGGATCCTCTACTTCATGCCAAATCAGAGGAGGATCAAGTAAAGAAGAAGCCGAGCTCCTCCATCTTCAAAACTCGTTTGAGGGCTTCTCTTTACTCTATTTGTTTATATTGTCATATCTGCTTGTTTAAGAAGCTTTGATTTGTTTTTATTCTTTGTTTTAATATCTTGTAACTTGATTCAATCAAGGGATTGAATCAAGGGGTTAAAGGTTTGTTGGTGAGCCAAAGGGAAAACCAACGGTGTAAGGTTTGTTGGTGAGCCAAAGGGAAAACCAACGGGATTAAGGTTTGTTGGTGAGCCAAAGGGAAAACCAACGGGGTTTAGGTTTGTTGGTGAGCCGAGGGTAAAACCAACGTGTAAGGGTTCGATTGTGATCCCGGGAAAACAATCGGAGTGGTTCTAGTCGGTGAGCCTGGGAAAACCGACCGAGTTCGTTGTGCGCTCGTAAAACAACAAGTTGGGTTGTGAGCTTGTAAAACAACCGGCTGTAATCGGTAGGATTATAGTGAAATTCCCAAGAGGTCTTGGGGAGTGGATGTAGGTGCTGGGGTGCACCGAACCACTATATGTCCTTTGTGTTTGTAATGCCTCTAGTTATTGTCTAACTAACACACTTACTTACTTAGATAAATTGCTTGCTTAATTCTTATCCGCACATCCTTTAGTTGCAAGCATATTTAATCAAGTCGAAGTCTATACATCAAACCCTTGCTAAGTTTAACTTTCACTGTGCATCTATACAACTTAGCATAGTTACTCATAAAGTTTTAGAAGTAGCATAAAAGTTTTAAAAGACCCAATTCACCCCCCCTCTTGGGTTGTATCTACTGGGCAACAAGTATCATATGGCAAATTCATGTTTCATGGCACATGAGGTACATGCTGAAACTGAAAGCAATTTTACATTTGATGAACTTCACGATGCCTTTTCTGATTTGTATTTAGAATATAAGAAACTTGTTTGTAAGAACAAGAACTTGAGGAAAGAAAATCAAGAACTAAATCAGAAAAACCAACTTCTCACTGAAAGCCATGATAAACTTAAGAAAAATAATGAATTGCTTTCAGAAGATAACAAAAGATTAACTAAAGAAGTTGACACATTAAAACCCGTTGTTGAAAGATCTACTTTGAGCTCTGAAAAGTTGAATCTAATTATAAATAATCAAAGAGCTGAATTTGATAATATTGGATTGGGATGTCAACCTTGGTACACCCAAAAATCTTTCAAGAATATGTTTGTTAAAACAGTTTCTAATCATTTTAAAATAGATTCTTATAATGTTGATAAACAGGAACAAAGGTTATGCAAAATCTCTTCTGTTCCTAAATCTGTACATTACAAATTTGATAAACCTAAAAGGCAAAAACAGAAAACTGAAGGGTTATCTACCACTCATGTTAAATCCATGTTTGTTAAATTTAATAAGAAGATGCAGAAATACACTTCTTGTAGCCCTAAAATCTACAAGCCGATGGACAAAATAGCTATTAAGAAAATATGGGTTCCAAAAGGAACAATAATAGCTAACCTGCACGGACCCAAAAGAGCTTGGGTTCCAAAGTTGAAAATCTAAATATTTTCTGCAGGTGTGTCTAGCACTCAAGGCTCCAACAAAAGATGTTAAATTGGACATTGGGTGCTCTAGACATATATTAAAGAATGAAACTTAAAATATACTTAAGAAAAGTGACTAAAATGGAAGAAATAATGAAATTAGTAATTCTTGCATCCTCTCATACTGAAATTATTTTATTAGTTGATTAAAACACATCTTGCAAGTATTAATCATTCTTTTCTTGTGATATAAGTGATATTTCTGATATGAAAAGAAAATATATCCAAATCACTCCATCTTTCTAGATTATGCTTTACTTATAGATGGATAATTTGGTAAATCAATTCTCCTAAGAATAACTCAATGAATTCTCTATATGCTTGACTGAGAGTTTTTATCCATGGCATTATTGTTCATTGATCATAGATATGAAAATGTGTACTTGGTATATCTTTGAATATATGCATTATAAATACTATGATCAAAGAATTCTTTTTGGCATATAAAATTAACTTATGCTAGTATGGACCTAATCTCAAAAGATCTTGTCATTGGTTTACTTAGAATATCTTCTGCAAGGTCAAAGTTTACTATGCATGTTAACTAAGGAAACAAACAAGAATCAATTTCTAAATCTAAAGATGTTGTTTCCATCACTAAGTTTTCACAAGCTTACATTGGATTTGTTTTTGGCAAGCAAAATTAAAGTATTTTCTGCATTTGCTAAATCTTGTGAAAGGGATCAAATGAAAAAGGTTTGCAAACTATGAAAGTAAAAGAAGTATCATGGCATAGTGTTGAAAACCAATTTTGTATTAAGTTGTGCACAGAAAATAATATTGAATACAATTATTTCTGCACCAAAGAACACCATAAGTAAAATAGGGTTACTAGAATCCTTGAAGAAATGAAAAAGGCAATGTTGTACGATAGTCATTTAAAAGCTATCATCATTGCTTGTCATATATATGGTTTCTATTAGGTCTATTTTTGATGAAAACTCCATTTGATCTTCTGAAAAATAGAAAATGAACTACTGCATATCTTTCATATTTTTCAGTCGTACACGTTATACCTGATATATTCTTATGAAAATAATGCCAAATCTGATAAAGATATTTCTATCCTTGGATATCATTCATCAAGCAATGCATATAGAATATTCAATGAAAAGATTCTAGTTAAAGAAATATCAATTCAGTTTATTCTTTATGAGACTAATGATTCATTATCAAGATACTAAAATCAAATTATATATGGATATGTTTAATCTTTTACATATGACAATCTGAAAACTTGTTAATAATTAGAACCAAATTGAGTTTTCAGAAATGCACTTAATGAAGAAAAATTGGTGACTACTAAAAGATTCAATCAAGAAAAGATGAATTAGATCTTGATGAAATTCTTGCATGATTAGAAGTAAAGATCACCATTATCATTTGCTTGCTTTATGAGCTTTATATTCTGTCAAATGAATGTGTAGAATATACGTCTATGTGGTTATTTCATTTAAAAAAAATCTATGTAAAATAACCACCTTATTTGAAAACACTCATTACCAATATGATAAAGCAATATGTGATTTGGAACAAGCATCAAAAGCATGATAGAATAATTATTTCATCATACACCTAATAGACCAGATTGTGTGATCATTATGTGCCCTTATGCAAGACTTCAATCTAACTCTAATGAATCATAATTTATTGATAACAAATGAATCATAATCTGAATTTTGATAGAAACAATTGTTTAAGGCAATTTGATCAAAACTTAGCTAGCATGCCTTATTGATAATTATCTTAAGCAAATAGAATCTAAGCTAAATTGATGTTGAAAATAAAAAATTAATTTGACCTTGATGAATCTTCCTATTGCTTCACATGCTTGTCCTTGAACAGTCTTGGTTAATGAAACTATCTCTTTAGTTCAAGTGACATATGTTTGCTTATGTTTAGGCAATCTCTTGAGTAAAGTGACTCAACATTCAATTATTATCATATCTTAGGTTGAGTTACCTAGTTAAGAAATATGCTATATGAATGTTTTGTATCTTGAAGAAACTAATAACTTTCTTTCAAGAAAGAAAAGAATTTTGTTAATAATGCAGGATCCTTGAGCAAGAAAATGAGAGATTTCAACTTGAAGGACACCTCCACATAAGATACAACAAACATTCAAATGCAAACAAGAGAGAGGATCTTCTTCAGCCAAAAGTTCACACGTAAGAAATCTAGTTTGGCTTGAAGAATATATATATATAATGAATAGGTAATTTTAGATACCTTTCTCACAAATTAATTGAGCAAAGTCAATAACTTAAATCTTATGATGGCATGATTAAATTCTTTAATTATTAATTTTTGATATCATGTCTATATGTGTATTGACTGACTTATACTTTTAGAAACTGTTTCATGGTTTGCCCAAACTAAATGATTTCTTAGCCTATATCATAACCATGAAATACACAAGTATATGCTTAAAATTTTGGATGTAAAATAACTTGTGAGAAGTTATGAATCCATGAGCATAATGAAAATGTTGTTTGCATGATATACATATATATGATACATAAGATTAATTCTTTATTCTGCTCTTTCATGTAAATTACTTGAGAATAACAAAAAGAGAGAGAGATAAAGAAAAGAAAATGGATATTATTCAAGAGAAGTAAAATCTAAGTAAAGGCAAATACTTCATCTTAAGGAAAAGCAAAACAAGCATAATATATTTGACTTGTGAAAGGGATAAAATCCGTAATGAATTACACTTAAATAGAGGGAGAGTTTAAAGTAAATAGTTTAACCTTTCTATATTGCTCATCATATGGATGGTGCCAATGGGGAGGCTAGTGGTAGTACCCGGCACTATTTGACCCAACTATTCGGTGTAGGGCATATTAGGGACGGCACAAGAGGGAGGCTAGTGGTAGTACCTCGTGCCCCTTCCCAACTCCACCGGATAGGGAGCAAGTAGAGTATAGAACATAGGAAAGTTAAAAATGAAAGACAAAGTAAATGAAAGTATATAAGAAGAATCAAGTCAAATTTTTAATCACTTGAAAACACACTTTAAGGATGAAATCAGTGCAAAATTATATTTAAATAGGGGGAGTTTATTTGAAAAGAATTGATTTTGATCCTTGACATTCTTTTTCTTAATATTTTAATGCATGACTTAACACATGATATATTTTGCATATGGCATGATGTTCTGAATTATGGATTCTCAATATTTTGTAATGTTCCATGATTGGATAATCTGATTGAATGTTTGAAATACTATATGAAGTTATTTTATTTTATTATTGAAAAAAAATTTCAGATTTGTCGTTCACAATCATCTCTAAAATCTGAAAGTTGAATAAATTTGTAAAAAGGAGAAGAGAAGGATATCTCTATTTAGAGAAAATAAATTGATTTTGTTCTATCCTTCAACTTGCCTAAATTTGGTATATAATGTTCTAATTCGTACCAAAACTCAACATTAAATACGAAGATTCTGAAAGTGCTCTAATGTTATTGAAATATGTGTCTTCAATCATAATGATTTAAGATGAGCTACAAAGTAGAAGATACATATCTCAAATTTTGAGAGCCTTCTTGGAAATTCTTATGAAAATTCAGAATCTGATTTTGTATAAAAGCTTAAACTCAATATGATTTCTAAATAAAATCTTAATGTAAGAAAAACAGAATTAATTTTGGTATTGCTCCGATACGCATCCGAAACATATCATTTCTTATCTTTAAAGTGTACTAATATTGGTCCAAATGATGTGTTTTTTCGATGATCTTGATTGCAAACAAAAATTTCTAAAATATATGATCTTATTTTGATTTTAAAAAGATTTATTGTGCTTCATGTATACATTGATGAAAAACTATGATTAAGAAATTGAGTTCTATAAATGATCATCTATATTTTTTTTTTCTCTCCTACATTCTTAAAGACTTCCATCAGAATATATATAGAGTGAATGATCTTAAAGCTAGAAATATTTCAGCTCACTCGAATGATTCTAAAAGAAAGAAAATGTAAATGCCTTTGAAAGAAACTGAGCTTCAAATGAATCATTTTCTGATAAATATTTCTATACATTTTTCTCTAAGATTAGGAGAAAGCGTAACATGTTCTTAAAGGATTAGAAAGAGTGATTACTATAAATTTTGAATAATTCTAGATCACTCTACATTCTTGATATCATAAAGTTTCAGGTTTATTCACGTTTAACATTAAAATCTGAAATTCAACAAAAGAAAAGAATGATTAAAGAAGTATGCATCTTTTGAGGGGGAGCTTTAGATATCTTATCCTAAAGTTACTTCAATTTGAAGCATACCTTGATTTTTATGGATTGATTTTGATGAACCTTCTTATATTGCCACACTTGCTTTAATTATATAATAAGTTTATACCTTGAGATGAGTTCTATAAAGGTTGTCTTATCTCAAACCTTAAGTCTTATGAAAATAAGCTGAAACTTATAGAAAATATATTTTTGAGATTGACAATTTTATTGAACATTATCTTCAAATTCTAAACTCTTAAATGGAATGATCAATTAAGGGGGAGAAAGAAAATTTCAGAAGGAAAGATCATCTGAAGCTAAATCGCATAAATCCATAACTAAAGGAGAGAGAAAGAATACTAAATGAAAAGTGATCCTAATGCTCTCCAATATTTATCATCTGAAATTTAAATCTGAAAATTTTTACGATACACCTTGAAGCTTGTTATTTGGTTAGTATATCTTATGCATCAATCATGAACCAAATTGCAATTCAAATAGTTGATCTTAAGAGCCTCTAATTTAATGAAAAAGGGGGAGAATAACGTGTTGAATTTGCTTGAGTATCTTTTAGAAAATCTATTTTGAAATTTACTAATGAGTCCTAATTGGCTTGCTCTTTAGAACTTAAATTGTGTGCCAATTCATATTTTTTATGTATCAAATTGTGCTTATTTTCTAAAAGAACAAAAGAAAGTCTTTAAAGGAGCTCTGAGATGAATCATAAATTGCATGAATTCATATTTTAGCATTTGTGCCCCAATACTCTTATTATCATAAAAGAACCTTGAAGTCATTAAGAATTAATGATCCAACATGATGATATGTCTTTCAAATATATAAGTTTTGATCTTTTACTCTGAAAATCAATTAAATTGCTCTCATGTTGAGAAAATACTTAACAGATTGGGCAAAAGGTCTTAAATGAACAAGCTTTCATACTTATTAAAGAGAGGTTAGATTTTCACTCATGTGTTTCTTTGAATATCATTCGTGGTACTTCTTGAATTAACTTAAGAAAGATTCCACCTACACTTGATTAGAAAACTATCTGTGGTATCAAATTAGAAAACTTCTTAAAATCACATTCGATGTGTTCTTCTCTAAAATTATCTTAATTGTCTCTGATCTATGCTCATTAATCTGATTCTAATATTATTGCCTTGAGTTATATGATTCATATCCTTGCAATAATTTGACATGCAAATCAGAGTACAATAAGAAAAAGAAATATTTGAGTATTCTTATCTTTGTGCTTAATGTTTCACTATCTTTTTGATGTTGTCAAAAAGGGGGAGAAATATCTAAGTATATGCTCATAATGCTTTGTGTTTTGCATTGAACACCAACTCAGCTTAAATTGAAATATGTTGATTGTGTTAAGCTGATTAAATCTAAAGCATTATCATGAAGTATGTTTTTAAATATATATGTTTTCTACTTCATGCAACTTAGCTATGTATTACTTCTAGAACACAATATATTTTATATTGCATATACTCCAAGTTTTGTCATCATCAAAAAGGGGGAGACTGATGACCCAAAGATTGATTTAAAGATTGATTTTGATGATCACAAAACCTTGAAGTATAAATACTAATGTTTGTGTTGCAAGAAGAAAGATTATTTATTTTGCAAGGAACATAGCAAGTTGGAAGAATTCAAGAAGGCCTCCAAAGCTCTCAAGAAAAGTTAGAAGAAAGCCACACCTCATTGGCCCAAGATTCAAGTTCAAAGGCTTCAATTTAGAAGAGCAAGTTTTAAGAAAAATTCAAAGGAAAGGCACTCGAGTCGACTCCTACAGTTCCGAGTCGACTCCAAGGAGCAACAAACAGCCGGACAGAAAGATTCATCTCAGAACCTGTCAACGAGTCGACTCCTGAAGAGCGCGAGTCGACTCCGATGTTCACCGAGTCGACTCCAGGGTAGTACGAGTCGACTCCTAGGAGTCACAGGCAGAAAAGTCTGAGAGCAGTTTTTGGGTCTGAGATTCGAGTCGACTCCAGTGGAACGCGAGTCGACTCCGATGGTTGGCAAGTCGACTCCAAAGAAAGTGAGAGTCGACTCTCAGAGGAACACAAGGAAAAAGACAGAAGACCAATTTACTGACTCTGAGATTCGAGTCGACTCCCGCAATATGCGAGTCGACTCCTAGACACCGCAACCCAAAGACAGAAGACGGTATTTTCGTCTCTGAGAGGCGAGTCGACTCCAAGACAGTTCGAGTCGACTCCAAGGCAGCGCGACCCCAAAAATGCAGAGGATCAGTTTTTGGGCTCTGAGAGCCGAGTCGACTCCAAGAGAATCCGAGTCGACTCGAGGAAGAAAATCAGAAAGTATGTCCTCTGGATTCATGGGATGAGCCGACTCCGAAGATGCCAAGTCAGCTCCAGATGTTGGCGAGTCGACTCCGGGTTAAGTCGAGTCGACTCCCAGTCAAGGCATGCACTTTAATTCAAATTTGGAACAGTGGCCGAGTCGTCCCCAGTAAAGCACGAGTCGACTCCTGCAACAGACGAGTCGACTCCTGATCGCGCGAGTCGACTCCGATCCCAACGGTAATATTGTCAGGAAGTGCAGACTGTGTCCAACGGCTCTATTTTTATCTCTAACGGCTATATTCTTGTTTCCATGCCATCAAAAGCTATAAAAACAAGAGGAGAGCTAGGGGAGAAGTTATGGAAGTAGGAAAGAACATTTAGAAAAGAGATTTCAAAGAGATTACAAGGGAAATCTCCCATAAGCACAAAAGGGCCATTCAAAGCAAAATAGAGAGAAGAAGAGCATCCAAGTGAATCACAAAGCTTCCTCTTCATCCGTGTGCTGCCTCGGAAATCCTCTACTTCGTGCCAAATCAGAAGAGGGTCAAGTAAAGAAGAAGCCAAGCTCCTTCATCTTCAAATCTCGTTTGAGGGCTTCTCTTTACTCTCTTTGTTTATATTGTTATATTTGCTTATTTAAGAAGCTTTGATTTGTTTTAAACTTTGATTTTAATATCTTGTAACTTGATTCAATCAAGGGATTGAATCAAGGGCTTAAGGTTTGTTGGTGAGCCAAAGAGAAAACCAACGGTGTTAGGTTTGTTGGTAAGCCTAGGATAAAACCAACGTGTAAGGGTTCGATTGTGATCCCGGGAAAACAATCGGGGTGGTTCTAGTCGGTGAGCCTGGAAAAACCGACCGAGTTCGTTGTGCGCTCGTAAAACAACAAGTTGGGTTGTGAGCTTGTAAAACAACCGGCTGTAATCTGTAGGATTATAGTGAAATTCCCAAGAGGTCTTGGGGAGTGGATGTAGGTGCTGGGGTGCACCGAACCACTATATGTTTGTTGTGTTTGTAATGATTCTTGTCATTGTCTAACTTACTCACTTACTTACTTAGATAAATTGCTTGCTTAACTTTTATCCGCGCATCCTTTAGTTGCAAGCATATTCAATCTAGTCACATTCTATACATCAAACTGTTGCTAAGTTTAAATTTCACTGTGCATCTATATAACTTAGCATAATTAATTGAAAAGTTTTAGAAGTAGTCTAAAAGTTTAAAAGGACCCAATTCACCCCCCCTCTTGGGTTGTATCTACTGGGCAACACCTTTTCACCGGTAGCCATGCTGAAGTCCATTCGAACGTTGCTTGCCATTACAGCTTATCATGATTATGAGATATGGCAGATGGATGTGAAAACTGCATTACTTAATGGATATCTTGAGGAAGATATCTATATGGAACAACCTCAGGGTTTCACTTTCAGTGATGGTGATCACAAGATCTGCAAGATGCAAAGATCCATTTATGGACTAAAGCAAGCATCTCAGAATTGAAACACTCATTTCAATGATGTGATCAAATCGTTTAATTTCATCAAAAACGAAGAGAAACCATGTGTGTACAAATAGGTCAGAGGGAGGGCTATAGTATTCCTCGTATTGTACGTAGATGATATACTTCTGATTGGGAATGATATTCCCATGCTCACATCGGTCAAGTTATGGTTGTCTAAAAAGTTCTCCATGAAAGACCTAGGTGAAGAATCTTATAGTTTGGGGAAAGGTCTATAGAGATAGATTTAATAGGATGCTTGCCTATCACAGAAAATGTACATAGAGGAAGTGCTGAAGAGGTTCAACATGGAAAACTCTAAGAGGGGATTGTTACCCCTAAGGCATGGGATAAATCTCTCCAAGAAGATGTGCCCCAAAACATCTGAAGAGATTCAGCGCATGAGTAGGATCAATTATGCATCGGCAATAGGGAGCTTCATGTATGCCATGTTATGTACTCGACCTGATATAGCACATGCTGTGAGTATCACGACCAGATATCAGTCAAATCCAGGCGAAGAGCACTGGATAGCTGTGAAAAATATCCTTAAGTACTTAAGAAGGACTAAGGATATGTTTTTGATCTTTGGGGGAGGCACAGAGTTAAAAGTAAAAGGATATACTGATTCAGACTTCATGACTGACCCTGATGATAGAAAGTCTACATCAGGATATGTATTCTTATGTAATGGAGGATTGGTAAATTGGAAGAGTTCCAAGCAACTGATTATTCTAGATTCTATCATGGAAGCAGAGTACATTGCTACATCTGATGCTGCGAATGAAGCGTTCTGGTACAAGAAGTTTGTCGAAGAGCTAGGAGTCATGTCATCAGATATCATAACCCTTTTCTGCAACAATAACGGCGTTATAGCACTGGCTAAGGAGCCGAGGTCTCATCAAAAGTTCAAGCACATAGAGCGGCGATTTCATCTAATTCACGACTACCTCGAAAAGAAGTATGTAGAGGTGCAGAGAGTAGACTCCACTGATAACGTGGCGGACCCATTCACTAAGCAGCTAAGTCAGCGAAAGTTGGAAGTCCATCTTAAGAAGATGGGACTGAGATACATGTCTGATTGGCTTTAGTGCAAGTGGGAGATTGTTAGAAGTATGCCCTAGAAGCCAATGTGGCTGACGCATATTTGTAATCTGAGGCATAAATTTATAATTTGATACTTATTAATAAATAAGATTGGGCAATTTATTTTTCATTTATGTTTGTATGTGTCCATGAATCGTCCAAGAAATTAATAGATGATGACACATATTCTCAAAAGAGTTGAGAATTTGAGACATGTGTCATTAGGGATTAATTTCTAAATGCTCCTAATCGATGGATCCATCATGAGAGACGGTGATCGATCCGCTGAGATTAGTGCACAGATCACTTAGTCAGATAGACGAGTCTCGAGTCCATGGTGTAGAGACACTGGAGTGATTGTGCGAGTACTTGTAATGAACGTGACCAAAGATAGTAGTCACATGGATGTCTATCCACTCGTCAGTGACTACTTATGTCGTAGTTGTATGATTGGTCCTTTGACCTGCGATGCCTCAGCTATTCACTGTGAGGTTGCTGTAGTTTGACGAACATGTGAACTTGGGCCCTAGCCATTCGGGTCCTTGTGGTACGGATTGGCTGCAGTTGGTTCATTTTGGAATAGGGTTGCATCTAGATGGGATCTATCAACCTTGATAGATTAGGAGTGATCCTATGTGATTTATAAGACTGAGTTCGATAAATTCCTGGCCAGGTATTTTGGAAAAAAAATTTTCGTATCTCAAACTAGAAGTTGTATAAATTTGACATATGACGGACGATGGGGTTTGACGACATATCCATAACCTCCGTCACGTCTGGATCCATAATAGAGAGACTGTATCATACGCTAACTGCACCTAGAGGTTCATATATTCCATTCTGCTGGGTTGCCACCATATACTGCTAGGTGTCACTAGTGGATTGTGAAACTCGAAGGCATTCACTTGGTGATCAGTGAACCCTAAGAGTAGAACTGAAATCGTTTCAGTCTACTGAAAAAAGTTTCAGTGATATTGAGATGGAGATCTTAATATGTCTCACTATCGGTCAGAATAGAACATATGAGATCACACACATAGAGGATTTAATTAGTCAGACTATCATAATTGTGATTTAGAATCTCAATTGAAGTCAATTATCAATATGATTGGTGATTAAATTAATCCATAATTATTAGTGAGTTAATGGAAGAAGAATTAAGTGGAATTGATTGCAATTGGATTGCAATTGAGCTGATTTAATGAGCCAAATTAAATTGGGTTCGACCCAAATTGATTTGGATTCATGATTGGGTCAATTTGATTAAACCAAGTTTGTGCGGATTTTAAAGACCACATGTCGTCGTAGGATGAATATGACTTAAGTCATGTTCACACTATGCAGACTTTAAAGTCTACATGGCGTCGTAGGATGCATGCTCCCAAATCAATTAATTCTCCTGATAAGATTAGGAGTCCTAATGTGATTAGAAAATTAATCAATTGATTAAGTGGACATATGTCATGCATCTATGAGCACCAAGATTGGACACTTGGAATTAATTCAAGGGTGGATTATAGTCCCATACTCCTAATAAGATTAGGAGAAGCCCTAAACCAATCTATAAAAAGGGAGGCATGTGCATTGAATTCTTAATCCTAGATCCCCACGCCTCTCTCCCTCTCTTCTTCCTTCCTTCTCCACGGCAGCAAGAGGACCTCATCTTCCTCTTCATCCACAGGAGCAAGGCAAGGAAGATCCATGCTTAAAGCTTCATCTCCCATCTTCCTCCATTGCGAGCAAGGTTGAAGAACAAAGCATTCTTCTTCAAAGAGGTATGTTGCAGATTTTTATCTTTCAATATTATGATAGTCATAAGAGGTCTTTGCAAGGAGCTAGCACTCCGGTAAGACCTATTCTCAGATAATTAAATTCTCGTGTGGATACCTGTAGAGGCCGGATAATTGTGCGGCTCAAACAGGAACCTAGAATAGATCATCAGGCTGCTGTGTTCTACACATGCAGAATTTTTGAAAAGAAAATCTTCAAATTTATAACTTCTGATTTTCATTTCAGTTTTATGAATCTTAATCAATCCTCCTCAGATCCTAATCTCCCCTCCCTAATTTGTTCAAAGATTTTCTGGATTTGGATCCAGAAAATTTTTTGAATTCTACGATCCGAGGCGCGTTCATACGATGAACGACGTTCCGTTCGAATTTCGCTGCGAACGTCGCATCGAACGGGGCGTAAATCAGCACTTGTTGTAGAACACTTAATTACTTGAGATTCAATTCTTTCCCAGGATGTATTTGCATACAACAACAACAGCAGCAGTATGAATTGCTTGTTACAATTTCTCTTTGAGATTATAGCAGGAGTAACACCACGACAACCATTGGACCTAGTACCACTATCAATCTCTGGATAGCCTTTAGTTTCTTAGTTATCTATTAACCTTTATATTTTTAAAGTTCATATCTTCTTTTAAACTTCTAGGATTAGTTTAAATTTCTTGCTTATATAGTTTAATCTTCTATCATGTCACTTTAAAGCTCGCGCTAGGCCTCCTAGCCTGCTTCACTTAGCTTTGTAATTAGCTTCATAGAGTTATCTTCCTGTTTCTCCTTTTCAGGCTGTATGATGGAGGAAACATGAGGTTCTGCTATCTTTTCCTGCTCTAATCCTATCTTCTTCTCCTTCAACTCTTCAATGCATCTAAGTAGTAACATGATCTTCTTCTCATTCAGAGTGATGGTGCGCATAATATTTAGATCTTGACGAGTAACGTCATGGTCGTAGAGCCATGCCGACCCAGAAGGAGGTGGCAAACCTTCATGGGAATTACATCACACCAAGTTTCATCTTCATACCCTTTGTTCCATCCAAAGAGAAGAAGGCACTTGTGGTTGCCTAGAATTGTTTGGTCCTTAACCCAGGCAACTTGATAGGACGAAGGGTGAAGGATAGTTTTGAACCTAAGCTTGTCCATGAGCTCCTTGGAGGCTGCTGTGTTCTCGCTGCTGACACTATAGATGATGACATCAATGTAGCGATCCTAGCAAGTAACACAACAACGAAAGATATTGTTCAGCCTCCAATCAACCTTTACTTCCTACTGAGGGGTAGTGGGGACAAAATGAAGAATAAGGGAGCAACAACCATGTTATTCCTCATCATCCATAATGGGTTCTTCCTACTGTGTCTTCTCGAGTTCTTTAACAGTAGAATTATCTTCTTCAAGCATTTTGGTTTGCTCTTCCCAAACTGGCTAAGATTAGTTCAAAGTTCTTGTAGGGAACCATGCAGCCATGTTTTTGTACCCTTTCCACTTGAAATATTATATGCCTGATCTGGGAGCACTATGAGTAGTTGGGGTCTTCAACCTTTTACCATTAGGCTTAGATCATATGCGCTTGCTCAGGTTTGTACTGGCTGGCTTTAGTACATCATGTGGTAGGCGCGGATTTGACCCTTTGGTTTGGAAATTCAAACTACAAGCTTTGGACTTAAAGCACTCAACCCTTTTGGGCACCTGATTCCTTCTTCCAGGTTTTCCGTTTGTAGTATCACCATCTGATCTTGGATCTCATGATAAAGTCTATTAGGAAACTGGCCAACCTACTGGTTTGGGGTTTCACTGAAAGAACTCAAAGTGTGAGCTTGTTGAATTCTTCTCAATACTCTTGGACTGATCTAGTTCATTACTTGAGTTGAAACATCATGCTTAAAGGTTTTAGGACTAGTCTAATTATAGTAGCCGTCCAACTTCTCCCTCATCTGGGCCCATGCTACGATGGGTCTCATGCTATATTGAGTTCATATTGTCTTCTAGGATAGATCATTAGATACAAGCTAGGCCTGTAAGATTAGCATGAAGGAATTGGACTTGCTCTTTGTCGGGTAGACGGTGCCAACCAAAATAGTCATCAATTGAAGCTATCCAATCTTGGAAAGCCTCTAGTTCTAATTCTCCAAAGAAGTCATCTATGATCAAGCATACATTCTTGTCATGATGCCTATGGTATTTTTTTCTTTTGGTTGCTGGTTTCTAATAGGATTGTGATGATTCAAGCATGGAAAGTTCCCAACTACTGGTCCTCTTCTAGTTGGCTTAGGATTAGTTGGTTATAGGATTGGGAGTGTCTGTAAGTGGGGTAGAATGTCCTACATGGTAGTTTGTAACTACCTCATGGTCTGCATGCTCTTTAACTCGAGAATTGGAATTATCATCTAGATTCATGCTTGATGTGGTTTATTGAGTTGTTGTCAAGCTTCTAGAAACTTTCGGCCATTGTAGAGGTGCATGCACGACTGTGTATGCTATGAAAAACTCCTTACACGGCTAGAACTATGTTAGTTATTCAGTTACCAACAGTGATAGGGTTGTCATTGGATTTAAATAGACAAGTAGAAAAATGCCATTGAAATAGAACAAATGGTGTTAGTTGTTCAATGCTCCCGCTTGATCTAGGGCTTATTATGGAGTCACCATCTAGCTAAGATGCCATAAATCTATCTAATGGACAAGATTATGGGTAACGATCTAATTTATTGGCAAGGAAGGACTTATGAGTGCAACTTCACCATCCCTCCAATAAGGAGGTCCTAGAGGCAGATTCCTAATTCATACTTTGCCATTAATTAGAGACCATATAGTGGATTGCTTGCCATCAAATAGGAATTAGATGGTTGGCTACTTGCCATTGATTGAGACTACTTCACGATATGTGCACGAACATGGCCTATTTAAAAGAGTGATAGAAAAGTAATCAAGCAAAAATCCTGCATTAATTAGAAGTTCAAAAATAATTCGGACTTTGAAAGAAAAATAATTTTTAAAATAACCAAAAGTTTTAAAGAAACTAGAAACTTGAAATATTAAAAACTTAAGAACAGTTTTTATTACATTTTTTTGGAAATAAATGAGAAAAAAATTTAAATTTCTTAGGACTCAATTTTTTAAGAAAAAGAATGTGTGCATCACAAAGCCAAAGCCAAAGTATGAAAGAACCGGCTCTGATACTAGAAAAGCTGATGTACGATGACAGCCAGCTTGAGTATTAAAGCGACATAGTGGAAGCATAGAATGTAAAAACCAATTTTGCAACATAGATCAACCAGAAGCTTAAAAAGAAAAAGAAAAGAAGCAAAAAGTAAATTAGAAGAACTAAGGGATAACTAGCAGCGCTTTACCTTGCTACCAAAAGGGCTTCCCCATGGTCCAGAATCCATTTCAAGTGATTCCGAAGCATATTAAATGGCCAATAACTCCAAGAACTAACTGATATCATTGTCCCTGAAATCCACCAAGATCACTCTAGAATCCATCAGAGTATGTACAGAATCCACCATGCAAAAAAACAAAATTGAGAGGAAACATGAATTAACGTGCACTTAAGAGATTAAAAAAAAAAAAACATTCATTGATGTGAATTTTGAGTATATAAGGGGGTATCTGTATCGTTCTAGAGCCCCTTATATTGGTACACTCTAAGATGTCTCTAGAAATTGATTATAAACTTGCACAACTTGTAATAAAAGTATTCTAGAACAATTTCCTCACCTTAGAGGAGCTTCTGGATGAAAAAAACCTTCCAATAATATGAATTTCATCATTTGAACCTTTTCCACACTAATCATTGTAGATTCGGAACAATGTATACCCAATTTGGGTCAAATTCGGACAAAATTTGAACTAATACAAACTTAGTCCATCATCATTTGGCTTTAAACACATAGTTAGTTGAACAGACACAGCATCATTTCAATGTTAGTTTAACTGATACAGCATGGTTTCACCATCGGTTCAAGGATTTGACTACACTAGTATAGCTTCACAATTTTGAACATATCTTCTTCATCTAAGCTTTGATCAAGACTATTCAAGATAAAGCTTACTTGATATTAGATGTAATAGAAATTATTTGAGCTTATGTTCAATTTGACTTGTTCGTGGTGCAGTGTTCTTTGAGACAGTTGCGTACCGGACTACTTCTAAGACTATGACACTATTGACATGTTTTATAAAATTTATGCTCATTGCACATTTATGAGTCGAGTGTCACCTTTTGTCCTCCATTTAGTTGTTCCTAGAAGGGACAGAGGGTCGCCCGGAGCTCTTGTGACAGCGAAGGGTTCAATTTGGGTAGTTCTATATACACCCCCCCTATTGCTCAGGACACCCCCCAAAAACCAAAAAAAAAATACCCAAACTAACCTTTAGTGTAATTACCATATTGCCCTTGAAATTTTCTCATACACCCCCCCTTCCTCCTCCTCCGTTTCGTTTTGAAAAGAAAAAAAAAACCCCCCCTCAAACCCCCCTTAAACCCCTCGATCCATTTACATCGTTTAGGCGATCTTTGAAGGAGATTTAAGCCCCATTCGAAGCATGGACAAGCAACTAGTGATTTGGGACGAGGAATCGGCCGCAAAGGTACGTGTTCCACCTTGTTTCGAATTTTTTTTTTCACGGTTCGTGCTCCGTTCGGCACTGGATCGCCGAACAAAAGGCTTCTGTTCGGCTGAACAGTGCCGAACAGAAGCCTTCTGTTCGGCAACCCTCAACCGAACAGAAGCCTTCTGTTCGGCTGCCCGGTGCCGAACAGAAGCCTTCTGTTCGGCTGCACAGTGCCGAACAGAAGGGTTCTGTCCGACTCTGTGCAGCCGAACAGAAGCCTTCTGTTCGGCACTGTGCAGCCGAACAGAAGGCTTCTGGTGCCAAATCGCGTGCCGTGCTGAATTTTGTGCCGAACAGATCCTCTGATTCATTAATTCTTGGTGATAAATTATTTTATATGTAGGGCTATGCTACAACCGAATCGAGTATAATTGGATCAGAATTTGTACTGGATTACACAAGCGAATTTACAACTTACGAGGTATTATAATGTATTGTGCAATTTTGTATTAGTTTAGCGAGCTATTTTTACAACTGTGTACTTACATAAATTGTTTAATGTATAGATCTTCAAGAGTAGAGAGGACTTGTGTAATTGGTGTCGTGAAGCTGGGAGGCGAAATGGTTTTGTTGTTGTAATCAAATCATCTGATGCAGGTACCATTTCTAAGAAACCCAGAATTACGTTAGGTTGTGAGAGGGGTGGGACGTACCGAACCAAAAAAGAAAAGCGAATAAAGACTGCCTGTGGGACAAAGAAGTGTGGATGCCCTTTTGCATTAAGAGGAAAGAAATTGGATACTGCGGATGATTGGATATTACTGGTCGTATGTGGAGTGCACAATCATCCCGCTGCAGAGAATCTGGAGGGGCACTCATATGCAGGGAGATTATCTGAGCAGGAGACGGAATTGTTAGTGGATATGTCGAAGAGTTTGGTTCGTCCAAAGGACATATTATCCACATTGAAGGAAAGAGATGCCCTCAATGTTACGACTATCAAGACTATCTACAATGTACGTCAACGGTTTAAGGTTGCAGAGAAAGCTGGGAGGTCTGAAATGCAACATCTATTAGGTAAATTATCAGAGGCTAAATATATTGAGTGGCATAGGAATTGTACTAATACGGATGTTGTGCATGACTTATTTTGGGCACACCCTGGCAGCATTGATTTGTTCCGTGCATTTCCCCGTGTGTTGATAATGGATTGCACGTACAAGACGAATAGGTATCGTCTTCCGCTCTTAGAGATTGTGGGGGTGACATCTACTGACATGACATTTTCAGTTGCTTTTGTATACTTAAATTCTGAGGGGGAAGAAAGCTATACTTGGGCATTAGAGAGATTGCGCAGTGTCATAGCTGATGATGTTTTGCCTGAGTTGATTGTTACAGATAGAGACTTGGCTTTGATGAATGCAATTCATAGAGTATTTCCTACTGCTAGACATTTATTATGTAGATGGCATATTAGTAGGAATGTTTTGGCCAAGTGCAAAAAAAATTTCGAATTGAAGGAGAAATAGGATAAATTTATTATGAGTTGGAATGTACTAGTGCTGTCCTCCACGGAAGACGAGTATAATGATCGCTGGAGTGCACTGCAGAGAGAGTTCGGTACCTATCCAGATGCACTACAGTATGTGTCAGATACTTGGCTGAGCAAATACAAGGAAAGATTTGTTGCGGCGTGGACGGATACATGCAGGCACTACGGAAATGTGACGACAAATAGGTATCACAAATAAAGACTCATTTAATTTTAATTTGCCTCAATTGTTATATCTAACTTTCATTTGTTTACTAGGGTCGAGAGTGCACATGCAAAGCTCAAAAAGCAGCTTGGATCAAGCCAAGGAAGTTTCGAGTCATCTTGGACTAGAATACATGGATTGATTGAGTTGCAGCACAGCTCCGTTAAAGCCTCATTGGAGAAGAGTTTATTGGTAGTGCAGCACAACTTCAAGCCAGCTGAATTCAAAGAGTTGCGAGGTTTCATATCTATAAGTGCGTTAAATCATGTCCTCGCCCAATCGAAACGAGCCAATTCAGTTGGGTTTGATGATTCAAATTGTGGGTGCGCTATTCGACGCACACATGGTATACCATGTGCTCACCAGATTGCGCGGTACAGGGTGGAAGGTCGGCCCATTCCTCTCGACTGCATAGATCCTCATTGGAGGAAACTTGATATTCTGCCTACCCCCCCCGTGCAGCCAATTCAGTTGAGTTGTGATGCAGAGTTAGATTTGATTGCGCTACGATTCAAGAAGTTAGATGGGGCTTCTCAATTGCAGATGATCAAGAAGTTACGAGAGATTGCAAGTCCAGATAGTACACCTCTTTTAGAGCCTGCAAAACGGAAGACCGGTTCACGTGGGCGCGCTTCAATGAAGGTTGATACGTCTACTCGACGTGACCCGTCTGCGTTTGAGTTGGTTCTATCTGGACAGGATAGTTATTCACCTGGTGTTGAGAAAGTTACCATCCGCAATCCATCTACTCAGATTCAAAAGAGGCGGCCCAAGCAAAAGGTAAGTACCAAATATTTATTTCCTTACAATAGGTATCACAACGTCTACGGGACGGTCCGTGCCGTGCCGGTATGTCATGTGCCGATACGGGACATGTCGGGACGTGCCGTGCCGAGATGTGCCGATACGGGACATGTCGGGACGTGCCGTGCCGAGATGTGCCGATACGGGACATGTCGGGACGTGCCGTGCCGAGATGTGCCGATACGGGATGTGCCGTGCCGAGATGTGCCGATACGGGATGTGCCGTGCCGAGATGTACCGATACGGGACATGTCGGTACGTGCCGTGCCGAGATGTGCCGATACGGGACATGTCGGGACGTGCCGTGCCGTGCCGGTACGGGATGTGCTGAGACGGATAACTATTTGGATATTTCTGCCATTGTTACATATTTTCTATCATTTGATATTATTTGCAGGTTTCTCGTACTAGAGCCCAGTCACATACGCCCATTATCTATATTGATGCTATTCCTTCTACCTTGAGACCATACATCCAGCATATCAAGGATGTAAAAGCTGATGGGAATTGCGGATTTAGGGCAATAGCTGACTTACTGGGATTTGGAGAAGATGACTGGGTGCGTGTTAGGAAGGATTTATTGCAAGAGTTGCAATGTCATTCGGACCACTATCGCACATTATATGGTGTGGAAGGGACGATTGCTGAGATCACTCATGCATTATCATATTATGATGATTGTCCACCATATGACAGATGGATGACTATGCCGGACATGGGTCATCTTATAGCATCCTGCTATAATGTTGTCCTATACCATCTCTCGTTGCAACAATGTCTGACCTTCCTACCTCTCCGTTCTGTGCCAGTACCTCTTCTATCCCGCAAAGATATCGCTATCGGATTCGTAAATGGAAATCATTTTGTTGAGGTACTACGTTCACAACACTTGCGAATATTTAATTTTGCTTATTTAATTTTGCTTATTTATAATTTTGTAGCTATTAATATTTTCTTATTTCTAATTTTGAAGGTGTTCTTGTTGCCGGGACATCCCGTTCCGCCAGTAGCGACCAACTGGCGAAAATATCATCTTCCTTGTGCTACCGGATGGAAAAATTCATATGAAGCACGGATTCAACAGTTCAAAGAGAGCATCTCACCTAATGTTATAATTAGCGAGACAGTAGAGTTAGATTGATTATTTATATATGTACAATTTTTGAAAGTTGTAAATTTTTTTGGGCTCTTAGAGTCATGTACTGTGAAACTCCATCATCAGCTGGGAATACATATGACGACTGTTGTTTCCGTTGAGATTTCAGATGTAAACAGAAACATACTTAAGAGCTGGTGGGAGCAAACAAATCAAACAGGGGAACTAATAGACCTTTCTGATGTACAAGAACTTAACGGTGACAAGCTTGAGCAGATGATTAACACATTTGTTGGAAAAGAGGGCTCTGTGATGTTCTTGGTTAAGAGGTTAATCGGCTGCCCTCTCCTTGCAAGGCCAGGTCTTGCCACTGGCACCCTCTTAGGCTTTGCTGCCTTTTTTGGAGGAGAACTTTGTCCAGGGTCAGCTTTGATTGGAACAACATTTGGAGGTACCTCAGGGGGAGGTGGAGGCAGAACATCAGTCGTATCAGATTCAGGGTCAAACCCCCCACGGGACTCCATCTCCTCAGGGGGAGGTGGAGGCAAGACAGTAGAGTTAGATTGATTGTTTATATATGTACAATTTTTGAAAGTTGTAAATTTTTTTGGCCTCTTAGAGTCATGTACTGTGAAACTCCATCATCAATATAAATCAAAAAATATCTGTCTTCGCATTGTTAGATTGATTGTTATGTGCACTGTTATATTTGTGTAAAATAGAACGGGCCAGGCTTTACAAAGATTACACGTAAATGTACCAAAAATATATATTTTTCATTAATATCAAAGGCTTTACAAAGATTACAAAGGCTCCATCATCAATCCCTATGACGCCATCGTCGACGCGTGTACTGCTGTACGTCCGAATGAGAGGGTCCTGGATCCGAATGAGAGGGTGCTGTACTCGGGCCAGGCTCATCACCCAGAAGTACCTGATGCATCTGAGAAATAGCATCATATAGGTGCCCGGCACCTAGTGACGTAGCCTCTGAGGGACCCATCCGTACAATGTCGGTACTGATACCGAGTGCAGCTGCATTACGCCGCCGGTGCATGTCAGCATCATCATGACCTCCCCTAGCTCCAGAATGAGTACTCGAGTGCAGATGAGGAGGCTGAACTGCAACGTGCGTGATACGGAGATACCACTCCATGTATCCCGGTACGCTGTCTGATGGCCGGGTAACTGGGTGGCTCCTGCTCGCCTGGCTCAGCACGTGGTCCTCCCACCTCTCCCAAAGCTGATCCATATAGGAGTAATGTATCCGGTACGAGCCTGCTGTGGAACCTCTGTTGGCTCGCGTAGGGGCTAGTGGCGCTCGAGGGATGGTCTGAATACGACCAAACTGTCTAAGAACCCTTTCTGGATGATAGGGTTCTACGATATCAAGGCACTTGATGGAGCCACTAAAAAATGCGACGGGTATATATGGGCGATCTCCCCGAAGCCGATGATGGGGATCCCAAATAACCTGCAAAACAAAAGGTCCATTTCAGTTTTATACTATATCGCATATTAAAAGTACTGACAAACACAAGCAAATGGTAATATGATACGTATCTCATCGATGCTCAAAAGGTCCAATGACTCACGTAGAACCACTAAATGGTCCATCGTGGTACGGGATGGAGTACCGGGCATCCAGCGGTGCACGCGGGGACTGGCATCAGTATACTCGAGCGACGGGTGAGGACTGAGTGCTGGAAAATGCTCATAAATCCATGCCTGCAGAAGCGTCATATAACCACTGATCTGTCTCACTGATGACCTCGACGCAATCCCCAACTGCCGATACAAATATGCTAAGGCAGCTGTACCCCAGGCATATGTGCTCACCCTATCCAGATCCCGCAGTAAACACAGATACGCTATAGGCACCCTGGTCCCACTCTTATCAGCAAAGAGTGTGCAGCCTAACAAAAATAACAAATAGGCTCGTGCTGCACACTCTATCCTCTGCTGCCTGTCTCTATCAGATACAGAGTGAAACTGAGTCCTCAGCCACTCCATCCTCACAGACTGACCGTGCGATGACAGTACCTCCTGACGCGCGTCTCCAGCTGACACCCCCAACAACTCCACAAGTATCTCCTCAGCATCCCGATCACTCATCCTCTCAGGAGAAACTGATACTGAGGAACCTGCGACAGGAATCCCTAAAATGGCGGATACATCATCCAACGTGATAGTGATCTCGCCAAATGGTATATGGAAGGTGTTCGTCTCGGGCTGCCATCTCTCTACGAAGCCCGAAATCAGAATCTTATCGATGAATCGATAAGAGCACTGTACTAACTCTACGAGGCCCGACTGCCTCAATAGTGCTCTGAACCTGGTATTTGGTTGGTTTGAAGACCACCACTTCCATTCACCAACCTTGGCAGTATGGTTCATGCACTTTAGTGGAGCTCGTTCCTGTAATATAAATGTATAATTACTACTACTTTATAAAACATCAATAAACAAAATATAATGCTATAACAAATAAACAATACCTGTTGCCTCCAGATGGAAGCTGCTATATGCGTCCTGAAACTGATCAGGACGGACTCATCCTCTGGACCTCCTGGACATGGTCCAACGAACTCATCGTCTTCGCCCCTAGCGGGCATATCATCATGCTCTGACTCAGGAGAGTCCGATGGCATATGAGCAGGCTCGGGAGAAACAATCCTAGCACGACGTCTCCTAGCTGACGCCGTAGGTCTAACTCTGGCGGGACGGGGATCCATGTCTGAAAATATAGAAATTCAATGTTAGGCTATATCAAAGAAAATAATTCAATTGCATACATAAATGTTCGGCACAAAATTCAGCACGGCACGCGATTTGGCACCAGAAGCCTTCTGTTCGGCTGCACAGTGCCGAACAGAAGGCTTCTGTTCGGCTGCACAGAGCCGAACAGAAGGCTTCTGTTCGGCTGCACGGTGCCGGACAGAACCCTTCTGTTCGGCACTGTGCAGCCGAACAGAAGGCTTCTGTTCGGCACCGTGCAGCCGAACAGAAGCCTTCTGTCTGGTTGAGGGTTGCCGAACAGAGGGCTTCTGTTCGGCACTGTTCAGCCGAACAGAAGGGTTCTGTTCGGCGATCCAGTGCCGAACGGAGCACTGGAGGCGGGGGGGGGGAGCTACCTCGAGGTGGTCGTGGAGGCGCCGGCGAGGTGCTCGTTGCTCGGGAGATGGCCGGGGAGGTGGTTCCGGGAGAAGCCGGCGAGGTGGTCGGAGATCGGGAGAATGCCGGCGACGAGAGGGAAAAGGGGGAACGGGGGGGTTTTGGGCGTTGGCGAGGTGCACTGCACCGACCGGGGACGAGAGGGAGAAGGGGGAGACGGAGGGGGTTTGGCCGCCGGCGAGGTGCTTGAGGCTGGTTTTTTGGGCGGAAGGGTTACGGGTGTTTTGGAGGGGAAGAGCGGGGTGGGGTGGGGGGGGGTTTGGGGGGTGTAGAGAGCAATTTAGGTGAGGGGGTGGGGAGGGTGGGGGGTAATTTAGGTATTTTTAATTTTTTAGGGGTGTCCTTAGCAAATGGGGGGGTATAGAGAGTATTTAATTTTTTTTTAATTTTTGGGGGGTGTCCTGAGCAATAGGGGGGGTGTATATAGAACCACCCGTTCAATTTTGACCTTCAATCTTATTCCAGCACAACTTGTAGCGCATTCTTTACAATTTCATCCTTGATAGTTTTTAACTCCTTATTTCAATCTTTTGAGATCCTCGATCTTAGAATTGTGTATATGAGGATGCATGATTGAGAAATCACAGGGTTTGGTATCTCCAACCTCCATCAAAGATAAAGATCTGATCTCACATAACTTGGTGCTAGAGTTCGAGCTTCGATCTAGATAGAGACCAGTTTAGACTAGAAATACTGGAACCAACTAATACCGCATCGCTGCACCGTTTACCCTTCTAATTTGGCACTGGCTGCACCTCATATTATGCACTTGCAGCAAACCGCTTAAGCTACCTCCATTATAAGCTAAAATAAACCAAAAACAACCGTAATCCTCTTTGGTGGGCTGTCAAGTAGCTCTATAGTCTATAACCTAAGCATAAACAATATTCTTAAGCTATTCATCCTAGCTGTTGGGGGGAATAAAGTTTCCCCCCAAATGACATAAATGCCCCTAAGAAGCCGTATAACCTCCGACCCCGGACAGCCGAAGTCAGCGTCCGACCTCGGAACGCTCGGCCACAAGACGACCGACCCCGAAACCTCCGACCTAAGAGAAACCCCGATGTCCGAGGACCGTACTCTAACACCCCTCCGGCATTTATTGCGCATGGCCGCTGTAATCTTCCGGCACACTCAACAATAAATGCGGATCTCCGGCTTACTCCATAATAAATGCGGATCTCCGGCTTACTCCATAATAAATGCGGATCTCCGACTTACTCCACAATAAATGCGCATGGCTCCTGACATCTACGGATCCCCAGTTCTCCACGGCAAATCGACCCAGCAGGGTCTAGTCGACTATGATAAGTCTCTGATCTCGGCCATACCGCCGACATCAGTGCAATGATTCGCCTGACCGAGCGCCGACCTGAACAACATGCCAAGCCGTACTACGGCCTCGCCCTGTTACATCACAGGTAAACCGACCCCCGCATATAAAAGGGAGCCTTAGCCTCTCAAGAGGGGATTGGAACATTCATACACCCAAAAATCACTGTCTATCTCCTTCTCCCCACTATTTGCCCCCTCCCTGACTTGAGCGTCGGAGGGCCGGCGCCGGAGAACCCGGCCACCGGTTCGTGTGCAGGCACCCGGACGGAGGACGCCGCCAGCCAACGGATCGCCGCCCCGCTGCGAGGACCTGCTGTTCCTTCTCTCCGACCGCCCCGGACGGAGGACGCCGCCCGCCGACAGACCGCCGCCCCGCCGTGAGGACTAACAGTCGTTCCCTCTCCTCGACCGAAGATTGCCCCCGGGTCCAATTTTCAGCAACAGTTGGCGCTAGAGGAAGGGCCCGAGTAGCAGTCATGAAGTTGAGAAGTAAGGGAACCTCTAACGTCTCCCGGCGTCCCCCGCAAAGTCCTGGACACTCCGTCCAGAATTCTCCAACTCCGGCTGACCCAGCTCCTCAGGTCCAGCTGGAACAGTTCAATGCCCTGGCACAGCAAGTCCAGGCCCTGGCCGCCGCCGTTCAGGGCCTGCGGCGCGTGGAGGCTTTACCGGCACTTCCCCCGCAGGCCCAGGCCCCGCCGGAGTGTCTCCCCAACGGCCCGGTTCTCCCCAGCCAAAATTTGCATGGCTCCTCCAGAGCCAACAATGGAGAACGAGCTTCTCCCCGGAGAGAGTTACCGGGAGAAGGTTTCGACCGGAGACCCCAACTTTCTGAGGCGGAGTCAGCCCCGGATCACGGTGAGCTGGCGCAAACCACAGCGACAATCCCACGGGTGGGGGAGCTCGACCGAAAAGTCGAGCATCTGGAGCGCCAGATTGCGGCACTCCACAGCAAGAAGGCAAGACAGGAAGGGGACTTTGAGTTCACTACCAAGTCCCCCTTCTCCCGCCAGATCGAGGACGAGCCAGTTCCCGCGAGGTTCAAAATGCCTCAGGTGGAGCCCTACAGCGGAATCACCGACCCCCTCGACCACTTGGAGAGTTATCGGGCCCTCATGGCCCTACAAGGGTCCTCGGAGGCCATACTCTGCAAGGCCTTCCCAGCAACCCTCCGAGGGACCGCTCGGCTTTGGTTCTCTGGTCTGAAGCCGAACACGGTGTCCTCTTTTGAGCAGCTCGGCAGGCAGTTCGCCACCAACTTTGCTGCCAGCCGGCGCCAGCGACGAACATCAGACTCCCTCCTGGACATCAAGCAGAAGGAGGGGGAGTCCCTCAAAGAGTACATGGACCGCTTTACCGCCGCCACATGGGAGGTTCGCGAGCTACACCAGTCGATAGCCATGTCGGCTCTGAAGACTGGGGTCCGCTCCTACCGATTCCTCTTCTCCATCGAGAAGAGCTTCCCGGCCGACTTCACCAAAATGCTGGCCCGAGCCCGGAAGTACGCCAAGGCCGAGGAGGCAGTCGCCTCCAGGCGGGGGGCAATCGAGCCCACCTCGAAGAAGCGGAAGAAGCGCCGCGAGGAGCGCGGTCGACAAAGGAGCCGGTCTCCCCGCCGAGAGAAGAATCTCCCCAGACTGAGGAGCCCGCCCCGTCAGCAGGGGCGACCTCAGCAGAGGACACCTCCTCGTCCGAGGTCTCCACCACGGCCCCGGACGTACCAGGCGAGGTACGAGAACTATACACCCGTCAATGCTCCTCGGGCCGAGATCCTGATGGAAATTGAGGGTCGGGACTTCTTCCGACCCCCGCCTCCTATGCGAGATACGGAATTTCTCCGAAATTCCAGGAAGTACTGCCGCTTCCACCGAGATCGCGGGCACGACACGGAGGACTGCTTCCAACTCCGGGACGAGATAGAAGCGCTCATCAGACGGGGAGTACTCAACCGGTTCGTGAGGAACCGACATGAGGAAAGGAGGCCGGCGGAGAATGTCGCACCAACCGAAAATCCTGGCGGCAACAGGCCTATCGCCGGCACCATCAACATGATTGGGCGGACCTCGGCAGGAACAGCCGCCCAGGGAGCACCCCCGAAGCGCCCACGCACTGATGAAGTCATCTCGTTCTCGGACGAGGACTTAGAAGGGGTCGAGACCCCTCACGATGACGCTGTGGTCATCTCAATGATTGTAAATAGGTTTGATGTAAAGCGTGTCCTAGTTGACAATGGAAGCTCAGCCAACATTTTGTACTACCATGCCTACCAAAAAATGGGGTTGACAGAAGGACACCTCCGGAGAATCAATGCCCCGCTGGTCGGGTTTACCGGAGATGCGGTCCCGGTTGAAGGTGAGGCTAGCTTCCTTGTCACAGTTGGCCTCGCCCCCCGGGAGAGCACTGTGAGGACGGACTTCCTGGTGGTCCGTCTGCCCTCGGTCTACAACGCCATCCTTGGGCGCCCAGGGTTAAACGCCCTTCGAGCCGTGGTTTCAACTCGCCATTTGCTCATGCGGTTTCCCACCGGCCAAGGAGTGGGCGAGGTCCGCGGAGACCAACTGGTCGCCAAGCAATGCTACATGGCGGCCCACACAGTAAAGCAACCAGCCGAGGCACCAGACCGCCCGATGGGCCCTTCACTGCCCATAGAAACCCTCGATGCGAGGGACACCCTCTGGAAGAAGCAAGTAGAGCCCGGTGAGCTCCTTATTCAAATCCCACTACAAGAAAATTTTCCCGAGCTAACCGTGCAGGTTGGCTCCGGCCTCGGCGCCCATGAGAGGAATCGCCTCGTCAGCTTCCTGCGGGACAACGCTGACGTCTTCACCTGGTCGCCCGCGGACGTGCCAGGAATTGACCCCGAGGTCATGGTCCACCGACTCCAGGTGAGGCCAACCAGCAGGCCTGTAAAGTAGAAGAAAAGAGGCTCCGCCCCTGAGCGACAACGAGCTGCGGCCGAGGAGGTGGACAAACTCCTCGGAGCCGGCTTCATCCGGGAGGTCTCCTACCCGGATTGGCTCGCCAATGTAGTCCTCGTAAAGAAGGCCAACGAAAAATGGCGTATGTGCGTGGACTACACCGACCTGAACAAGGCCTGCCCAAAAGACAGCTTCCCTCTCCCGAGCATCGACCAGCTCGTCGACTCCACTTCAGGACACCAACTGCTAACTTTTATGGACGCCTTTTCAGGATACAACCAAATCCGAATGGCGCCAGAAGACGAGGAGAAGACGGCCTTCATCACCGACAAGGGCACCTACTGCTACAAGGTGATGCCCTTTGGCCTGAAAAACGCTGGGGCCACCTATCAGAGACTGGTCAGCCAAATCTTTAAAGACCAGATCGGCCGGAACATGGAAGTCTATGTGGACGACATGCTGGTAAAGAGCCAAGCGGCAGAACACCACATAGCCGATCTCAGCGAGACATTCGCCAAGCTCAGAAAATACCAAATGAAACTCAATCCGGCGAAGTGCGCGTTCGGAGTCACCTCGGGCAAGTTCCTGGGTTTCATAGTGACCCAACGCGGAATTGAAGCCAACCCGGAGAAAATCCGGGCACTGCAAGAGATGTCGCCTCCAAAGAC
Source organism: Phoenix dactylifera (assembly GCF_051530095.1). NCBI lineage: Eukaryota > Viridiplantae > Streptophyta > Magnoliopsida > Arecales > Arecaceae > Phoenix > Phoenix dactylifera. Next base: position 7,565,328 of record NC_143195.1, on the reverse strand, counting down.
AGTTAAGGAGGTGCAGCGGCTCGCGGGGCGGGTAGCCGCCCTGGGAAGGTTTGTTTCTCGATCAGCCGAGCGTTGCCTCCCCTTCTTCAAGAGCCTCAAACGGCCGAAAGACTTCCGGTGGACAGAAGAATGCCAGCAAGCCTTTGAAGATCTTCGGAGCCTTCTGGCCTCTCCCCCGCTGCTCACCAAGCCCCAGAAGGGCGAAATTCTTTACTTATATCTGGCCGTCTCCCCAGCTGCAGTAAGCTCGGTCCTCGTCCGGGAAGAAGACAAACTCCAAAAGCCGGTCTATTACACCAGCCGGGTTCTCAGGGATGCTGAGACCCGATATTCTAAACTTGAGAAGACCATCTTCGCTCTCATCATCTCGGCTCGGAGACTCAGGCCTTACTTCCAAGCCCACACGATAGCTATATTAACCGACCAGCCTATGAAGCAGATATTGCAGAGGTCGGATCGTGCGGGGAGGATCGCCAAATGGGCGGTCGAGCTCGGGGAATTCGACCTAGAATATCGGCCCAGGCCGGCTATCAAAGCTCAGATACTCGCCGACTTCATCGTGGAGTGCACCCTTCCGGACGACCCCGAGCCGCCATCTGAGTCCGTGGAGGAGACCCCAAAGCAGCCATGGGTCCTGCACTCGGATGGGTCTTCGACCCCGGGGGGCAGCGGGGCCGGACTTATCCTCACCAGTCCAGATGGAGTGGTGGCCGAGCAAGCTCTGCGCCTCGAGTTCCCGGCCTCGAACAATGAGGCCGAGTATGAGGCTCTCATCGCCGGGCTCAAGCTGGCGAAAGAACTAAAAGTGGGAGACCTGACGGCCTTTAGCGACTCCCAGCTGGTGGTGAACCAGGTCCAAGGAGATTTTGAAGCTAAAGAGCCATCCATGCAAAAGTATCTCCAAAAGGTGCGGGAACTCACATCTGCCCTGAATTCTTTCAATATTCAGTATATTCCCAGAGCGGAAAACCTCAGGGCAGACCAGCTATCCAAACTGGCCACCTCCCGCATGAGCGAGCTTCCCAAGGGAACAGCGCTCGAGTATCTTCGGGTCCCCAGCACGGAGGAACCCGAGCCCACTATGTGCATCGACTCCGAGCCAAGCTGGATCGACGGGCTCGTCTGCTATCTTCAGGACGGAACTCTACCTCATGACGAGACGGAGGCTCACCGAATCAAGCGCCAGGCTCTCCGGTATGTCTTGTACGAGAATAAACTCTATCGACAATCATTTACTTCTCCCCTTCTCAGATGCCTCCGCCCCTCCGAGGCGGACTACGCCCTCCGAGAGGTCCATGAAGGGATCTGCGGAAATCACCTGGGGGGTCGAGCCTTGGCCCATAAGATCCTGCGGCAGGGATACTACTGGCCCACACTCCAGAAGGACGCAACGGATTTCGTCCGCAAGTGCGATCGGTGCCAACGAAACGCCAATATCCAGCGCCGACCTTCAGCTCTGCTGATCTCCATCATCGCCCCCTGGCCGTTTGCCCAATGGGGGATCGACATCCTGGGGCCCTTTCCCCTGGCCACCGGACAGAGAAAGTTCCTGGTCGTCTCCATCGACTACTTCACCAAATGGGTCGAGGCCGAACCTGTTGCCCGGATCACCGAGCAAAAGATGCGGAACTTCGTGTGGAAGTCTATAATCTGCCGATTCGGACTACCCCGTATCCTTATATCTGACAATGGTCGACAATTTGACAATGTTCATTTCAGGGAGTTTTGCTCTGAGCTCGGCATTGATCATCGCTTCACCTCGGTTGCCCATCCCCAGACAAACGGGGAAACTGAGGTAACTAACCGAACTATTTTGCAGGGACTCAAAGCTAGGCTTGATCGGTCCAAAGGACAGTGGGTCGAGGACTTGTACAATGTCCTTTGGGCGTACCGGACCACGTTCCGACTGCCCACGGGAGAGACCCCCTTCAACCTAGCATACGGCACTGAGGCCGTCATCCCATTGGAGATCGGCTTGCCTTCTTTGAGGGTGGAGCATTACGACCCCGATACCAATTCCTCCCAGCTCAGGAGCAATTTGGACCTCGTCGAAGAGACAAGAGAGGTCGCCCGGGTGCGCATGGCGAGATATCAACAGCGAACGGCCAAATACTACAACTCCAGAGTTAAGCCCAAGCTCTTCAAAGTAGGGGACCTCGTCCTCAGGAAAGCCGAGGCTTCTCAACCAACCGAGCAAGGAAAGCTCGCCCCAAACTGGGAAGGACCGTATCAAATCGCCCGGGTACAACGGCCAGGGGCGTACAAATTGAAGTCCCTGGAAGGGACTCTGATCCCACGAAGCTGGAACTCCGAGAATTTACGAATGTACTACCAGTGAAACCCCAAGGGGTTCAAGATAATCAGGATAATGGACTCAGCTCCTTTTTCTGCAAATATTTCTCTCATTTTGATGACTGTAATCCTCTTCTAATATTGGGTCGTCTGTGATCCTCAGATCCCCCGGCCAAAATCGGGATGCCTCGAGGCTCGACCGTAGAGTCCCAAACTCCCTCGACCTCGGGAAGAATCGCAGGACGGTGAAACGTCGACTGGTGCAAGATTCCTCGACTAAGGTCGAGATGCCCCGAGTGTCGACAGTGCGTGCCCAGACCCCTCGACACTTCGGAAAGACGGGGTAGTACCTTCGCAGTCCCCCGTGGCGCTCGACACCAACAACGGGGTAGTACCTTCGCGGCCCCCCGTAGCGCCTCCTCGACTAAGGTCGGGATGCCCCGAGGGTCGACCGTAGAGAACCAGACTCCCTCGACCTCGGGAAGGCGCCGTGAGGGGTGGAAAGGGTGGCTCCACCCGGGGCGCCACAAAGTGGACCCCCGGGAGCGGTCGACGATCCCCGATCCCCGAAGCGAGCGATCCCTCGACTAAGGTCGGGATGCCCCGAGGGTCGACCGTAGAGAACCAGACTCCCTCGACCTCGGGAAGCGTCGCCGGTCGGTAGAGCGTGCCCAGACCAGCCGACCTGACGAACGATCCCTCGACTAAGGTCGGGATGCCCCGAGGGTCGACCGTAGAGAACCAGACTCCCTCGACCTCGGGAAGGCGCCGTGAGGGGTGGAAAGGGTGGCTCCACCCGGGGCGCCACAAAGTGGACCCCCGGGAGCGGTCGACGATCCCCGATCCCCGAAGCGAGCGATCCCTCGACTAAGGTCGGGATGCCCCGAGAGTCGACCGTAGAGAACCAGACTCCCTCGACCTCGGGAAGCGTCGCCGGTCGGTAGAGCGTGCCCAGACCAGCCGACCTGACGAACGATCCCTCGACTAAGGTCGGGATGCCCCGAGGGTCGACCGTAGAGAACCAGACTCCCTCGACCTCGGGAAGGCGCCGTGAGGGGTGGAAAGGGTGGCTCCACCCGGGGCGCCACAAAGTGGACCCCCGAGAGCGGTCGACGATCCCCGATCCCCGAAGCGAGCGATCCCTCGACTAAGGTCGGGATGCCCCGAGGGTCGACCGTAGAGAACCAGACTCCCTCGACCTCGGGAAGCGTCGCCGGTCGGTAGAGCGTGCCCAGACCAGCCGACCTGACGAACGATCCCTCGACTAAGGTCGGGATGCCCCGAGGGTCGACCGTAGAGAACCAGACTCCCTCGACCTCGGGAAGGCGCCGTGAGGGGTGGAAAGGGTGGCTCCACCCGGGGCGCCACAAAGTGGACCCCCGGGAGCGGTCGACGATCCCCGATCCCCGAAGCGAGCGATCCCTCGACTAAGGTCGGGATGCCCCGAGGGTCGACCGTAGAGAACCAGACTCCCTCGACCTCGGAAAGGCGCCGTGAGGGGTGGAAAGGGTGGCTCCACCCGGGGCGCCACAAAGTGGACCCCCGGGAGCGGTCGACGATCCCCGATCCCCGAAGCGAGCGATCCCTCGACTAAGGTCGGGATGCCCCGAGGGTCGACCGTAGAGAACCAGACTCCCTCGACCTCGGGAAGGCGCCGTGAGGGGTGGAAAGGGTGGCTCCACCCGGGGCGCCACAAAGTGGACCCCCGGGAGCGGTCGACGATCCCCGATCCCCGAAGCGAGCGATCCCTCGACTAAGGTCGGGATGCCCCGAGGGTCGACCGTAGAGAACCAGACTCCCTCGACCTCGGAAAGCGTCGCCGGTCGGTAGAGCGTGCCCAGACCAGCCGACCTGACGAACGATCCCTCGACTAAGGTCGGGATGCCCCGAGGGTCGACCATAGAGAACCAGACTCCCTCGACCTCGAGAAGGCGCCGTGAGGGGTGGAAAGGGTGGCTCCACCCGGGGCGCCACAAAGTGGACCCCCGGGAGCGGTCGACGATCCCCGATCCCCGAAGCGAGCGATCCCTCGACTAAGGTCGGGATGCCCCGAGGGTCGACCGTAGAGAACCAGACTCCCTCGACCTCGGGAAGCGTCGCCGGTCGGTAGAGCGTGCCCAGACCAGCCGACCTGACGAACGATCCCTCGACTAAGGTCGGGATGCCCCGAGGGTCGACCGTAGAGAACCAGACTCCCTCGACCTCGGGAAGGCGCCGTGAGGGGTGGAAAGGGTGGCTCCACCCGGGGCGCCACAAAGTGGACCCCCGGGAGCAGTCGACGATCCCCGATCCCCGAAGCGAGCGACCCCTCGACTAAGGTCGGGATGCCCCGAGGGTCGACCGTAGAGAACCAGACTCCCTCGACCTCGGGAGGTATCACAGGTCAGCAAGGCGTCCACGAACCCGCCGACCTGATGTGAGATCCCTCGACCAAGGCTGAGGCGCTCCGAGGTCCGACCATAGGGTGTTAAGCCCCCTCGATCTCAAAAAGGGCTACAAATCAACAGAGCCTCCCCAGATCCTCTCAACTCCGGCAGGAGTCGCCGGGTCCATGGGAAGCCCGAGCCCCTTTTACCAGTCAAAAATGACTCCGGAGGTCGACGAGGAAGGGAAGCGACCTACTCCACCATGCGAAGCATGACCCCGAGAATGCAAGAGGTACACCCAACTAGACGCCCTCCTTGTCAAATTTTATCTACATATTGCCGATCTCGTCCAATGTTGGAGTCTTATTTTGCCCCAAAGCCGGGCTTCTTCGCTGGGTCGGCTTAAGACCGACCTCCCAACCTCATTATGCCTGCTCTGTTCGTCAAGTCTCCGTAATCCGTACTAAGGCTTCATAAAGTAGGACCCAACTCGGCTCTTCTAAGTAAACTCCGACGTCCAGCTGGAAAAGTGGTCTCGGCCACGAATGTACCAGCCAAGCACAGGTACCAAGGCGATCTTTGGGAATCCCAGCCTTGTTCACCGAAATCTCGGCAGGGTCCGAGGACGATAACTATGAAAACCTTCGGCAATAACTTGTTTATTAGCCCACGCTCCCTATGAGAGGTTCGGAGTTGAGTTCGGAAACCCGACTAAACTCTCCGAATAGCGGTACGAATAGACCTATTCCGGTCCCACTTGAAGGGCTAAGGCCCGACCTCGGTGCCTTAAGATTTTCCTAAAGGCCAAACGTGGCAACTCCCACGACTCTAAGATCCGAGTTATAGGACTTAGAGAAATTTTCTAGAAACCTAAGCTCGGAGCTCCCTTTGGTCGAGACGACTGGGATCCGAGAAGGCTAAGATATAGTCAGGGAAAAGGGCAGCTTCGTTAAGCAGCCCAAAGATTAAAATACGAAGTTAGAGGTCGTCGCGGCGGTTAGCCAAGGTTCTAGCCTCATCCACGACAACAGAGGGAAAGATGAACACAGAATGACAAACATTTCTTCATTAACAAAGGGCCGGAAGGCCAATTACAAAATTGGAAGTCGGCCACTCAAGGGCCGACCCCGGATACAATGAAAAAGAAAAGAAAAATATGCTTAAGTCCTAAGCGGCGGGAGCCACATCCGGGGGGTCATCCGGCACATTGATGACCTCATGATCTTCCTCCGGAACAGGCTCGGGGCCGAGAGCAGGAGCTTCGGGCGCCGCCTCCGGGACAGCATCGATCTCGGCCGCCGGAGCCGCCTCCATGACACCGTCCGCCTCGGCTACCCCCGTCGAAGGCTCGGCGGGGTCCTGCTCGTATATTCCCGCCTCGGACGTCAGGATGGCAGGAAGGGCTTGCACGTCGGACCCCCAGCCCCAGTCCTCCCTCGGACGGACCGTCGAGAAGTCGTACTGAGGGCAGTACCGGCGCACCTGCTCCCGGAAGTTCTCGAAGCCTCGAAGGAAACCGTCGACCGTCTCCTCCTCCAACATGTCGCGGAACTCTTGCGACTCTTTGAAGAGTTCCACAGCATGCTCGGCTCGTTCGAGGGCCCTCCTCTCCCGGGCCTCAAGTTGCCCGAGTCGGAGGCGCAAGACCCCCTCCTCATACTCGAGGGCCGCGACCCTGGCCTGGACCTCCCCTAAGCGCGCCTCCGTGCCGCGCATGGTTGCCCTGGTCAGGGCATGAGCCGCCTTCTCCTCCTCGAGCGCCCCCACCATGGCAAGGCGCTCAGCCTCGGTGGCTGTCCACCGAGCCTCGGCCGCGGCCAACGCCGCCTCCAGCTCGGCGACTCTTTTCTTGGCCGGCTCCAGTTGCTGGCCAAGCTGTTGAACTTCTTCCCGATACCCATGGGCGATGAACGCCATGGTGTCGAGCTCGAGAATATGCTGAAAAGAAAGAAACGAGGGTATTGTGAGTTGAAAAGCACATATATACGCTAAAAACTCGGGGAAATTAAGAAGAAAGCTTACCCGGGCAGTGTTGCAGTAAGCACTGCCGACGACCTCCTCCAGCGAAATACCCCGGAATACGGCCCGGTCCGCTGGAAGCACCGCACGCCGCAACATGGAGCGTGCGACCTCGGCATCTTGAAAGGCCGAGAGCCCCTCGGGAATAGAAGAGTCCGGCTCGGCCGACTCTTCTCGAAAAGCCCGAGAAGAGCTCGGCACGATCGAACCCGAGGTCCCGGAGCCGCTCGCCTCGGTGCCTCGGGTAAGCCCGGGTCCTGGCTGCTGCGGCCGGACCACGGGCGGCTCCCCCCGCTGGGAAAGGGGGGTAGGGCAAGGAGGGGCCGACGGGCCCGCATCACCAACAACCCGCTCCCGCCTCGGGTCGGCTGCAGGGGCCCCCGCCTCGGGGCCACTCGTCCTGGCCGACGAAGAAGCGCCGTCCGTCCTCGCCCTCTTCCGAGGCTGGGGCACAGCACCCCCGGCCTCGGCCTCTCGCCTCCTCAGGCGAGAGAAAAGTGATGTGTTGCTGGTCGGCATGCGTGGAATATCTGAAATCAAGAATTTTGTTAAGAGTCAGACCAGTGACCGTAAAGACGGAGAACAAGAAATAAATAAATAGAATAATGCAACCGCCCTTACCCTCGGGGCGCGCCGAGCTCAGACCCACGCTCGCCAGGGCGTCCTCCCGCAGGAGCTCGGTCAGGTCGTTGCCCCTCCCGAGGGCTCGCAAAGAGTCCAGGGTCCTCAGCTCCCTCCCCGTGGGCTCGGAGAGTTTGTTGAGGGCATTCAGCCGAGGGTGTCCCCACCTTGGCTCGAACCCCCAAGGCGCCGCAGACGCCAGAAAGAAAAACTTCCTCTTCCACTCGTGAATCGAGGAAGGGGCGCCCCGGAAGAGTGACATACCGCCCCGAAAGGCGAAATATAACCACCCTACGTCCGCCGGGTTTTTCTTTAACAGAAAACACCGGCGAAAAAGGCCTACCGAAATCGGAATTCCGTGCCCGAGGCACAGGGATAAAAACCCGATTATGGTCCTCCATGAGTTCGGAGCCAACTGCGCCGGGACGAGTTGGTACTCGGCCAGCAAGTTGCTCACGAACTCATGGGCGGGAAAACGCAGGCCCGCCCAAAGTGTCTCGCGGTAAACCGCGATCCGACCTGGGGGCGGCTGCGTCACCCTGTCTTCCGGCCCTGCGGTTTCAAGGCGAAACCCGGGCTGGAAGAAGAAACGGGAGCGGATTAACTCCAGCTCCTCTCCCGACAGACTCGACCCAACCTCTTCGGGACCGGAACCCATTCTCACGGAAGAGTGGAGCAAAAGTTAAGAGTAGAAAATGGAAGTTGACGAGGAGAAGAAAAGAGGAAACCCTAGTGAAAACGGGAAGAAAACCTACTGGACATTGCCGGAAATCGCTCCGGGCACCACCAGCAAGATTCAGCTGAGGGAGGAAGCAAGGGGGAAAGACGACGAAAATAAGAGGCAGCCAAACAAGACCTTTAGGGCAGACTCATGGGGTTTATATAGACCCCCCTGACGGCCCAGATCGACGGGGTCGGTTCCCATCCCCCCGACCGGGTTGCGCCACGTGTCGACCTCGGAAGCCGAGGCACCGTATTCACTCCGGTTTAATAAATCGGATACGAAATCGAAGCGTTGTCCCATCGGATCTCGGGGCCTCATCATGGGTCCACAGAATCAAATCGTCTTGAGGAACGAGCGGACGTAACCCCCGCTCCCCTCGTTTAATAAGATCTGGGACACGTGGAGCCCCGATGAGGCCTCCACTTCTTCGGAATTATGATCGAGTAACATGAAATCGAAAGCGTCCGACCTCGGGTCGCGCCGCGTGTCCGTTTCAAACCCCGTAACGGCACACTCATTAATGAGCCAGAAACATCGATTACGGAATCGAGACACCGCCTCGACGAGCTCGAGGTCCCCCATCATTAATCCGCCGTAAAATGATCCTGGCGATTCAAGAAGCATGATGATACGAGCTCCATCATTAGCTCACCGAATAAAGCAGCCTCGAGACGCCAAAGGGCGCATATCTCACCATAAAAGCTCCGGAAAGCACAAGGGGGCGGGCGAGACCTTCCCCCCAACCTTAGTGACAGACTTTACTTCCCACGTCCGAGCCCCACAAGCCGCTCGAACTCGGAAGTCGGGGGGTAGTGTTGGGGGGAATAAAGTTTCCCCCCAAATGACATAAATGCCCCTAAGAAGCCGTACAACCTCCGACCCCGGACAGCCGAAGTCAGCGTCCGACCTCGGAACGCTCGGCCACAAGACGACCGACCCCGAAACCTCCGACCTAAGAGAAACCCCGATGTCCGAGGACCGTACTCTAACACCCCTCCGGCATTTATTGCGCATGGCCGCTGTAATCTTCCGGCACACTCAACAATAAATGCGGATCTCCGGCTTACTCCATAATAAATGCGGATCTCCGGCTTATCCATAATAAATGCGGATCTCCGACTTACTCCACAATAAATGCGCATGGCTCCTGACATCTACGGATCCCCAGTTCTCCACGGCAAATCGACCCAGCAGGGTCTAGTCGACTATGATAAGTCTCTGATCTCGGCCATACCGCCGACATCAGTGCAATGATTCGCTTGACCGAGCGCCGACCTGAACAACATGCCAAGCCGTACTACGGCCTCGCCCTGTTACATCACAGGTAAACCGACCCCCGCATATAAAAGGGAGCCTTGGCCTCTCAAGAGGGGATTGGAACATTCATACACCCAAAAATCACTGTTTATCTCCTTCTCCCCACTATTTGCCCCCTCCCTGACTTGAGCGCCGGAGAACCCGGCCACCGGTTCGTGTGCAGGCACCCGGACGGAGGACGCCGCCAGCCAACGGATCGCCGCCCCACTGCGAGGACCTGCTGTTCCTTCTCTCCGACCGCCCCGGACGGAGGACGCCGCCCGCCGACAGACCGCCGCCCCGCCGTGAGGACTAACAGTCGTTCCCTCTCCTCGATCGAAGATTGCCCCCGGGTCCAATTTCCAGCAACACTAGCAAATATCTCCAATGCAGAGTCTTCAATGAAAGTTTCCTTCTAACAAAAAAGAAAGGAGGACAAAAAAACGGTTTGTTCTAGTTTTCCACATGTCAATATTAGAGTAGATGCTAGGCGCAAAGTGATGGGTCAATCTAAATATACTCCCCAGACCTAAAAGGCAATCAGGTTGGAAGTAATCCGAGCTCAATTTAACCCACCCAACCAAATTGAATTAGGTTAGATCCACCTAAAAATTTATATTTTGCATCAGGTTATTCCACTTACAGATCTCTGGGTTGGCCCGACGATGGCTTACTTAGTCTCAAATTCATTAGAAAATGAGTTACGCTCAAAGTTCCTATAGCTCGATTATAAATAAGTTGAGCTCGAGCAGCTTGGTGGAAGCTCAATTTAATGCACTTAGAGCTAAGCTTAGGCAACATATATCAACCCCATTTCATTCATTGGCTTTATTAAGAGGGAGGGATTTCCCCTCCCTTTTTCTATAAAAAAAAAGAAACAAGAAAGAAAGAAAAGGCCATGAGAACATTGGGGCTCATTTGCACCATAACCCAGATTCCACACAACTTTTGTTGCCCTGATGGATTGGATCAGGTCATTTAATTCCACAAGTATTAATTCTTATTAGGCAATCTTGACTGTTTCCAGCCACATTTCTTGGATAGCTAAATTTCTCCTAATCAAAATGGTTGGCGAGAAGCTTTCATCTTCTCTTCCACCAGCGTCTCCTTGTCCACGAACATTGAATTAAATCCGTACCTTCCACATTGTGGAAATATTGAACGTACTGAATCATTCAAATCGCACCAATATCAGCATTTCTCCGCCACCTTTCCCTACTTGTGGGAACCCGTAGATTCCATTGGAAACCGTTTCACACCATGCACAGCTCCGAAACTCCGCGCTTCTGGCTACCCAGACCCACACTTCAAGCCTTCTAGAACCTCACGTATTAAAATATAGCAGCTTTCAAAGACCTAGAGGGGGCCTTGTTCATGGCCTTAGAATAGACGCATCATTTCACATCAGATATAAAAATATCCTTCAATCTCTAGGACTCCGATGCCGTCATTTTCTATAGCTTTCTTAGCACTACTCTACAATGATTGTTCATGCTATCCAATCGGCTACACTATTGCTAAAACTATAAATAGGTTGGGTTAACCCGTGATCCGACCTATTTTGAGGCTGCATCGAGTTTTAAAATTGGACTCATTTCATTTTTTAGGTCGAGTCTGCATTTGCTAAATTCAGACCCGATCCAACCTGAACCGACCCAACCCATTTGAAATGTTGGTAATTTTGAATTTTCAATCCGATGAGCCGATCCGAATCTGTAATTATGAATCCAATGCATCAGCCAAATTATTATAATAGATGGCGCAAAATTAACGTGGACAAGGGGCACGGCACCAAGGCTATCTCCTTTTGATCCTATGATCTTCTATAATTCAGCATGTGATGCACAAAGAGAGATCCAATAAAAGCTTTACCAGTCGAAGCAGAGATTGGGCAGAGTACACCATAAGTGCAGCAGACCCCAAACTTACAATATTATCTGAATTATAGAGAAAAAATTTGAATTATTCTTGATTTTTCTTCAACTGATTGATTCTCCGTTCTCCTCCAAAACCGAATTGATCCAAAAATGTTCAATTCTTCTTGAATTGCACAATTTATTTATGAATGTTTGCATAATTAAGTAATTTAAGAAATGTTTGCATTACACATTAATAGTCACATATCTAGTAGCTAGCAATGATGCTTTTTGCTAGCTTTTATTACTTCTATCTATACTATATTTATTTTTAAGTGAATCAATTAAAAATATTTTACAAAGCCAATATTTTTAATTTTTATTATTTTCTCCCTTCTTTGTTTTCCAAACACTTTTCGAATCGTTGATAAATTTTTCAATTTTTTCCTGAATTCTGAATCAAGATATCGAACCGAATTATTCCTGAATGCCAAACTTATAAGCATGATCTACTCCAGTGAGATGACAAGAAATCAAAAGACCGGATTTGGAAACAGAGCAGCAATTCAGAACAAGATTATAGACATGCTCCAACTAAAATCCAGTTCCACTCAATACAATTTGTAGAGGCAAGGTGCCATCCCCAACCTATATCCCCAGTACATTACCAGTGCCTGATTTGACCCATGGCTGTTGTGCAGACATCTAGTCCTTACACGAACACCCTCACAATGCATTGGAGCTTAACAACCTTTCAAGCCTTCCCCCATACATATATTTCTTTTCCAAGTTCAATCCCAAAATTTCACTTAGCCAACCGATTGCTCTCTCTGTTGCCAAAGATTGATTAGGGATCTCGCGCAGCCGGAGAAGTGTACACACTAAGAGTCCATGAGTTCTTTCTCAACTGTATTCAGGCAATAGCAACTGGACAACTGTGTTGGTCCTTTATGACATATATACTCATATCAAGCACCAATGTCTAAGCTGCGTCTGGCAGCAGCAACCACAATGTTTCAACAAATATAGCTGGAAAGGGATTGATAGCTCCTCCTAGACTGACACGTAAATGCTGTCAATCTGCCTCAAAATCCACAATGATCACTACTCTGTTTTCTTGATTGTATGTTGTTAGCCGCAGCAACTGCAAGTAAGATTTTCTTCTTTCTAGGGAAAGAGACCTCTTATCCTTGTGGAAATACCATGATAAAAAGAAAGAAAAAGGTCCACGTATTAGATCAGTCCTCCATGAGTCCACAAGCCAAGACTTGCAACCTTGACCAACAAAATGAAAAATAAGATGACCAAGGACAGTTGTGGAGCTCTGACCAGTTAAGAATTCTAGCAAAGAGGCATGAAAGAGTTGGCCAAACCAGTATCATTTTAAAAAATATATATACATCAAGCAGCAATTCTCATGCCTAAACCCCTTTCTTCTGTATTGTTTTGAAAAAAAAGAAAAAAAAAAAGGAAAGGCAGCAGAAGCAGCAGCATGCTGGGCATCTGCATTGTAAGGACAGAAGATACCAGGGGCCACCAAATCTGAGGGCCTTATTGAGGCCCTTACAACAGTGCACTAACCACCTACTCTTCTGTCTCTGAAACAAAGGTTTTAAATACCATAGGCCGGGCTGTCACGTCCACCCAAAAAAAATGGGACACCCTGCATACCGATACTTAAAACAGTGGATGTTTCATCCCATCTTGGTCCATTTCCTAACTGTTCCCATCCCACATGAGAGAGTGTAACGCCCTTCTTTCCCACCATTATTAAAACCTTGCCTCGAACTACAGCTGTAAGTGACTATACAGCATTTCAGTTGCAATTTTTCAGCAAATTCATTAGTCACTCATCTAGTTTTGAATGACAACCAAAAACTTAAATGTTACCTATCAACCGGGGAGAAATTATAGTGTGCAATTAAGATAGTTGGGCTGCCTCCAATCTGGGGCTCTACAAGCTTCTGAAAACATTATGGTAAGATTGAGGAGACTCCAAAGTCACCGATGCAATAGTAGAATCATATGCCTGCCGATCTCTTTGGCTCATCTGAAGAATACGAAATGACACTTGATAGGGAACATTGCTCTCCATCAAATGACAAATAATGAAAGGATATATATGACATGAGCGTTTGATCAGAGCTGGTGCTGAAATACTTGCCATTCAACCTGAAAAAATCCAGATGCATCAGATTTCCCGATTGCTTCGAACATGTAATAGTGCAATCAAGCTAACTTTTTTTTAACAATGGAAATGTGATTTTTTTTTCTCAGATTCTAAAGACTATTGTTGTGCGGTAGGTTCCAAATGGTCTGCAAACAGCAAAAATTGAAAGGGCCTGTCCACCAGCATAACTTGTCATAGAAACAGCTGAGGTTCATACAATCTTTTCAATGTCAACTTTATTTAAAATGTGCCAAATATGTTCAGATACAGTCTTATTTTTTCTGTTCTTTTTCCTTTTCAAGAGAAAGGGAGGTAGACCCACTCGATTATAATTAACAGAGTTCAAATACTTGGGGATGCACCACCTCAACTCGAGAACAACTGGCTCTTAGACAGAGGGGTTTGAATATTGGGATAAACCCCAATTCTCACAGCCTAGTATTCTTAAGCCTCACTTCTGCTTGGTTCATTATAGATTTATGATCACTCCCAACACATCTAATTTTAACCCCCTTCCAGTTCTTCCTATCACAGGGACTCTGTACAAAGTTGATAATGTCAACCCCCAATCTTCATCCTCATTACTGACGTGCTTGCTAGAATGCTCAAGCAAGCCAGATCTGTGGGTTTAATAAAAGGTATTGGTTCTGAGCCTTGCTTTTCTAATCCGAGAAGCCTTCCTTTCGCACATGATACTTTGTTGTTTTGCTCTGGAACAAAGGAGTGCTTAGTGGCAGTGAAAGTTTTACTCCTTGGCTTTGAGCAAGCATCCAGGCTAAAGATCAATATTTATAACAGCTTATTGATTTGCCTTACATGGACGACGAGGAGGCAAGGCAACTTGCAACATTGATGAACTGCGAAAGGGGTTCCTTCCCATTCACCTGCCTCAGCCTCCCTCTTAGTGACAGAAGGCTCTCTAGGCATTGTTCAATGCCACTGATTGAAAAGGTTTGCTCCAGACTTGCTGCTTGAAAAGGTAAATTCCTGAGTGGAGGGGACAAGCTCGCATTGATCAGCACCGTTCTTAGAGCTCTTCCTTTCTATTCCATGTCTGGCTTTAAGCTGCCTCATTAGTTGTGAACCGAATTGATCAGATGAAAAGATCCTTTCTATGGAAAGGAAAAGAGTCAATCAGCCGTTTCAATTGCTTAGTCAATTGGGATGGAAGGTGGTTTGGGCATCAAAAACATTAGTGACCATAATATGCTCTGCTATCGGAGTAGGCGTGGAAATTCTTGAAAGTATCGGAGGCATCGTGGATGAGACTTACTAAGAATACACACTATGCCCATGGAAGGTTCGGTTTCAAAGTCAAAAGATCTTTTTGCCGCATCTCGCCAATTTGGAAAGATATTTGCAAGGATCTTAAGGCACTTTGGAATTGCATCTCTTTCGAGCTCGGGGATGGAGCAAACATCAGATTTTAGAAGGATGCTTGGACAAGAAACATTCCTCAAGCCTCTCTCTTCCACAAGCTGTATGATCAAGCGGTTCAAGCTAACTCTTCAGTGGCCTCATGTTGGAGTCGGAGAAGACAAAAATGCCGCCTCAATTTCTTCAGACCCATTTCTCCTTTTCAATCGAAGCAGGAAGAAGACCTGGTCCAGCTTCTTGAGGCTTTCAGACCGTCGAAACTCGTGGATGTGCCTGCTTGGAAACTCACAAATGATAGTAACTCGCTGTTTCTGTGAGGAACCATTGAACATGCGTTTAGTCCCACATCGGTTATTCGCTAAGAAGATTTTAGGTACTTATACAGGATCAAGAAACTCAAAAAATACCTTCCGGCTAGCCATTTTGGGTGAGGTCCTGGGTTGTGATAATTGGTATCAAAGCAAACTCGGCCCATAGCCTACATAGATTACAGGACACTGCAGCACAGATTCGTGAAGGCTGACCACAGATCAATCATGGTGCTTATGATTAGATTTGAATAAATTTGAACTCTTAGCCTGACGAGAACATTAGGGCTTGAATGGAGGGAATATTTGAGAACCCGTGCAGGCATGTGTTTAGTCCCACATCGGTGATTCGCCGAGATCATGAGTACTTATACAGGACTAAGAAACTCGAAGAATACCTTCCAGCTAGCCATTTTGAGTAAGGTCCTGGATTGTGACAAATGGTATCAGAGCGGACCTGGCCCATAACTTATGTGGACTGGAAGACATTGCAACACGGATTCCTTGAGGCTAACCACGGGCCAATTGTAGTGTTTGTGATTAAATTTGAATAAATTTGAACCCTTAGCCTGACGAGGACATCAGGACTTGAACGAGTATATGAGGACCTATATGGGCTTGTGTTTAGTCCCACATTGGTTATTCGCTAAGTAGATCTTGAATTCTTATACAGAATAAAGGAACCCAAATAATATCTTCTGACTAGCCTTTTTGGGTAAGGTTCTGTATTATTATAAATAGCATCAGAGCGAACTCGACCCATAGCCTATGTGGACTAGGGGACACTGCAGCATGGGTTCATAGAGGCTGACCACGAGCCGATCATGGTAGTTGTGATTAGATTTGAATGGATTTGAACCCTTACCCTAACGAGGACGTCAGGGCTTGAACGGAGGAAGTACGTAATGACCCATGCGGGCATATTTAATCCCACATTGGTTATTCGTTGAGAAGATCTTGGGTACTTATACAGGACCAAGCAACTCAAAAAATACCTTCCGACTAGCCTTTTTGGGTGAGGTCCTAAGTTGCTACAAATGGTATCAAAGCGAACTCGGCCAATAGCCTATGTGGATTAGAGGATACTGCAGGACGGTTTCATGAAAGCTGACCATGAACCGATCATGATGCATATGATTAGATTTGAATAGATTTGAACATATTTGAACCCATAGCCTGGTGAGGACATCAAAGCTTGAACGAAGAAAGTGAGAACCCATACAGGCATGTGTTTTATCCCACATCGGTTATTCGCCGAGAAGATCTTGGATACTTATACAGGACTAAGGAACCCAAAGAATGAAAGTGAATCCTAGGTTCTTCGGTATTAAGCATGCTGAATTTTTCTTTTTTTAAAAAAAATCATGGCTGAACCTGATCGGGTTGCCTACGTACCCCTTCACAAGAGAGATCAAGCCATACGTAGTTCTTTTTAAGTTTCAAAAATGCAGCGGAAAAATCAAATCAAACAATTTAATTCGTGCATGCTTACAAGATCAAATCTAGATATCAGCATTGTAAGAACACAGGATTATGCCGGAATCGTTTAAACCATTATGCTAAAACTTTATGCATGATTAACTATCAGATCTGAAAGATAAACACACTATTCCGATTAATCTCCGAATATCCATCGAATGGATTCTGGAGATACTCCGTGAGGAGCCCCAAAGGAGGGTAAAACCTCGGAGAATCGGACCTAAACCCTGACTCCAAAATAAAAGATTAATATAGAATTAATACCTTTTATGATGGAAGAAACTTGTGGATCTGATCCTTGACTTCGCAGCCACGCACACGAATGGCCACTATGAGAAGTACACGCGAAGCCCTAGGTAGATTGTCTTCCGCGGGAGTGCTAGCTCGCGCAGAAACGTTGCAATGGCTGAAGCTTTCTCCTTCTAAACACTCAACCTTTGATTGTTCTTCAAGAAGATGGAGGATGGACGTGAGGAAGAAGGAGAAGAAGGGATGGAGGCCCTCAAGAAATTTTTTTTAGAATTTTTTGAAACCTCTAAATATTGTATATTTTTGAACCCTAGGCATGGGGGTCTTTTATAGCCAAAAGACCCCCCCCCCCACGCCTCACACCTAATTTAGCCAATTAATTTGGCTGATAAAATCCCCAAAAAATTCTGATGATTTGGCAGCTAAGAGGAGATAAACATATCCAAATTTCATGCATTTTGGATCCCTAAAAGATAGGAATTCATGCGTCCAAAGTTCAGCCGCAGACCATCCTATTTCATACGCCATGCAATCCCTACAAATTAGGAAATTCATCCAAATCTTTTTAGGAAGATTTGAAGCGCCATTTTATAGAAAATATAGCCCCACGCCTCTTCTCTTCTCACGCCAATTTTTGGCCAAAAATAAAGAGGATAGGCGTGAAAAATATTAGGGATAAATCAAAGTGTCATTCTTCTCCAAGAAGATAAGGATGGGTTCCTAAAATTTAGGAATTCTTCTCCTTATCCAATTCTGATTATTTGGACTCATAATCCTCATCAAATAAGGTCTTCTAATTGATTTGGATCAAGCCTAATCCAATTGGGTCAAGTCCCATCAATTGGGTCCAGCTCAATCTACTTGGGTTAAACCCAATCCAATTAAGTCAAACCCTGATGCAGCCCAAATTGAATCCTATTCAATTTGGCTCAACCTAAGCCCAATTACTCAATAAAATTGAGTTCATTAGCAATCTAATTTCTAATTAATCCTCCAATAATTCAGTAATTATTTTAATGCAACTTTTGCTTAGGATAATTTGTCAATCGAATTGATCAAATTACCCCTGAATGATTCTTAATCATCAATCAGCCATTTGATCAACCTAGAAACTTCTATGCGTGTGACCCCATAGGTTCGAACCTAAGCCGGTAGCACAAGAACAACTTCTTGTACTAATCGCAATGACCATCTAGCAATGGTACCCGACGTCCGGATAGACCGAGTGATTGCAAAGCAACATTCAAGAATCCTTGAACTATGGTTACCGTATAATTCATCCCTTTCACTCCTAATGCCAGGATGACTTAGAGCTCACTGTCAACCCTATAATTAGTACATCCATTATGTGATTAACTTTAAATATCCCGTGACTCCTCACTGGGATTACCCTGGCCAAGGTTTTGCTAAATTAATCACAAGACATTATCTTATGTTTCCAGGAGGGATCAATTCCATCTTGACTCACAACTGACTACGCAAGTACTTGACTGCACCCAGTGACCTTCCATCGCTGAATTAGAAATTCAGGTAGTCTTGTACCAAAGTACAGTGAGTTGCTTGCTAATCACTGTGGTGATCTCAGGTCTGAATGATACTTATACCCATATCCACTCGGAACATCTCTCGACAGTAGAGTGCTCCGAAATTGGTCACGTTCAGTGAAATGTACTCCTACACTTCACCTGTGTGACATATCAGTGTCTCCACACTCCTTGATTAAGAGGACAACCAACGTATATGTCACACAACGACCTAATCTCGATAATGATGTCGTCCTAGTAACAGCATATCATTTGATCGCGAACAGTTGTAAGGACTTGAAGATAAATCTTCCTTTATCATAAAATAAATCTTAAGGACTTCATCATATAAGAGTTCATTTGAAGATGTACAATGAAATGATGAATAATGTCAATTAACACTTTATTAATTTGTCAATTCATTTACAAAATTCAATCATCAACATACTGACGATTGACTCTTAGGATACAATTTCCAACAAAGAATACTTTCCGGGTAGTCATTTGAGTAAGGTCCTAAATTGTTACAAATGGTATCAGAGCGGACCCAACCCATAACTTGTGGATTAGAAAACACTGCAACACGTATCCCTTGGGGCTAACCACAGGCCGATCGTGGTTAGCCACAAACCACAGGTCCCAGAATCGAAACCTGGCTCTTATGTGAGAACTTATGCGAGCGTGTTTAGTCCCACATCGATTATTTGCTGAGTAAATTTTGAATACTCGTATAAAATCAAAAAACCCAAATAATACCTTCCGACTAGCCATTTTGGGTGAGATCCTGAGTTGTGACAAATGGTGTCAGAGCAGACCCGACCCATAACCTATGTGGACTAAGAGATACTGTAGCATGGATCCATTGAGGTCGACCACGAGCCGATCGTGGTGTTTGCTATTAGATTCGAATGGATTTGAGCCCTTAGCCCAACGGGGACGTCAGGGCTTAAATGGGGGAGAATATGTGAGGACCCATGCGAGCGTGTTTAATACCACATTGGTTATTAGCTAGGTAGATCTTGGATACTTATACAGAATCAAGAAACCTAAATAATACCTTCCGGCTAGCTATTTTGGGTGAGATCCTGTATTGTTATAAATGGTATCAGAGCGAACTCGATCCATAGCCTATGTGGACTAGAAGACACTGCAGCATTGGTTCATAGAGGCTGATGACGAGCCGATTGTGGTAGTTATGATTAGATTTGAATGAATTTGAACCCTCAGCCTAACGAGAACGTCAGAATTTGAACGACCCATGCGGGATGTGTTTAGTCCCACATCGATTATTCGCTGAGAAAATCTTGGATACTTATACAAGACCAAAGAACTTAAAAAATACTTTCTGACTAGCCATTTTGGGTGAGATCCTGGGTTGCGACAGTTTCGTCATTTTACAAATTCCTCAACCAAGATAGAATCCTTTGGCCCTTTTACAAGGCTATTTGGAAGGCGAAGGTACCAGAAAAATCGAAATCTTCATGTGGTGAGCCTTGAAAAACAGACGGCTTATAGGAGATGTCTTGGCTAATAAGACAGGGTAGGGTAGAGGAGCAAGTTGCAATTTACGTGGTGCTGAAATGCCCTTTTTATCAAAAAGTCTCCGGTTTTCAATCAAGGCACATCTCAATCTCTGAGGCTGGCCTACAGACCTTCGAGACCTGCGGACCTCTTGGAGGAGACGAAGAACAAAGAAGACTGTGAGGAGTGCGTGGGATCAGCTTGTGATGGCAGTCTGCTGGCATAGTTGGCTTGAGAGGAATTCACAAATGTTTCTTCAAAAGAAGGCAGCAATCTCTACGGTTCTGCACAAAGCTCTTCCAACTTTTGTTGGCCCCTTTGTGATGGGCAAGCTTTATGAGTTTGTTGCTTGACACCTGCACGTTCCTTCTTTCTCTTGTAATCAACACTCCTTTTAATCTCATTTAATTCTGGGGGAAGCTCATTGCTTCCTCCATTTGCCTTTTCTTCATGGTTCGCCGATGCATTCTAGTCTACCAATTACCATCCCCAATTTTACCATTTCTCTAACTTCAACAACAAAACAGACGAGCAAAACGATGATGAGACTTGTTCTGCTGCACTGCCAGCTAAACTTGCACAGCGCCTTCAACAATTAAGGCAAATCAAAAGACAGCTCAAATCCTGTTTCAGAATTAAAATGCAACTGCAACTATAACTAAATAAAGGCCCAAATGTAGTTGGCAAATTATTGACAATGACACAGATCCGAATACTTAAACATAATTGGGCTACAAATGGGTCAAGCCAGACCCTGTTTAAGAGCTTTTAACATGAACTAGTAGCTGCTATTTACCATTATATAGTCCAAACATAAACTTAATGTGCAATGCATACAACATCATTCTCTTGTGACATCCTTCCACAAGATTCTGTTTTGGTGAGAAAACACTGTCACATTCTTGTGGCTGGTACACACTCTTAATCTCCATTTTAGCACCATAATTCGCGTACCTTACGAACATCACTTTTTCTCAACTTGCTATCCTCAGTTCCACAACCATCCTCTCCTCCTGTGCGCCCCCCCCCCCCCCCCCCCTCCCCCTTCTCTCTCCTCTGAAGCCTTAACAAAAAGGGGGTCCACATCTTTTTCTTACTAAGCAAAAATAATTGCTCGCACCCATCTTACCATAACTTTTAAGAAAGCAAATGCTTAATTCACCAGATCTGACACTAATTAAATATCGACATTACTCACCAATTATATTACCCACACCACTCAGAAGCTATAGCAATAATTTGTCGCACAGTTATTATTTTGTGCACCAGTAAACAACTAGGTTAGTTCAACATGCCGCCAGACAGCCCAAATTCTATCTTTTCAAACAAAAAGACTTGACAACCAACTCATCCTAGTTGGGTTGTCTATGGTGTCAAGTTTGCCTAACAACTTTCACAGCAAGCAAGGTTTAAATAACTATTTCAGACTAATTAACTCACCGACAGGTGACAACAAGCTAGTGCCTATACCCTAATGAATTAAAATCATACAGAAGCTCATACAGAAGGTTAAAGAAATCTTCAGAACCTCTGCCAGAAATGCACAGATCATCTGCCTGCAACACCCATCAATTCAGCCTTTTACGACTCTGATGGTCTGATATGGTCATACATTAGACTGGTATAACTAGCAACTAATCATGCGAAGAGCAGTTGCACTAATGGTGATTACTGAAGAGGAAACATGAGTAATTACCGGTCTCCTTCACATTATAAAATACAGGAAGGATAAAGAAATGAATCACAAGAGAATCAACACTGTGAACATGTTGCAATTAAAGCATTTCATACCACCTTGAAATTGGATCTGATACAACTGCATAGTCCACCAACTTTGGCTAACCTTCCAGAGGTTCACTGTTACCCTACAGATGCAGGATCCAGGTACTGCTAAAAGAGAGGCATGTCAGGTTAATAGCTCTTCAGTTCATGCAATCCCACTAATGTAACCAAATTTTCCGAAGCAGCATTACTAATTTTCTTTCCCTCTCACAATATTTAGTTGATCACTCAGTTCTCATTTAATTCATTGGTTCATGATCCTAACCTCAAATGATCGCCGACAATATATGCTAGATATGTCTCTACTAGCATCATGTGACTTGTTCCTCTTTTACTATCCAGCTTTATAGATGATGGTCACGATTTTTCGTTTTTCTTTTCCCTTTTCTTTTCTCCCAAGGGCCATACACTCTGAAGAATAAAGATTTTCCTTTTATTTTTAAAATTATTCACATCTCTCCATAGTCCTCCCAATTACATTACAACAAACTTGAAGCTCTGCTCAAAGATCAATCTAGAGATCATCTACTTTGCATAAGTAGGCATCTCAATAACTCATCCATGTTTCCCTTTTTTTGGTTGGTCATATAATCAAATATGAGTCTTTTTCCTTTGCCCTTTTTTCTCTTTGCCGTAGCATATCTGGCCTTGGATTCTGACATTTGTCATACGTTGTAATATTCATGCTAAGCTCTCCTCATATGTAGTAACCAAATATATAAGATCCAAGCAAGGGGAAGGTTCATAAGAAAGTCAAAGATACTGTATACCTCCCAATGAGTTGGCCGGTTTGGCACCGGTCCGAACCGGTCCAATGGCCGACCGGTATGCCTACCGGTACCGGTTTGCCGATCCTTGGGATAGACAATGAACATAATCCTTGACAGGCTGAGACATCAAAAAAAAACCCTCATTGGTTATTATGGTACCATATAAAGGCTAAAGAACAACTAAATACAAGATATTTTAGAGTAACATGTTTTTATAAAATAAATATAACACTATAGTTGCATGCACTTGATTGAATAGCCACTTAACCTCAAGAAAGCAAGAGAAATGCCATGACTTGATATATTTATGAATTCAAATAAAAAAGAAGAAAATATTTGCGTGCACTAAACACTAAAAATGTGATGTAGAATAGTCTATTGTAGGGGTCTAGTTGTCTAAGGAAGCAAGGCTGAAACATACAGGTTGCTGGATTTCAAGTTTAAAACTCGACAAACCTGAACCATGAAAGTTAGAATTTCAACACAAACAAAGAATTTAAAGGGCTGTCAAATGATAGGTCTGAGAAAGTAAGATTTATAACTCGAAGATAGGATGCTTATGTATTAACAGAAACAAATTGGGATCAATATGAGGAAGGAAATAAGGGAAAAAGGAAATCAGAAGAAAAAGAAGTAAATATAAACTTGAACACATATTATAATGAAAAGTGTTGGGGGGAATAAAGTTTCCCCCCAAATGACATAAATGTCCCTAAGAAGCCGTACAACCTCCGACCCCGGACAGCCGAAGTCAGCGTCGGACCTCGGAACGCCCGGCCACAAGACGACCGACCCCGAAACCTCCGACCTAAGAGAAACCCCGATGTCCGAGGACCGAACTCTAACACCCCTCCGGCATTTATTGCGTATGGCCGCTGTAATCTTCCGGCACACTCAACAATAAATGCGGATCTCCGGCTTACTCCACCATTAATGCGGATCTCCGGCTTACTCCATAATAAATGCGGATCTCCGACTTACTCCACAATAAATGCGCATGGCTCCTGACATCTACGGATCCCCAGCTCTCCACGGCAAATCAACCCAGCAGGGTCTAGTCGACTATGATAAGTCTCTGATCTCGGCCATACCGCCGACATCAGTGCAATGATTCGCCTGACCGAGCGCCGACCTGAACAACATGCCAAGCCGTACTACGGCCTCGCCCTGTTACATCACAGGTAAACCGACCCCCGCATATAAAAGGGAGCCTTGGCCTCTCAAGAGGGGGGGGAAACATTCATACACCCAAAAATCACTGTTTATCTCCTGCTCCCCACTATTTGCCCCCTCCCTGACTTGAGCGTCGGAGGGCCGGCGCCGGAGAACCCGGCCACCGGTTCGTGTGCAGGCACCCGGACGGAGGACGCCGCCAGCCAACGGATCACCGCCCCGCTGCGAGGACCTGCTGTTCCTTCTCTCCGACCGCCCCGGACGGAGGACGCCGCCCGCCGACAGACCGCCGCCCCGCCGTGAGGACTAACAGTCGCTCCCTCTCCTCGGCCGAAGATTGCCCCCGGGTCCAATTTCCAGCAACAGTTGGCGCTAGAGGAAGGGCCCGAGTAGCAGTCATGAAGTCGAGAAGTAAGGAAGCCTCTAACGTCTCCCGGCGTCCCCCGCAAAGTCCTGGACACTCCGTCCAGAATTCTCCAACTCCGGCTGACCCAGCTCCTCAGGTCCAGCCGGAACAGTTCAATGCCCTGGTACAGCAAGTCCAGGCCCTGGCCGCCGCCGTTCAGGGCCTGCGGCGCGTGGAGGCTTTACCGGCACTTCCCCCGCAGGCCCAGGCCCCGCCGGAGTGTCTCCCCAACGGCCCGGTTCTCCCCAGCCAAAATTTGCATGGCTCCTCCAGAGCCAACAATGGAGAACGAGCTTCTCCCCGGAGAGAGTTACCGGGAGAAGGTTTCGACCGGAGACCCCAACTTTCTGAGGCGGAGTCAGCCCCGGATCACCGTGAGCTGGCGCAAACCACAGCGACAATCCCACGGGTGGGGGAGCTCGACCGAAAAGTCGAGCATCTGGAGCGCCAGATTGCGGCGCTCCACAGCAAGAAGGCAAGACAGGAAGGGGGCTTTGAGTTCACTACCAAGTCCCCCTTCTCCCGCCAGATCGAGGACGAGCCAGTTCCCGCGAGGTTCAAAATGCCTCAGGTGGAGCCCTACAGCGGAATCACCGACCCCCTTGACCACTTGGAGAGTTATCGGGCCCTCATGGCCCTACAAGGGTCCTCGGAGGCCATACTCTGCAAGGCCTTCCCAGCAACCCTCCGAGGGACCGCTCGGCTTTGGTTCTCTGGTCTGAAGCCGAACACGGTGTCCTCTTTTGAGCAGCTCGGCAGGCAGTTCGCCACCAACTTTGCTGCCAGCCGGCGCCAGCGACGGACATCAGACTCCCTCCTGGACATCAAGCAGAAGGAGGGGGAGTCCCTCAAAGAGTACCTGGACCGCTTTACCGCCGCCACATGGGAGGTTCGCGAGCTAGACCAATCGATAGCCATGTCGGCTCTGAAGACTGGGGTCCGCTCCTACCGATTCCTCTTCTCCATCGAGAAGAGCTTCCCGGCCGACTTCACCGAAATGCTGGCCCGAGCCCGGAAGTACGCCAAGGCCGAGGAGGCAGTTGCCTCCAGGCGGGGGGCGATCGAGCCCACCTCGAAGAAGCGGAAGAAGCGCCGCGAGGAGCGCGGTCGACAAAGGAGCCGGTCTCCCCGCCGAGAGAAGAATCTCCCCAGACTGAGGAGCCCGCCCCGTCAGCAGGGGCGACCTCAGCAGAGGACACCTCCTCGTCCGAGGTCTCCACCACGGCCTCGGACGTACCAGGCGAGGTACGAGAACTATACACCCGTCAATGCTCCTCGGGCCGAGATCCTGATGGAAATTGAGGGCCGGGACTTCTTCCGACCCCCGCCTCCTATGCGAGACACGGGATTTCCCCGAAATTCCAGGAAGTACTGCCGCTTCCACCGAGATCGCGGGCACGACACGGAGGACTGCTTCCAACTCCGGAACGAGATAGAAGCGCTCATCAGACGGGGAGTACTCAACCGGTTCGTGAGGAACCGACATGAGGAAAGGAGGCCGGCGGAGAATGTCGCACCAACCGAAAATCCTGGCGGCAACAGGCCTATCGCCGGCACCATCAACATGATTGGGCGGACCTCGGCAGGAACAGCCGCCCAGGGAGCACCCCCGAAGCGCCCACGCACTGATGAAGTCATCTCGTTCTCGGACGAGGACTTAGAAGGGGTCGAGACCCCTCACGATGACGCTGTGGTCATCTCAATGATTGTAAATAGATTTGATGTAAAGCGTGTCCTAGTTGACAATGGAAGCTCAGCCAACATTTTGTACTACCATGCCTACCAAAAAATGGTGTTGACAGAAGGACACCTCCGGAGAATCAATGCCCCGCTGGTCGGGTTTACCGGAGATGCGGTCCCGGTTGAAGGTGAGGCTAGCTTCCTTGTCACAGTTGGCCTCGCCCCCCAGGAGAGCACTGTGAGGATGGACTTCCTGGTGGTCCGTCTGCCCTCGGTCTACAACGCCATCCTTGGGCGCCCAGGGTTAAACGCCCTTCGAGCCGTGGTTTCAACTCGCCATTTGCTCATGCGGTTCCCCACCGGCCAAGGAGTGGGCGAGGTCCGCGGAGACCAACTGGTCGCCAAGCAATGCTACATGGCGGCCCACACAGTAAAGCAACCAGCCGAGGCCCCAGACCGCCCGATGGGCCCTTCACTGCCCATAGAAACCCTCGATGCGAGGGACACTCTCTGGAAGAAGCAAGTAGAGCGCGGTGAGCTCCTTATTCAAATCCCACTACAAGAAAATTTTTCCGAGCTAACCGTGCAGGTTGGCTCCGGCCTCGGCGCCCATGAGAGGAGTCGCCTCGTCAGCCTCCTGCGGGACAACGCTGACGTCTTCGCCTGGTCGCCCGCGGACGTGCCAGGAATTGACCCCGAGGTCATGGTCCACCGACTCCAGGTGAGGCCAACCAGCAGGCCTGTAAAGCAGAAGAAAAGAGGCTCCGCCCCTGAGCGACAACGAGCTGCGGCCGAGGAGGTGGACAAACTCCTCGGAGCCGGCTTCATCCGGGAGGTCTCCTACCCGGATTGGCTCGCCAACGTAGTCCTCATAAAGAAGGCCAACGGAAAATGGCGTATGTGCGTGGACTACACCGACCTGAACAAGGCCTGCCCAAAAGACAGCTTCCCTCTCCCGAGCATCGACCAGCTCGTCGACTCCACTTCAGGACACCAACTGCTAACTTTTATGGACGCCTTTTCAGGATACAACCAAATCCGAATGGCGCCGGAAGACGAGGAGAAGACGGCCTTCATCACCAACAAGGGCACCTACTGCTACAAGGTGATGCCCTTTGGCCTGAAAAACGCTGGGACTACCTATCAGAGACTGGTCAGCCAAATCTTTAAAGACCAGATCGGCCGGAACATGGAAGTCTATGTGGACGACATGCTGGTAAAGAGCCAAGCGGCGGAACACCACATAGCCGATCTCAACGAGACATTCGCCAAGCTCAGAAAATACCAAATGAAACTCAATCCGGCGAAGTGCGCGTTCGGGGTCACCTCGGGCAAGTTCCTGGGTTTCATAGTGACCCAACGCGGAATTGAAGCCAACCCGGAGAAAATCCGGGCACTGCAAGAGATGTCGCCTCCAAAGACAGTTAAGGAGGTGCAGCGGCTCGCGGGGCAGGTAGCCGCCCTGGGAAGGTTTGTTTCTCGATCAGCCGAGCGTTGCCTCCCCTTCTTCAAGAGCCTCAAACGGCCGAAAGACTTCCGGTGGACAGAAGAATGCCAGCAAGCCTTTGAAGAGCTTCGGAGCCTTCTGGCCTCTCCCCCGCTGCTCACCAAGCCCCAGAAGGGCGAAATTCTTTACTTATATCTGGCCGTCTCCCCAGCTGCAGTAAGCTCGGTCCTCGTCCGAGAAGAAGACAAGCTCCAAAAGCCGGTCTATTACACCAGCCGGGTTCTCAGGAATGCTGAGACCCGATATTCTAAACTTGAGAAGACCATCTTCGCTCTCATCATCTCGGCTCGGAGACTCAGGCCTTACTTCCAAGCCCACACGATAGCTATATTAACCGACCAGCCTATGAAGCAGATATTGTAGAGGTCGGATCGTGCGGGGAGGATCGCCAAATGGGCGGTCGAGCTCGGGGAATTCGACCTAGAATATCGGCCCAGGCCGGCTATCAAAGCTCAGATACTCGCTGACTTCATCGTGGAGTGCACCCTTCCGGACGACCCCGAGCCGACATCTGAGTCCGTGGAGGAGACCCCGAAGCAGCCATGGGTCCTGCACTCGGATGGGTCTTCGACCCCGGAGGGCAGCGGGGCCGGACTTATCCTCACCAGTCCAGATGGAGTGCTGGCCGAGCAAGCTCTGCGCCTCGAGTTCCCGGCCTCGAACAATGAGGCCGAGTATGAGGCTCTCATCGCCGGGCTCAAGCTGGCGAAAGAACTAAAAGTGGGAGACCTGACGGCCTTCAGCGACTCCCAGCTGGTGGTGAACCAGGTCCAAGGAGATTTTGAAGCTAAAGAGCCATCCATGCAAAAGTATCTCCAAAAGGTGCGGGAACTCACATCTGCCCTGAATTCTTTCAATATTCAGTATATTCCCAGAGCAGAAAACCTCAGGGCAGACCAGCTATCCAAACTGGCCACCTCCCGCATGAGCGAGCTTCCCAAGGGAACAGCGCTCGAGTATCTTCGGGTCCCCAGCACGGAGGAACCCGAGCCCACTATGTGCATCGACTCCGAGCCAAGCTGGATCGACGGGCTCGTCTGCTATCTTCAGGACGGAACTCTACCTCATGACGAGACGGAGGCTCGCCGAATCAAGCGCCAGGCTCCCCGGTATGTCTTGTACGAGAATAAACTCTATCGACGATCATTTACTTCTCCCCTTCTCAGATGCCTCCGCCCCTCCGAGGCGGACTACGCCCTCCGAGAGGTCCATGAAGGGATCTGCGGAAATCACCTGGGGGGTCGAGCCTTGGCCCATAAGATCCTGCGGCAGGGATACTACTGGCCCACACTCCAGAAGGACGCAACAGATTTCGTCCGCAAGTGCGATCGGTGCCAACGAAACGCCAATATCCAGCGCCGACCTTCAGCTCTGCGGACCTCCATCATCGCCCCCTGGCCGTTTGCCCAATGGGGGATCGACATCCTGGGGCCCTTTCCCCTGGCCACCGGACAGAGAAAGTTCCTGGTCGTCTCCATCGACTACTTCACCAAATGGGTCGAGGCCGAACCTGTTGCCCGGATCACCGAGCAAAAGATGCGGGACTTCGTGTGGAAGTCTATAATCTGCCGATTCGGACTACCCCGTATCCTTATATCTGACAATGGTCGACAATTTGACAATGTTCATTTCAGGGAGTTTTGCTCTGAGCTCGGCATTGATCATCGCTTCACCTCGGTTGCCCATCCCCAGACAAACGGGGAAACTGAGGTAACTAACCGAACTATTTTGCAGGGACTCAAAGCTAGGCTTGATCGGTCTAAAGGACAGTGGGTCGAGGACTTGTACAATGTCCTTTGGGCGTACCGGACCACGTTCCGACTGCCCACGGGAGAGACCCCCTTCAACCTAGTATACGGCACTGAGGCCGTCATCCCATTGGAAATCGGCTTGCCTTCTCCGAGGGTGGAGCATTACGACCCCGATACCAACTCCTCCCAGCTCAGGAGCAATTTGGACCTCGTCGAAGAGACAAGAGAGGTCGCCCGGGTGCGCATGGCAAGATATCAACAGCGAACGGCCCAATACTACAACTCCAGAGTTAAGCCCAAGCTCTTCAAAGTAGGGGACCTCGTCCTCAGGAAAGCCGAGGCTTCTCAACCAACCGAGCAAGGAAAGCTCGCCCCAAACTGGGAAGGACCGTATCAAATCGCCCGGGTACAACGGCCAGGGGCGTACAAATTGAAGTCCCTGGAAGGGACTCTGATCCCACGAAGCTGGAACTCCGAGAATTTACGAATGTACTACCAGTGAAACCCCAAGGGGTTCAAGATAATCAGGATAATGGACTCAGCTCCTTTTTTCTGCAAATATTTCTCTCATTTTGATGACTGTAATCCTCTTCTAATATTGGGTCGTCTGTGATCCTCAGATTCCCCGGCCAAAATCGGGATGCCTCGAGGCTCGACCGTAGAGTCCCAAACTCCCTCGACCTCGGGAAGAATCGCAGGACGGTGAAACGTCGACTGGTGCAAGATTCCTCGACTAAGGTCGAAATGTCCCGAGTGTCGACAGTGCGTGCCCAGACCCCTCGACACTTCGGGAAGACGAGGTAGTACCTTCGCAGTCCCCCGTGGCGCTCGACACCAACAACGGGGTAGTACCTTCGCGGCCCCCCGTAGCGCCTCCTCGACTAAGGTCGGGATGCCTCGAGGGTCGACCGTAGAGAACCAGACTCCCTCGACCTCGGGAAGGCGCCGTGAGGGGTGGAAAGGGTGGCTCCACCCGGGGCGCCACAAAGTGGACCCCCGGGAGCGGTCGACGATCCCCGATCCCCGAAGCGAGCGATCCCTCGACTAAGGTCGGGATGCCCCGAGGGTCGACCGTAGAGAACCAGACTCCCTCGACCTCGGGAAGCGTCGCCGGTCGGTAGAGCGTGCCCAGACCAGCCGACCTGACGAACGATCCCTCGACTAAGGTCGGGATGCCCCGAGGGTCGACCGTAGAGAACCAGACTCCCTCGACCTCGGGAAGGCGCCGTGAGGGGTGGAAAGGGTGGCTCCACCCGGGGCGCCACAAAGTGGACCCCCGGGAGCGGTCGACGATCCCCGATCCCCGAAGCGAGCGATCCCTCGACTAAGGTCGGGATGCCCCGAGGGTCGACCGTAGAGAACCAGACTCCCTCGACCTCGGAAAGCGTCGCCGGTCGGTAGAGCGTGCCCAGACCAGCCGACCTGACGAACGATCCCTCGACTAAGGTCGGGATGCCCCGAGGGTCAACCGTAGAGAACCAGACTCCCTCGACCTCGGAAAAGCGCCGTGAGGGGTGGAAAGGGTGGCTCCACCCGGGGCGCCACAAAGTGGACCCCCGGGAGCGGTCGACGATCCCCGATCCCCGAAGCGAGCGATCCCTCGACTAAGGTCGGGATGCCCCGAGGGTCGACCGTAGAGAACCAGACTCCCTCGACCTCGGGAAGCGTCGCCGGTCGGTAGAGCGTGCCCAGACCAGCCGACCTGACGAACGATCCCTCGACTAAGGTCGGGATGCCCCGAGGGTCGACCGTAGAGAACCAGACTCCCTCGACCTCGGGAGGAATCACAGGTCAGCAAAGCGTCCACGAACCCGCCGACCTGACGTGAGATCCCTCGACCAAGGTTGAGGCGCTCCGAGGTCCGACCATAGGGTCTTAAGCCCCCTCGACCTCAAAAAGGGCTACAAATCAACAGAGCCTCCCCAGATCCTCTCAACTCCGGCAGGAGTCGCCGGATCCATGGGAAGCCCGAGCCCCTTTTACAAGTCAAAAATGACTCCGGAGGTCGACGAGGAAGGGAAGCGACCTACTCCACCATGCGAAGCATGACCCCGAGAATGCAAGAGGTACACCCAACTAGACGCCCTCCTTGTCAAATTTTATCTACATATTGCCGAGCGGGATCTCGTCCAATGTTGGAGTCTTATTTTGCCCCAAAGCCGGGCTTCTTCGCTGGGTCGGCTTAAGACCGACCTCCCAACTTCGTTATGCCTGCTCTGTTCGTCAAGTCTCCGCAATCCGTACTAAGGCTTCATAAAGTAGGGCCCAACTCGGCTCTTCTAAGTAAACTCCGACGTCCAGCTGAGAAAGTGGTCCCGGCCACGAATGTACCAGCCAAGCACAGGTACCAAGGCAATCTTTGGGAATCCCAGCCTTGTTCACCGAAATCTCGGCAGGGTCCGAGAACGATAACTATGAAAACCTTCGGCAATAACTTGTTTATTAGCCCGCGCTCCCTATGAGAGGTTCGGAGTTGAGTTCGGAAACCCGACTAAACTCCCCGAATAGCGGCACGAATAGACCTATTCCGGTCCCACTTGAAGGGCTAAGGCCCGACCTCGGTGCCTTAAGATTTTCCTAAAGGCCAAACGTGGCAACTCCCACGACTCTAAGATCCGAGTTATAGGACTTAGAGAAATTTTCTAGAAACCTAAGCTCGGAGCTCCCTTTGGTCGAGACGACTGGAATCCGAGAAGGGCAGCTAAGATATAGCCAGGGAAAAGGGCAGCTTCGTTAAGCAGCCCAAAGATTAAAATACGAAGTTAGAGGTCGTCGAGGCGGTTAGCTAAGGTTCTAGCCTCATCCACGACAACAGAGGGAAAGATGAACACAGAATGACAAAAACATTTCTTCATTAACAAAGGGTCGGAAGGCCAATTACAAAATTGGAAGTCGGCCACTCAAGGGCCGACCCCGGATACAATGAAAAAGAAAAAGAAAAATATGCTAAGTCCTAAGCGGCGGGAGCCACATCCGGGGGGTCATCCGGCACATTGATGACCTCATGATCTTCCTCCGGAACAGGCTCGGGGCCGGGAGCAGGAGCTTCGGGCGCCGCCTCCGGGACAGCGTCGATCTCGGCCGCCGGAGCCGCCTCCATGACACCGTCCGCCTCGGCTACCCCCGTCGAAGGCTCGGCGGGGTCCTGCTCGTATATTCCCGCCTCGGACGTCAGGATGGCAGGAAGGGCTTGCACGTCGGACCCCCAGCCCCGGTCCTCCCTCGGACGGACCGTCGAGAAGTCGTACTGAGGGCAGTACCGGCGCACCTGCTCCCGGAAGTTCTCGAAGCCTCGAAGGAAACCGTCGACCGTCTCCTCCTCCAACATGTCGCGGAACTCTTGCGACTCTTTGAAGAGTTCCACAGCATGCTCGGCTCGTTCGAGGGCCCTCCTCTCCCGGGCCTCAAGTTGCCCGAGTCGGAGGCGGAAGACCCCCTCCTCATACTCGAGGGCCGCGACCCTGGCCTGGACCTCCCCTAAGCGCGCCTCCGTGCCGCGCATGGTTGCCCTGGTCAGGGCATGAGCCGCCTTCTCCTCCTCGAGCGCCCCCACCATGGCAAGGCGCTCGGCCTCGGTGGCTGTCCACCGAGCCTCGGCCGCGGCCAACGCCGCCTCCAGCTCGGCGACTCTTTTCTTGGCCGGCTCCAGTTGCTGGCCGAGCTGTTGAACTTCTTCCCGATACCCATGGGCGATGAACGCCATGGTGTCGAGCTCGAGAATATGCTGAAAAGAAAGAAACGAGGGTATTGTGAGTTGAAAAGCACATATGTACGCTAAAAACTCGGAGAAATTAAGAAGGAAGCTTACCCGGGCGGTGTTGCAGTAAGCACTGCCGACGACCTCCTCCAGCGAAATACCCCGGAACACGGCCCGGTCCGCTGGAAGCACCGCACGCCGCAACATGGAGCGTGCGACCTCGGCATCTTGAAAGGCCGAGCGCCCCTCGGGAATAGAAGAATCCGGCTCGACCGACTCTTCTCGGAAAGCCCGGGAAGAGCTCGGCACGATCGAACCCGAGGTCCCGGAGCCGCTCGCCTCGGTGCCTCGGGTAAGCCCGGGTCCTGGCTGCAGCGGCCGGACCACGGACGGCTCCCCCCGCTAGGCAAGGGGGGTAGGGCAAGGAGGGGCCGACGGGCCCGCATCACCAACAACCCGCTCCCGCCTCGGGTCGGCTGCAGGGGCCCCCGCCTCGGGGCCACTCGTCCCGGCCGACGAAGAAGCGTCGTCCGTCCTCGCCCTCTTCCGAGGCTGGGGCGCAGCACCCCCGGCCTCGGCCTCTTGCCTCCTCAGGCGAGAGAAAAGTGATGTGTTGCTGGTCGGCATGCGTGGAATATCTGAAATCAAGAATTTTGTTAAGAGTCAGACCAGTGACCGTAAAGACGGAGAACAAGAAATAAATAAATAGAATAATGCAACCGCCCTTACCCTCGGGGCGCGCCGAGCTCAGACCCACGCTCGCCAGGGCGTCCTCCCGCAGGAGCTCGGTCAGGTCGTTGCCCCTTCCGAGGGCTCGCAAAGAGTCCAGGGTCCTCAGCTCCCTCCCCGTGGGCTCGGAGAGTTTGTTGAGGGCCTTCAGCCGAGGGTGTCCCCACCTTGGCTCGAACCCCCAAGGCGCCGCAGACGCCAGAAAGAAAAACTTCCTCTTCCACTCGTGAATCAAGGAAGGGGCGCCCCGGAAGAGTGACATACCGCCCCGAAAGGCGAAATATAACCACCCTACGTCCGCCGGGTTTTTCTTTAACAGAAAACACCGGCGAAAAAGGCCTACCGAAATCGGGATCCCGTGCCCGAGGCACAGGGATAAAAACCCGATTATGGTCCTCCATGAGTTCGGAGCCAACTGCGCCGGGACGAGCTGGTACTCGGCCAGCAAGTTGCTCACGAACTCATGGGCGGGAAAACGCAGGCCCGCCCAAAGTGTCTCGCGGTAAACCGCGATCCGACCTGGAGGCGGCTGCGTCACCCTGTCTTCCGGCCCTGCGGTTTCAAGGCGAAACCCGGGCTGGAAGAAGAAACGGGAGCGGATTAACTCCAGCTCCTCTTCCGACAGACTCGACCCAACCTCTTCGGGACCGGAACCCATTCTCACGGAAGAGTGGAGCAAAAGTTAAGAGTAGAAAATGGAAGTTGACGAGGAGGAGAAAAGAGGAAACCCTAGTGAAAACAGGAAGAAAACCTACTGGACATTGCCGGAAATCGCTCCGGGCACCACCAGCAAGATTCAGCTGAGGGAGGAAGCAGGGGGGAAAGACGACGAAAATAAGAGGCAGCCAAACAAGACCTTTAGGGCAGACTCGTGGGGTTTATATAGACCCCCCTGACGGCCCAGATCGACGGGGTCGGTTCCCATCCCCCCGACCGGGTTGCGCCACGTGTCGACCTCGGAAGCCGAGGCACCGTATTCACTCCGGTTTAATAAATCGGATACGAAATCGAAGCGTTGTCCCATCGGATCTCGGGGCCTCATCATGGGTCCACAGAATCAAATCGTCTTGAGGAACGAGCGGACGTAACCCCCGCTCCCCTCGTTTAATAAGATCTGGGACACGTGGAGCCCCGATGAAGCCTCCACTTCTTCGGAATTATGACCCAGTAACATGAAATCGAAAGCGTCCGACCTCGGGTCGCGCCGCGTGTCCGTTTCAAACCCCGTAACGGCACACTCATTAATGAGCCAGAAACGTCGATTACGGAATCGAGACACCGCCTCGACGAGCTCGAGGTCCCCCATCATTAATCCGCCGTAAAATGATCCTGGCGATTCAAGAAGCATGATGATACGAGCTCCATCATTAGCTCACCGAATAAAGCAGCCTCGAGGCGCCAAAGGGCGCACATCTCACCATGAAAGCTCCGGAAAGCACGAGGGGGCGGGCGAGACCTTCCCCCCAACCTTAGTGACAGACTTTACTTCCCACGTCCGAGCCCCACAAGCCGCTCGAACTCGGAAGTCGGGGGTAGTGTTGGGGGGAATAAAGTTTCCCCCCAAATGACATAAATGCCCCTAAGAAGCCGTACAACCTCCGACCCCGGACAGCCGAAGTCAGCGTCGGACCTCGGAACGCCCGGCCACAAGACGACCGACCCCGAAACCTCCGACCTAAGAGAAACCCCGATGTCCGAGGACCGAACTCTAACACCCCTCCGGCATTTATTGCGTATGGCCGCTGTAATCTTCCGGCACACTCAACAATAAATGCGGATCTCCGGCTTACTCCACCATTAATGCGGATCTCCGGCTTACTCCATAATAAATGCGGATCTTCGACTTACTCCACAATAAATGCGCATGGCTCCTGACATCTACGGATCCCCAGCTCTCCACGGCAAATCAACCCAGCAGGGTCTAGTCGACTATGATAAGTCTCTGATCTCGGCCATACCGCCGACATCAGTGCAATGATTCGCCTGACCGAGCGCCGACCTGAACAACATGCCAAGCCGTACTACGGCCTCGCCCTGTTACATCACAGGTAAACCGACCCCCGCATATAAAAGGGAGCCTTGGCCTCTCAAGATGGGGGAAACA
Organism: Phoenix dactylifera; assembly: GCF_051530095.1. Lineage (NCBI taxonomy): Eukaryota > Viridiplantae > Streptophyta > Magnoliopsida > Arecales > Arecaceae > Phoenix > Phoenix dactylifera. The sequence continues at coordinate 7,529,928 of NC_143195.1, read as the reverse complement.
TTCATACACCCAAAAATCACTGTTTATCTCCTGCTCTCCACTATTTGCCCCCTCCCTGACTTGAGCGTCGGAGGGCCGGCGCCGGAGAACCCGGCCACCGGTTCGTGTGCAGGCACCCGGACGGAGGACGCCGCCAGCCAACGGATCGCCGCCCCGCTGCGAGGACCTGCTGTTCCTTCTCTCCGACCGCCCCGGACGGAGGACGCCGCCCGCCGACAGACCGCCGCCCCGCCGTGAGGACTAACAGTCGCTCCCTCTCCTCGGCCGAAGATTGCCCCCGGGTCCAATTTCCAGCAACAAAAAGAATAAACAGCAGAGAACGATAATGAAAAGAATAAAAGGAAAGACAGGATAATACCAGACTCAATCCGGGAACTAGGAATTACACCAAGGGTTTGAAGGCCTCCTATCTTTGTTGCAGAATCATAGCACAACGGTTTAAAGAAAATAAAGTCTCATTCTTTGATATTCATATTCTACATAAATGTCTAATCACAGACTCAACTATCTATTTAAAGGTAAGAAAAAAACTAACCACACTTTCAAACTCCCTAAAACACCCTTCATAAAGCGCTGGTACTGTTCACAGTTACTGTAGCCCGAACGTCTGTGAAGCATGAACAGTAATAGCTACAGTAATCGGGCCCATCATAGACATTAAATAAGATCAAAGATATTACAATCTCAGCCCTCCATTCCATGATAACCCACCAAAACTAAAAATAACCAGAAATAAAACAAAATACAAAAAATTGATAACTAAAATCAGATCTAGTGAAATCCAAAGATCTATAGCCCTTCAACACATCAAGACATGATCTCAGATATCCATCGAAAAGATTCAAAATTGTTAAATATAACAGATATTTGGACAGCTGAAGTTCAAAATACACACACACACACACACACACACATTCATGGAACAACTACTGATATAATTAATAAAAAAACACTTATATGCAAGATTAACTTGAGCCTAAAATTGTAAAACTACACAAATAAAGAACTTAAACAACACAAGATACTTGAAATGATGTGTAATGATTTTTCTCGACTTCTTTTTCTTTTTCTACTTTTCAAAGTATTTTGATTTTTTCTCAATTTTTTTGAATGAATCTCTGAAATATTGAATGAAACTTCCAAAAGTGCTGAAACTACTGAAACTGAGTGAGTTAAAATTACTCAAGGAGCAGGACCATTTTTTCCTAATTTGAACCAAAACCTGGTTTAGTGTCAACTCCTACATCTGTTTCTTATATTCAGAACTGTTAATTACAGAATCAATACAGGAGAGTTAGAAAAAAAAAGAATCTTACTAACACTTGCTAAAATTTTAAATGATGTCATTGGATATCTAAATGAATTATGACTCAAGGCAGTTGCGCAATTGCTACTATGTTGTTATATAATACATCTAACGATCATTCATTAATATTTTGCTGATACCCCATCAAATTCATGCTAAGCTGATCAATTTTCTTTCCCTTCAGATGAATAAATAAAGATGGATTGTTTCATCCTTTTGGTGGAATTATCAAGCTGGATTGCTTTAACATGCACATCTCACCCTGCCATCAGAAATATATTGCAAGCAGAACGGAAGCAAGTGAAGAGCTTCTGTTATATCACCCTCACTTTGACATTGCTAATCATTCTCAACAACTCAGCACTCAGTTGCATTAGAAAAACTCAGCAATCTACAAAGAAAACCATGCCAATGGATGGAAAAACCAAATTTCTGCCCATATTCATGACCTCTCAGCCCATACAACCACCCTGGACTACGACTGTTGATCAAGGAAAGTCTTAAAAATCATCAATTGAATGGATTTTCAAAGCATCTCGCTGTAAATAACTATTTCATTGCAAAATTCAGTCAAGGGTAAATCCATTTTCCACGAGATGACAGGAGATCATGCAAGGTGAACTAGAACAATGGAAGATCAGTTTAAATTTTATTTCTTATCTGTATAAGATTTTACTCTGATATATTTGGTTTGCTTAATAATTACCAGATATTTTGTTTGAGTATAATTTCATGAGTCACAAGAAGAATTTAAAAAGGAATGGTATTGATAGATATGCAAACAAGCAGCATAAGATTCAGCACATAGCTCATCTGGTTGATAATAGAATACACAAACACAAAGAAATATGTTCACATACACATGCACATGTACCCACATGCATGTGATCCCCATGCACACATCCATAAGAGAAGAAAATAAACTATGAGAATCATATGATATATGCCTTGTAACTGAGGATCAAATAATTTTTCCATGTTATAGGAAGGAGATACATTCTGATGAACCTACCTGTAACATAAGAATTTTGTGTTGCAAGGCTCAAGGTAGTGTACTACAGGCAACTGTGAGAATAAAACAAGAAAAAAAAAAATTGGAGAAGCATGAGCAGTTGGAAGCAAACTAAACCAATCTAAAGCACAAAAGCCTGTAATCTTGCAGTAATACTGGGAAAAGCACCTCCTCATGTGGTACGTAATATGTACATGGAGTCAACCTCACGTGAAATAGCAAGGGACTTCTAGCTTGCATGGAGATGAAGCTTGTCATACAGTTCTGAGCCGTAAGTGCGCTTACCTATAGATGCCTCCCCACAAATATAACTGTCTGGCTGCATATACAGGGCCTTCAAAAGTGTGCATCAAGTATTCTGCACGTTGAAAGTTATCATGAATTCATGATGACGTAGGAATGTCAGGTCAGTTTTACCAGTAACATGAACTAATATTTTAACAGTGTTTTGAAAGACAGCCACTTAGGCACCCACCATAACATTTTGCATCATGTTTGAGTATGGAAGATAGATATCAATTTCTAAAATAGTATTGCATGTTGAAAGTTGGTACTTACCGTTAACTTACTACATCTTATTTGATATATTATGTTTCATTTGCTGGATTAAATAGATCTGAGTAAAATTGACCTATCCCGCGAGGCACAGCCCGGCCTGGTTTTAGGTGGGCATGGATAGAGACACTTGACCAGATGATCCAAGATGGGCAGAAATATTTTAGCCCGATTAGAAATCAAGCCACACTCAGCCTTGATAAATTTCGCCCCGACTGCTCGATCCAGCCTGAAATATATAATTTATAATTCATGGTACACTGTACCGGCCCGAATGGGGCGGTACAAAACGTACCATTCCATATTAGTTCAGTATCGGTATCTGATACGGTGGCACACCGATACTCGGTGCATCAAAAAAATCTCGTACCATACCGTACCGACGTTGTGCTAATGTGGCACCAATATGGGGTCCAGTACCGAGACGAAAAATCTTGATTTATATAGATTAGAATTTACATAATTTTGTATAATAAAATTTATGTAATGTCCTGCATATTTTCATATTAAAAATAAAAGAAAAGTGGGGGACCAGAATCCCAATCTCTCGTTCCCCTCATTTGGCCAACCTCCATCCTCTCTTTGCACGAGTGTGCGACAGAGACTGCCACCACCTCCCTACTCTCTCTCTCCTGCCACCACCCACACCTTACCATGCACATGGTCAAGCAATAACCCCCTTCACATCTCTCTCTACTCCCTACAGACTCGATCTCTCCCCCTCACCGCCACAACCTAACTTGAATCCTCCCGCTCTCTATCTCTCTACCCTCTGCCCAGTCCCCTCGCCTGCCATCCACCCCACTTCTCCCCCCCCCCCACCCCCACCCCACCCCTCTCTCAAGAACGAGCATCAAAGGGATTACCATGCCTTACTCTAATCAGGTTGAGCCAATTCAGTCTCATGCTTGGATTTTAAGCTAGGTTGGGCTCAGGCTTCGCTCTGAGCTGTTGATCCTTAGCTTAGGCCTGCCCAACTCAATCCTTAGGTCTAGATTATACCTATTTTTTTTATGTTTTTCTTGCATTTATTAGATTTTGTGCTGCATTAACCTCAAGGTGCCTGCCTAGTGCGAAGGCTACTCGCTAGCTACTTGTCTACCAACTTTAAAAACACATTTGGTATTTTTTAATTGATTTCCACACGAAGAAAATAGAAGCCAAGCAAGTCACCAAAGGGTTGAGTATTAGCTTCTCTTAACAGTGTTCCTGGCTTCCAAAACCAGAAAAACGAACACATGTATTGCTTGTGCTGAATTCTAGTAATAATATTATAATTATGCAAGTTCAGAAAAAACAGAATATATAGTTTATTTAAGAAAATTAAAATAAAAAGAGGAAGACATAGAAAAAATAATTTAAAAAAAAAGGAAATCTGGATATGACATGTACCTACTCAGACCCAAATTCAAAGGACCCATGTGTTAGACAATGGCCCATGTTATTTTCTTTTAGGGTCAAGTACTTGGTAGCACGAATTTTTCTTTTAGGGTAGTGCACCTGCTTCCAAAATCACCTTGGAAACTTGTCTCTGAACCTGCTTCCTAACTGTATTTTTATTCTTTAAGAGACCCACTTCACTTGCTTCTGGTAACTAAGCTCGCGTATGGATGATTTGATGCAACAAACAAGGTCTAGAAAGTTTGAGTCTAGCTTGTGGGCCTTGTGGCTTAGATTGAAAGGAGAGCAAGCACGACCAAACCCATAAAGTAATCAGTCAGATTGCAGTCCCAAACTTAGGCCCATTGCCAGTTTGAATCAGATCTTGGTCAAGCCACCATAGACTTGATCGAACTCACTTGCAACCATATGCATGACTATGATATACTAATTACAGTTAACACAAAGAAAGTTTAAGTGGCATTATTACTTTCCACGATTAAAACAAGGTAAGGTTGGGCTAGATCTAATGTTGTCAAGTCAATCTCCACCCTTTTTGATTAAATATTAGATCTCATTGGCATATTTATAATGTCTGTTCGTAGTATTAAACGTTACTCAAGGTAGCTTGTATTAAAAGGAGCAATTTTATAGTGCTCCCAGTCTAAAGTTAAAAAAAAAAAATACCTAAAACAAAAAAAAAATCATGTTTATAATTGGACTACTAGTGTACGAAAGATTGTTTTTAGAAACACAGTAGGGTTGCCACATGTGGAATTTAATCCCAAAACCTCTCCCATGGGTTGCCATTACATGATTGTATCAATTTTTGGCTCAATAAATAAATACCCAACTTGATATCCAAAATCTGTATATCAGCCCGCACATCATGCATGTATTATACGTGACCAACTTCAAACCGAATCTAATTATCCGTGATATGGCTCTAAACCTAGCCCCTAAGCTTCTAGCCCAACATATACATATCCTGGATAAACATAAGAACATGTTGGGGCTTGGGTTGGAAAATAACAGCTTGATTCCAAATCAAGTTGGACCATATTTAAACACTTGGGCAACCTGAAGCAAACCTAATCTGATGCGATAGGGCTCCCCCTAACACAACCCAACCTACATTTAGACCATTTTCTAGTCTTCTAACCTCTTGACCTAAAATTAAAGGCCACATTCATAGAATATATGCATTTCCTTTTGAACCCAACCATGGTATCTAGTAGAAAATGACCTAAAACAGCTAATTGTATTTGGGTTCAAAATTTGAGACTTTGGCTTAAACTTTGTTGACTATGTTAATATCAGAAAAGACTGGTTGGATCTAACCATAATAATCTTAAGTTGATCCCCCAGTAAGGAGAGGTTCTGGTTTGAGTAGGAGAAAGGATGATTTTCTCCTATTTGTGTCTTTTTATTTGAATTTTCAAAAGCTAGTATTGAGCAAAGGGCAGATGTGAGACTCAAAGGAATGACATTTCTTCTCCTATTTTCTTTGCCTTTTCTCTGAATTTTGAGACAACAAGGCTTCTCCTTCCTATCCATTTAAGTATTGAAATAAGTCAGATTTAGGATGATTTCCTTGACCCATTTGAGGAAATGTTGAGGAACTTTTTAGACAACAACAAGATGTTTGTATGGTTTGATTCTTTACGTTTAAGATATAAAAAGGCAGCCTAGTGCCCAAGGTTCCCACCACTGCAGCGTCTAGGAGGGTCAAATGTACACAATCTTATCCCCACATGCGGAGAGGTTGTTTCTATATTTTGAACTCCTGACACCCAAGTAACAATGGAGCAACCTTATCGTTACGCCAAGGCTCGCCCTCTTGGTGAAGATATGCATTCTACGTTTATATGTGAATCCAATAGGACTCAAGTTAGTAAGAAAAGCCAGACACATTGCTTAAAAGAGGCTTTAATTCAACTAGGAGTCCAGTTTTCTGGTTTAAAGAAAAAATAAATGAAAGAAGAGACAAGCGCTCTCCCTCTCTTACACACATGTTTCTACTCTTATTCATTCTCTAATTTTCAACTGCTGTTTCATTTCTACATATCAGATCAGTAGAGATCTGATTGAAATTAAGCTTCTACAGCCTTGTATGAAGCATTCTAGGTAATCCAATAGCCAATTCGAAAATCTAATTCATTTAACACAATATAAATTAAAAGAAAACCTTCACACTTGTAATCTCAGAAATCTGAAAAAATTATGCAAAGTCTAATGTAACCCGTTAAATTCCAGTTCAATGTCAACTGAGCTACAGCTAAAAGACACTGTTTCAGGATACTGAACATCCAGATTTGGATAACTTTTCATCATGATCTCCTAATACTCCAATTCCCTTGCATGTGTCACCCACCGAAGAGGGATTTCATCAACTGGACATGGTTAGGCAAGTTTGACCATGTGTTGTCATGTTTGGTCGCTGCAGACCAATCCAAGGATCGAAATTTGTCGGTAGGCTCCTGCCTATTGGCCTAAGTGATACGGATGCCGAGGATCAGCCTTTGATTAGTTTTTGAATCATTAAGGTGTCTTTCATTAGTTATTTATTAGTTTCACTGTAACTCTGAAACCAACAATAGTTAAAACTAGCCTTAACTGAAACCATAACTTCTTTGTTTTGGATTTGAAGTTTCAGACAGAACTTCTAATATTAATTCGTATTACCTCAAACCCTACCCACTCGTCGGGTAAATGACCAACAAAGCATACAACAGGCGGCATGTTTAGGCTATAATCTTCTAGCAATGTACCGCAAAATAAAGTGTAAATATTGTTTGTACCACAGTCCATCACTGAACAAACTCATTCAAGAATAAGGAACCCCCATCATCAACATCTATGTTGCAGTGAAGCCCATAACAACAAGCTTAGAGTTCTGCATAGTCGGTACAATTATGTTGCTAATTGTTCCCATCTCTCTCTGGGTGCTGGGTCGAGGGGTTAGGGTCCATCTGTTGGTCGTACTTAGAGATCACAGTGTCACTGAGGTCATCTCATTCTTCAACTTCACCAACATTTTCTTCTCTCACTTCCATTATCTTCATATTCCCCTAACAGCAAAAAGGATGATCACTACCAGTATTTCCCACCTCTCCACATTTGAAACATGTAAACAAGTTCATCTAGACCCGTCTTTTAAAGATTTAGTCGACTGTCCTAACTGGTGCTACAACCAACCATAGAGGAGATCAGCACATGTTAAATTTCTTTCCTCAGCTTCTTTTCAATCTCCAAGGCCACCTTGCGTGCCATCTCTATCGTCCAAAGACTAAAATTAGACATATTATCCTGAATCCTAAATCATAGTCCTAAGGCCTGCTTTATACTTTGTCCTAACAGTTCTTCAACTTCATAAACTCTGATTCATGTTGACAATTCTAAGAACTGCTCTGTTTGTTCCTTACTCCCCTCTGATGAAACCAGCAGAACCTGACAGTCAAGCTCTTTTGATAGCCCATGGGGAAAATCTTCCTTTCAACAGAGTTTTCACCTCATCCTAGATACCATTGCACTGTCACCATTTCTCCATTTCAGTTCTTGAACCCAACTCCACCACATGTTTCACGTTACGCCCTAAGATTTCAACTTATACAAATCCCAAAATTTGACTACCTAATTAATCAAAACTAACAATAATATTGAACAACCCTTTAAAAAAAGCATATAATCAAGTAAAACATAAGAAAGCTACATTTAAAACCATAAATATTAAATAGAATTCTATTAAAAAAATTATGAACATATCCTAGTTGACATAAAATTATATGCTAAAAATACAAGCAAGATTGAAACTACCATTTTTCTAATGTTGCTTCAAAAATCACTAGGTCCAATGACTTCAGAACATTGTGGCCTCTTTCTTGGAAAAGCTCCCCCATGTCCCTTACAAATTACTCTAAAGACATTATATATAGATGAAATAAGTTACACAGCTCAGCGACTAACTTCTACCATAGTCAAAAGCAAGGTACGTCGTCTCGGTGCCGGACCCCATACCAGTGCCACACTAGCACAATGTCGGTACATTGCGGTATGAAATTTTTTTGGCATATCGAGTGTCGGTACGCTACCCATACCAGGTGCCGGTACCGAACCAGTATAGTACGGTACGCCCTGTACCACTCAGTTCGGGCCGGTACAGCATACCATGGTCAAAAGAATTCAAGTTTCCATTGAAAAACAATTGACTTTTCAAGTGCAAATTCACTAAAACAAAATCAAAATTTTCCCTAAAGAACAAGACACTATAAAACGGTGAAAATACATAATCTTATGGAGAGCTGAACATAAAAGAATAATTGTTAAAAATTTCAAGTGAAGGTTCTGCAAAAAAATTCAATAATGAAAATACAAAAACTTTGAAATCTTCGAATCAAGAATAAATCACTATAAAAACAACCAAAGCACATTTCATATTTCTAAAAAGCTACGATAGTTCCCATAATTTCACATCTTCTTACAAAGGTTAACTTAGACCCTAAAGGTCGCTCATATCCTCATTGCTAATGTAAGAATACTTATACCCAAGGTTCGCGGTACCGATGGTACCGACGTACCGGTCGGCTCCGGTAACGGTACGGTACCGGTGCCGAACCGAGCCGAACCGATACCGTACCGATGGGGCACATTCGGCCTGGTTTCGACCCCATAGTCGTTTTTTTTTTTTTGAGTTCTTTCACTTTTGGATTTTTTTTGATGTTTTTATGTTTAGGTTTAAGGTTAAAAGTAGATGATGCAACTTATTACTTCCAAATGATTCAAATAATGAGATGAAGAACATAAAATATTTTCAAATTAAGATACAATCAATTACATACATTTAAAGCACTCTCGAATATCTAAAATCGGGTTGAGTGGCACTTTGAAAAGTGCCCCAGTATGGCACTTTTGAAAGTGCCAGCCTCTGGCCAGCGCTATGGCATTTTCAAAGTGCCACAGCGCTGGCACTATTTTTCAGAAGCGAACCGGTGCGAACCGGCTCGGTTCGCACCGGTTCGAGCTCATACCGGTGCGAACCGAGCGGTTCGCACCGGTTCACACATGTACCGGTGCGAACCGAGCCGGTTCGCACCGGTACGAGGCTCAAACCAAACGATTCCGACCCATATTGGGTCGGAACCGTTTTATACCCCTGTACCGGACCGGTGCGGCTCGGTACCGGTCTGGTACGGGATGAACCGATCGATACAGGTCGGTTCAGCAGACCTTGCTTATACCCTTACCAATAATTTGGATAAGGCCCACTACCCTTGTTGGTAATGTAGATGAGGCCACTCATATTCTCAAGGTCCACTCATACTACTTTGCCAAGGGTCCAAGTATATCAACATTAACAAGATCTGCTAAACCGGTACCGGCAGGCGTACCAGTCGCCTACCGGACCGGTTCGAGACCGGTTCATACCGGAACCGGTTCGAGACCGGTTCATACCGGAACCGGTCCGGTACGAATCGGACTTCTGTTTTAATTTTTTTTTGGGACACTTGCTCTGACACCACAGCCCGCGCGCTGTGGTTTAAAATCCACAGCGTGCGCGCTATGATTAAAAAAAAATGGCACCGATACTGGCCGGTACGCAGCCGGTACGTATGCGTACCGGTCGGTACCGACCCGAGACATCCTGGAATTGATTTCCACGTTGTCTAGATATCGGTTCCAGGCCGAACCGGTCTGATACGGCCCGAACCGGCCGGTACGGACTAGTTCGGCAGACCATGATCATTAATAACTCAAATGAGGCCACATAAACCACCTAGTCAGAAGTCCACAAATATTCTTATTGATAATTCAAATGAAGCCACTCAATACCACCTAGCTGGGTTTCAAATTGTAATTTATAATTTTTCATAATTTTCAGATATAACAGGTTCTCACAAGCTCCATATGGAACAATTATTAAAAATCTCCGAAGGAAACAAACACTCCATTTCAAGACAGATGTTTACAAGACTCCCATAAAGATATGATTCAAGTCAAAGTTTAGCATAACGATTCAAAAACTCCCATGATTTCATGATTTTCAATTAGAAATCTGAAATATCTTAGGAACCAACTTAAGTCTAGATTGCCAATATAAAAGAGTTAAGGGTTTGGCAATTAACTATAAATTTCAGAACAACTTTAAAACAAATACCCATTATAGAGAAGACAAACTTTGAAAATGACCAAAGGTTTAGAACTTCAAAATAGCACACAAAATGATATGTCTACAAGATTTAAAAAAACAAATAAAACTTACTTCCAAAGCACATGGAAAAATTACTTGCAAAAAAAACCATATATTGTCAAAAGAATATTAAGTTTTCGAATTTCAGACAACAATTAAACTTGAATGTGGTAAAGACAAAAATGGAGCAAATCGTAATATCTTAAATTTTAAACGCAAGGAAGAGTCCCTTACAAGAGAATCACAAAGTTTGGAAGACCATAAGTTTTAGAGTATCAAAATGCATGGGCCTGAAATGACAGCATTGCTCCTCTCTCTAGCCGAGCTACCCTTCCTTTACCCATGCGCTTACCTTTCTTGCCTCTATTTATAGCAGGGTATGCTGAACCGGTCGGTTCCTACACAGCCATAGAACTCGGTTCCGACCCCAAAGAGGTCGGAACTGAGCGGCTCCTTACCCGTGGTTCGCACCAGTACAACCTGGTACCGGTGGAAACCGGTTTGATTCGAACCGGTACAAGCCCGGTACCGACACCGGGGAAGAAGAAGAGGAAGAAGAAGAAAGAAGACAAAAAAGAAGAGGAAGAAGAAGAAGAAGAGGAAAAAGAGAAAGAAGAAGAGAAGAAGCCTACCTGTCGCACCGGGCCTCGGGCCGACAAGGATCACCCGTCTTGCTTGCAGTTCTAACCCCTTCTTTGCTCGCGGGAGAAGGGGGAAAGAGAGGAGAAGAGAGGAGGAGAGAGGGGAAGAAAGGAGAGGAAGAGAGTTCAGGAAGGAGGAAGAAGGAAAGGAAAAAAAAAAGAAAAAAAAGGGCATCCGCACACAGGGCAACGCGCCCACGCGGGGTGGCTAAAACGAGGACGCGCATGGGCGCGGGTCGCGTTTTTTTTTTTTTTTACGGTTGGCTAGTTTGGTACCGCTTGCAACGGGTACCAAACCGGTACCGGTCCCCACCGGTACGTCGGTTCAGTCGGTTCTGCATACCTCGATTTATAGGCAAGATTGGTTGGTCAACCTATGTAGATCAGTAGCCCAAGTAGGTTGGTTCCTCCTAGTTCAATTAGAAAGTAGGTGGGTCCAACATATTGACTCAGCATATAAGACCTCACTTCAGCAAACAGACAACAAAAGACAGGCAGACAGACTTAATAAAGGCATTTTTTACATGAGTATCAGCAAATTTTTTAAGATATTACATGTAAATAAGGAAATGCCTCATATTTCAGTGTAATAATAATACTCAAAAAAATCAACTTCCAAGAGTACAAAAAGTTGATCTTTATTACAAATGTCAAACTTTGGGTTGGGTCAAGATTGCAAATTTTATAAGCTAAAGTATTTCTCAAATCTTCCCCAAAAGTCCAAGATATTTCATCACGTGTGGTGCCATTCAGCACTCAGCACATCAACACAATGGTTCATATTCTAGTCACATATACTTCTGCAAAGTATATGAAATACTTTAAGGTATATTCTCCATAGAAGTCTGAAACCTCCAACTTTACACCCTTTTTCAGTTGCAACAGAAGATCTTAACACCCGCCAATAGGTTTGGGGACCCATAAGATTAGTTATTAGAAACATGATTTTCAAACTCACATGGAGAGCTTGCAATCTCCATACTTCGAACCCATTGTTTTTCCATCCACAGTTGTTAAATCTCCACAATAGTGTTTCACATAATTGGTCTCACCAATATGCCATTCATGGCTCCACTATGCTGCTCCACTTGGACTGAAATATAGCAACCTGTGACTAATGAATCTGGAGAACAGTAGGATGCTGTCACTGGTACCCTTCAGCATCAACATGTTTTCCACAAATTGAGAAACCAATATGCAGCTGTTCCAAACATTGTTAGGGAAGAGTAGAAGATATTCGTTGCCTAATAGGGGAATTTGCATCCGTGTTTTCTTCAAGGAGACTCCTGATTTATTATTCTCTATGCACCTTAACAACTAATATCATCATCAAAGCTTTCTGAGAACTTTATGCATCAATATGGATCACCAAGCTAGTCATTTCTAATTTACTTTTCTTTATTTGCCTCAAACAAGTAAACAAAAAAACTGAAAGAAATAATAAACCTTTGCTTCCTGTTTTTCCATTCCATTTCACCAGCCCTCTGGTGCAACCAAGAGCAGCAAGGGATATTCATGAGTTGGCAAGACCACAGCTGCGCATGTTTGGCTATGGACAGGCTTACTTGGTGTTCAGAGGAAAGAATTAAAAGACAGGACAGAATGTATGCTCGGAATCTTCTTAAACTTCAGACTTTTAATTAAATACTTCGTAACAGGTCAAATAGTTAGTAAATTTTAGGTCTCAGCTATCCTTCTCCCTTGCATCATATCACAGATCTTCTCCTCAGAGTACTGTACACAGAACATTCATTTAGGATGTATTTGGAGCTCTGGAGGAGGAGCTGCATACAGCTCCACCTGCAGGCGAGCATCACTACAAGTGTTTGAAGGCCTATAGTTAAATTACATGTTGCCATTCGAGTTGCCAAAGGGCTGCAGATCAGGCCCGAGTTGCTGCAACTCATCCTACAGACAAATCTATCACATGACAAGATGCAGCCTTGAGTCGCTCATGCCCTGGACTTCTCAATCAAAGCTCCCTACCATGGTTTCCCAAAACATATTGAACCGGCCAGTTCCAGGCATACCGAATCGGGCCAGTCAGGAACCGGCACGGTTCAAGCTTTAAAAATGAAAATGGAGCCAGTTCACTTAAACCTCCCTTCCCCAGACCATTAAACATGGTTCGGCCCACTCGTAATTCATTTTCTCGGGGCTCGGGATACTCGAGAGTATGCCTCCCTACTTAGAAACACACACCCCCCCGGCATGCATTCTAGTAAGTCCTGCCCTCCCACCCTCTCTCCTTGGATCGGGTTAGGGTTAGGGTTTCCCTCGTCCTCCCCCTTCCTCCCACCCTCTCTCTAGGTTGGGTTAGGGTTAGAGTTTCCCTCACCCTCCCCCTTCCTCCCTGTCACCCCCCTCCCCTCTCTCAGGGCCAAGTTAGGGTTAGGGTTGCCCTCATCCTCCCACTTCATCCCTCCCTCCAAGGTTTGCCATACGGATTGGTACCGTATCATATCGGGCATACTATACCGAATTGGTATGCAATCTTATATCATACCGACACTCGATACGCCTCGCCATTTCATATTGTACCGTGCACTAACACTATAAGAATATGGTCCCGGTACGGAGTCCAGTACCAAGACAGCGAACCTTGCCTCCCTCCCTCTCCCTCTCTCTCTTATCTCCTTTTCGCCCTCTTTGGCTCTTCGTATGTCGACACACCCCAAATCAGCAGGGTACGGACCCGTACCGTGCTGAAACAATTGCCAGCTGGTACCTCCTTCAGTACCAATTCAGCAAACCTTGCTCCCTACTCAGCAGCCCCTCTCCTCCATGCTCCCCACTCCACATCCCCCCACCCTCTCCTCCACACTCCCCACTACACGCTAACCCCCCCCCCCCACCTTCACGCTCCTCATTCTGCATTCCCCCTCATCCACCCACCCCACCCCCCGGCGCCCACTCTTCCTAGTCCATGCCCCCACCCTCCACCAATCCCCCTCTCTTCTCCTTCCTCACCTCCGCCTCCTCTACTTTCCTCTCTCCTCACGTGCCACTCAACCTCTTCTTCTGCTCCCCCCTACATGATCCCATAGCTGGCAGTCTACTCCACCCTCCACCTCTCTCCCACACCTCTTCCCCTGCTCTCCCCACCCTGATCCCACTACAAGCAGCCGCTGCCTCCGCCACTCCACCCTCCCCACAAATGTTCCACTTGTCTCTTCCCCCACACCTCCATCTCGCTAGAGCCCTCCTCCACCTCTCCACACTATTGCTCTCCCCCTCATCTTATATTCCTCTTCTAGACGGGAGATCCAGCCTCCTGCAGGTCGCATGCAACTCCACATACAGTGCTCCACTCCTTTGCATCTCGATTCTTACACTATATCAGATTGAACAAAAATTGGCCATTTTGTCTGTCGGGATGGCCACAAAATGCCATGCTTCACCGATATAGCATACTTTACCCTCTAAGATCCATACAAAGAAATATTAATAAATGACAACTTCTATAAATGAAACCATAGAAAGCAAAGGTAGACTTTGTTTTTTTAGGGCTATTTGATGATTAAACTTATCATTATTACATTTTTCTAGTAGATGAAAAGCTAGAGTAACTTAAACCAGAATTGTACAACTAGATGCATCTAACGTAACATAGCATTGCAACTCTATCAAAGATGGGATGCTGTTATGCATGCAACCACCCAAATGTAATTAAATTTCTAAGTGCCTCCCATGACAGCCCAAAAAAAAAGAGAGAAAATGTTGCAGACCTTCAGATTCATGGACCACCTTTCCTGAAAAATGCCTTCAGCTTCAAAATTTCTATGCATATCAGCTGCTTAGAGATTGTGGCACAAACCATGGCATTTGTGCCACATCCATTACTTGACTGGCTCTTGTTTGTTGGGCCCAACATTTATAATTGCAATGCTTGAATCAACAGTTTATTATTAATCCCTCAGGCTTCAATATCAAATACCTGTGTAGAAGTCCTGCATCTAATTTCCAGAAAATAAAAATTTATGGTAACTAATGCTATAAAACGGACATGGCTGCCAAAATCCAAGACACAAAGCATAAAGAATACTTACAACATAATGCATGCAAATAAAATTAATAAACCAGCACAGGCATCAAAAATAATGTATAGTGACCAGTGTTGTCAAACTCAGCATCTAGATGGTCTGCCTAGGCACCAAAGAGACCTGGCTGCCAAGGAAGTGACAGATAAGGAACCGCTTATTCAAACAAATGTGCGCTCCCATTTTTTCTTACATGTACTTCAATGCCTTATTGTATCTTTATTATTGTGACTGAAATAAGCTTAACAAGTCAAATGGTCAGTTCGAGTAACACCCACCACAATGACTGACTAACAGATCACAGAAGCTATGTTTTATGTGTGTGTATTCATGTTTATTTTCTCTTTCTTTTTTCCCCATGCTTCGTCTTCTTCCACTTTCTTCTCTTTCTTGCTCTTTTCTTCACCTCTTATTCTTGTTACCTCTCTCTCAAATGATCCTTTCTTCTTCTCTTCTTCCTTCTCTTCTTCCCCTTTTCTTTCAAGAGATCCTTCCTTTTCTTCTCATCTTCATCCTCTTCATTTTTGACTTGTCTCTATCTGCATTTTTTCCTATTTTTGTTCTCTATTGTTTATTCGTTTTCCCGATGTTGCATTTTTTTTTCTATTTTCTCTATTTTTCCCCTCTTAATTATTCCCATCCTATTGCAAATTGTAATCATTGTTTCTTGTTCACATGTTGTTACTATTTAGTTGTAGCATGTTAAAGTCTTTAACTTTTAATAAATTTGCCTTTGTTATCACTGGTCACTCTTACCATTGGCAGATTGGTATGCGATGAAAATGTTTCTTGCTATTGATTAATCTTAACTCCAATTAAGCTATAATGATTTGTTTGGTTATTTACCTGCATACTTTGAAAACCAAAAAAAAAAATCAGCTGTAATATTTTTTGATAATATTGTCTTTCTTTGCCTTGTTTAAAGATGGACTGCCAAGCACTAGGCGGTCCATCTAGGCAGTCAAAGGTCCCTACCTGCTAGGACTGACTGGCCACCTTGTCAACCTTCATAGAAGCGGATAAGTAGGTACAAATTCATGCCTATCCAAAATCTATATTGACATTACAAGGTTCAACTAAACCACAAAAAAATACTGATGAACAAAATATAACTACAAATATCAGTATGAACAATATTTTATCTATAAAAGATAGCACGTAACATAGATCAGAAAATTCAAGCATTTTGCTGCAGCATATTCATGATTTGATCCCACTTTAATTGATAAGCAATTAACAGTCCAAGGTCGGAAACAATAGGTTCCGAAGAATCAAAGAAACACTCCATAGATATCCTGCAATACCTGAATAAGAAAGCTTTGACAAAATTAAGTACTTCGAGAATTTTTTACCAATCAAAGTATCAGCAGCTACAAAATATGACTCATCATCCAAATAATACATGACCTACATCATCAGCAAGATACCAGGATGAATTACCATACATGACAAGCTGGATAAAGGGGTAAATAGCACTTAGGCAGAGCCTACATTAATGCATATATTAAATTAAGCAAAATGCCACCCTTCATACAAGGAATTTAAAAACAGATGATCCACTATTGGAAAATTATTGATAATAACAACAATGGTTTAACATCGTTAATATTTCAAGTATATAAATAGAATGGTACATGAATAATTAGACTGCTTGAGGGCACTAAAGTATGTGATGTAAAAAGCACAGCCATATAATGTACATTTAACATGGTCAATTACTACGACCAGTTATGCATAATTCTATTTATCTTAATAGAAGAATGAGCAATACACAGGTTAATTCCATAACTTACGCTTCAATCAGGGATTCAAATCACAGTTTGTAGTTTGTACTAGCCCATCCTGGATCGGATTGGTGAGATGAGAAGTCTTGAGATTAAGTCCCCAACTCTAGAACATAACAAACCAAGTTGGCGGAGTTGGGACCAACTAGTAAGATCCAGGATGGTGCTTGTGACAAACCAAATACCCACCAGTACCACCAAGAAGTGTCAAAAGGAGATGCTCAAGCCACTTTGTTTTTGCCATTTGCTTTGTAAGCCAGGGGAGAAAAGAGAGTCAGGAGAGAGAGAGAGAGAATGGTGGTCAGGAAAGAACTTAGACCCCGCTTCAATTGCTCAAATTGGTGCCAATATTAGTACCTGCACAACAAACACAATCATGAGCTCAAAAATCTCTCTTAGTCCTAAATTATGACCTAAACAAAAACTAAAAAGTCTGTAACAAGCATTAAAAACAACAAATAAGAGAGAAATAAAAACAAAACATGTCCTAGTCAATTATCGGCTAGGCTATCTCAAGAGTTGGTACGATCTTGTCCTACTACCATATTGACCCAATCTGTGACCGGGTCCCCAGACCCAAGACCGAGATTTGAAACCTTGGCTTCAATATAACTGCATTACTAAGATGCAAGATGCAACCTTTTAGTCTGATTGCACAAACTCCACTTATACAGAGAATTGAAGCCCTCTAGAATGTCGGCAGTATAGGATTTTCAGTTGTGAATGCCAGAGGTACCAAACCATCTAGGAATACCATAATTAATTGCATGCCCAATATATGAACCATCTCCAAAAATGATCTTGATAGGCAAATTAAGTAATAACCATAAACTTCCAGGCTTGTCCCAAGTATTTGAGGTCAGCTTCTTGGTGAGATAGGAAGTGGAACAAATGAAAAGGGGGAGGGAAGGTACTGGCTCACAAGTCAGATAGCAAGAAACATGGTTTCATACTTCATAGTATAAAAGACCTATCAACATTACTAAGACATGGCCAAATATATTAATCATGGTCTTTGACTCTCATTCAAGAATCAAATGTCATGTGCCATTCAGTCACAGACATCAAAATGTTTACAATCTTTAATAGAGAATTCATCCTAAGCAAAATATTTAGTTGTCAAGTAAGAGATTTAGTAAGGATTATATCATTGTTTCAAAAGGCAGCCACAGTATGCAAGCGATCAAGGGACCATATAGAGCATATGCAGAATTCAGAAAATCAAGGGACCACATATGCAGACCATGTGCGTGAGTGTATATGCAATTGGTATTTTTTAACTATTTGAATATACAAATAATACATTAAGTACAATAAAAACAATAAAAATGATAGTAGTAATTTTGTGGATAAATAATAATAATCATAATTCATAACAATAAGAACTAATAATTAGTGCTTACTAATTAGTACTTAATACCTAATAGCGATAGTCAAAGCATACTTAACATATTAACATTATCGATACCCCTATCAAAAACACAGCCAAACTGACCACGAGCTTGCATCTGCTCCATCTGCAAAGGACCACATAAGAATGGGCCTCATATGTGGCTCCATAATGCTAAGCAAGCCATACATGCAGGTGCACAATGCTAAGCAAGCTGGTTATGTGGTCATATAATGATAGTAGTAATTTTGTGGATAAATAATAATAATCATAACAATAAGAACTAATAATTAGTGCTTACTAATTAGTACTTAATACCTAATAGCGATAGTCAAAGCATACTTAACATATTAACATTATCAATACCCCTATCAAAAACACAGCCAAACTGACCACGAGCTTGCATCTGCTCCATCTGCACAGGACCACATAAGAATGGGCCTCATATGTGGCTCCATAATGCTAAGCAAGCCATACATGCAGCTGCACAATGCTAAGCAAGCTGGTTATGTGGTCATATAATGCTTGGACAGCATTTTCAACAAGTGGTATGACCCCATATAGTAATTGCATAGAGGCAACATGGTGCGGTCCACATAAGCCGCCTCATGCATAAGATCCACATTTGCAAAGAATTCCTATTCAAGACCATCTTTGATGTAATTTCAAGTTTTCCATATCTTTTCTCACAACTTCCATCCATGTTACCTTAGGCCTTTGCATCCTCCATCCTTCAATCAAATTATTAAAGTACGTATTACCAACGCCCCTTAGATATTCATTTTCACGCCTATATCATCCTAATCAAATTCTCCATGTCCTTAATTTATGCAAATCCGATAACTCTTCTAGCAAACTTATTTATCAATTTATTTGTTCTAGTTTTACGATACATCCATCTCAACATCCTCATTTCTGCTATATTTGTTTTCTGAACCATCTTTATTGCCAAATATTCGAACCTATTGCAGGCCTTATTTTTCTATAAAATTTCCATTCAAGTCACCAAAGTATGCATTTATTACATTATACCTCAAAAAAACTTTAGACTTTATCCAACCAGATCTAATACCATTACATATATCTTCATCTAAATCTATGTTATTTTTCATAGTCGATTCTAAATAACAAAACCTATCACCTTGTGATATCTCTTGCAACCTCATCTTCATCTCCATTTTCACTAAAATTGCATTCCTACATTACCTTTGTTCTAAGAATTTTAATATAGGATAACGGTTTAATATATAAGAAAAACAAAACCAGGTTAGCAAAGATGTTTAGAAGTACTTTAACAGTTTAAGTCAGAAAAAAGCAAATAACACAACAAAGGCAAAAGCCCTTTGTTCGAGAAAAGTTGCTAAATACTTAAAAATTGCAACCACACATAAATCCAAACCCTTTTATTTTGGGGTGTTGGTTTGGGTGGCCATGTCATGGGGGGAGGTGGGGAGCTGTAGCCATGTCTGCTTCCTGATTCCTGGCAAAAGCATTCAAAAAAACAAAATGTAAAATTGGGGGTTCTCTTGGAAAAGTATAATTAGGCTCTTTGTTTTGTTTTTCCTTTTTCTTTGCCAGTATTTCAAACAGCAGAAAATCTGCAAATCAGACTTCCCCTTTACAAAGAAGAAACCTTTTTTTTTTTTCCCTTTTGGCATGCTTCCTCATAACTACAACAAATTCATAGATCATAAAAAGCTGTAAAATTTAAGGTAATTGAAAAAAAAAAAAAAAGCATTACACACCACATAAACCAATCAAATTGTTTACACAAACAAATTGAACAAAGCATTATGTAAATCTAAAAGCTAATTAAAGAAAGCATTAAATGAGTCAAATTGAAGAAAGCATTAAACCCTACATAAACAAGTTAGATTGTTTTCATAAATAATCCATATTTTTGCATAAATCTAAAACCTAATTAAAAAAACTACTAAGCACTACATAAACCAGTATGATTGTTTTCATAATTCGCAGTTTTACTTGGTAGCCAGAGGAATGTTCCTTCAGTTGAAGGATACCTGAACTGGACTTTAACTCCGGCCCTTCTTCCCTTGTCGGTCTCACGAACGCCAAAGAAATGGAGCATCCAGTGCTTAATGCCAACAAGGTTGTCCCTATATGGAAGTAAAGGAATACCTCAACCATCACATGATAGAAAGTAAGGTTTGACCGGAGAACGACCTCGAGCTCTTCATTGGTTCGGAAAAAACTCCTCGTAACCCCTGGTTGGAAGATGAGGGTGGGCTAACATGTCCCGAAGAGAGAAGCCTAACTCACAATGGGGAGCTAGGCACATGTTAGTCTCCCAACAAAAGATTTCCAAGAAGGCTTTGAACACGCTATAGACCATTAGACGTACATATTAGTGGCTCGGACGGCATCAAGGAAATTAGCCTTTTCCACAATATCCAATACTAGAGCCTAAAAGAGCTAATCAGTCATCTTCTTAAAATAAAACCCTAAATTATGGTTGTAAGGAAACTCTACAAGAAAGACTCCAAAGAGAGCTGTAAAATGTTCAGGAAATGTGGTGTTCAGATCCTCTAACTAAAATCAGTCAAACTGGACCTAATAATGAAGCAAAGATCACATTCACCTTTCATCAGAACAATACAACTCTCCTATAAAATACCTGACATATTAATACCAGCAACCACAAATTTATTGCATATCCATGCAGCTACAAGAATGAAACTCAGTAGTTAGTACTGCAAAAATGTGAGTATGGAAAATCATGGATGAATCCATCTAAAAAAATATATATCTAAGGAAAAATAACAATCAAGCATTAAGAAACATGCTCACTTTGTGACCAAATTCAGTTCTGCCACCACTGTAGTGTCATGCCTTATGGGAGTGCATCGAACTGGTGGGAATGCTCTTCTGATCCAGATTACCAGACGTACACTCATCAAACTTGCAGTCTCCTTCACAGAACCTTTCTTTTCAAGCACTCTACAATCTGACACAATGCTGCAAGAATCTGAACCAAGTCGACCTCCCCTTCTTCAACAATTAAATCAGAAGTTGAAGAGTCTATACAGATCAAAATGTTGAGCAGTACGGAGTACCTTTAGGAATAATATGAAATTGGCAGAGGCAAGATTGTTAATGTGTAAACTTGGGAGAAACTGGGGTCCAAGATAACTAACTAGAAAAAGATTAGAAGTCATAAGATATAGCAAGTGGGAGGTTGTTTCATGCAGAATAAATTTGTGCAATAGAAGGCTGATAAAGTCTCACCAAAGATGGTTCTCAGGTATATAGGATGACAGGTTAAAACAGCGAAGACATGATCAATATTAATTAGACAGGAACACAACAAGACAACAAGACATGATTTGGAACACCTCTTTATTTCAAAAGACTTGGGAAAATAACCAATATGTCCACAAGAAAGTGATAATGCAACAGGCACGTAGGTCAAAGATCACTAAATACATAGTTGGCATTATCACTGAGAAATTCTCAACAATACAGTGCACTATTTAAGTTTTAAGGTGACAAAGTAGCCAAAAGCAAGGACAGACATCAAAACACTCGAGCAACTTGACAGAAGGCATCAAGTTAAGCTTGGTTGGAATATCAATTGCAACCACATGGTCCAAATCCAACACAGCTTGTCTGATAAAATGACTAAAATAGTCATATGTCATAAATCAAATAAATCGATATACATTACATGCAACGTCGGCGGAATCGACCCAAACCGACCAATTCCGCCCGTTTCGAACCGTACCGGTGGCTCACTAATACGGTTCCGGCTCCAAAACGGGACGCGTTCCCGGAGCCAGAGAAGGAGAAGGAAAGAGAGAACAAGTAGGGGAGGGAGGGAAAGGGAAAGGATGCCGGCAGAGCCCGGCGAAGGCTGCGAGGGGGCCGATGCCGAGGAAGAAAGGCCGCTTAAGAGGCCCTTCTTCTCCGCCGGCCTCCGCCGGCATCCCTCCCTCCCTCCCTCCCCCGCTCTCTCTCGTTCTCCCTCTCTCCCGTCTGCTCCCCTGTGTCAATACAGGCCCGGCATGGCACGGCGCAGGCCCATACCGAGCCGTGCCGCCAGAGAACCGGTACGGGGTCCGGTACCGGTTCCTCTAACCTTGATTATATGACAAAGGAAGAGAAAAAAAATGTCATAAAAGCTGACTTTTAATGATATACTATAGCCTGATAAGAAGAAGAAGCACTTCAACATTAAATGGTATAAAGAAATAATCATATAAAAGAGTATGCAACAAAAAAAGCAGCAAATGGATAATCATATGTAGAAAATACCAAACCCCTTGCCTGATTAGGAAAGGAAGCAGAAACTTCCTTGCTAGCAACTAATCATAAGTAGAGAACTTATCAGAGCATCAAAACTAAATAAAACCACTTACAACTACTACCACAGCTCCTAATAATGCTGACATAAGGCAAACAATATGTTGTCATATTCACAAGACAAGGTAAATAAATGGCAATACTGCTTCATAGATTTAAACTGCATGCGAAATCTGCAAAGCTGCATGAGTAATATAAACTACCACACAGTCAAAAGAGACGCTCCATTCATGCTAATATCATTCAAAGAGGAAACAATTGAAAGTACTGCTACAAATGCTATAATGCGCCTACCAACGAATGACCTCAATAATTCAGAATACAAATCATAACCTGCCACATTAATTCACAGAAACATTCCATGCTTAGCCATGTAGATGCAAGAAACCATATATAGTAATACAAGTATTTCCAGTCGTGATTATGGTTAAGCGAAGAAAGTGCCAGAAAAGGCCAAGGGTAGGCAAAAATGGAAACAACTAGCCGGTAGCTCATGACTGCAAGCGCCATCACGAACAAGCCTACTAAACATGGTTTAATTGATAAATGCAACCTGCATATAAAACAACCAAAAGTGATACTGAAGGGAAGCTCCACCTAGTAATCTGAAGGTGGGTCCCAACTTTCCCCCACTATACAGAATTTACAAATCCCTTCCAACATCAAGGAAGGCAAACCACGCAATTCCTAAACACTACGTCATACAATTCCTCCATGCCTAAATCCACTATCCACAGAATCTGCACCAGGATCCAAGCTGCTCGGCGAATCATACCACTTCGCAACATCAGGATAGAATCCATCCGCCTGTATCCCTACCAGATTCGGGTCCTGCACAATGGTCCCATCATGCCTTAAGGGTTTTATCAGCTTGGAGTCCGCATCCTCACCACAATTCAGAATGCTCTTCTCATCAAAGTCGCCACAATCCTCCTTCATCATCCACTTGTCTGGCTTCAAGCTTTCCCTCATAAGCAGCTTCCTATCCTGGCACTCTGCCGACATCCTGTCCCATGGGACAATGGCCCCAAGAGTTGAATCAAAATCATTGTCCTCCTCATTAATCATCTCTGCATCCTTACCAAAAATCCTATCATGCCTGTCAAGGTGATGGTTGCCATCATGACCCCACTGCCCAACCTCCTCATCTCCTGCTACCAGAGCCTCCTCTGCGTGTTGAGTTCCAGCCACACTTCTCAGCCTGTGAAGAATATCGAACAGCTCACGTGACAGAGAACCCAGCATCTCCAGTGGCATTTTAGCAATCTTCCCCTCCAGCAACCCAGCCTCCACCCTGAGCTCCTGGAGCTGCTGCAGCACCATGTGGTGGAGATCCCCACTGTGATCCTTCCCTATAAGGTTACTGAATGATTCAGGCTCAGCATCGTCCCTGACCCCGTAGTCTGCTGGGTCAAGGTCGAAACTCCCCCTGTGCCCAACTACCCGGTGCATGATCCTGGCATTCCCATCGAGCGGGCCAGGCTCATGCCCAGAGTGCACAGCATACAGCTTGAACACTGCAGTGCCCTCCTCCTGGTACACAAAGGTCTTGTCTTTCTCATTGTAGTTGGCGATAGGAACAATAGCCCGGATTCTGAACCCACACCCACATCGCTTGGACTGGTAAGGCTCCCTCTTCAAGACCCTGGCCTTCTTGGAGGAAGCAGAGGCCGAGGATGGCTCCCCAGCTCGGTGGCAGGCATAGTCTTTCACCTCTGCCATGAAGGGCTTGTACCGGATGTACTTCTGGCGGATGCAAAGAACCACCTTGTGCTTAGCCGCGAGCTGCTGGAGCCGGCGAGGCACATCCTTCGCAGGCACATCAAAGGACTCGGTGTACTCGAACCGCCGGCGCTTGGAGCGGGCAGCGGCAGAAACACCACCTTGGGACATGGCAGAGGAAGCAGAGGTGCAGACGGGGCAGGAAGCGACACAGACCCGGATGAATGACTCGGGAATACCATAGAACTTGGCGCCCACGGTCCAGGACTGCTTGATGCGGTCGACAGTCTCCTTGAGGCCAAGGTGGCGGAGGAAGTCAGGGTCAGCATGCGCAGTGGCGACAATATCCTGCCACTGGTCGACATGAGAGACGCGCTGGGCGGGGTTGTTCTTGAAGAAGAGGGCAGGGAGGGAGCCTGGGGTGGAGTCGAGATGGGCCGCGAGCTTGTCCTGGATGCGCTTCCAAGCCGTCAGGTAAGCGGTGTCCTCGTTGCGGTCCTTCCACACGGAGCGCCACGACTTGAGGACGGGGGCGGGGGTGGCGCCGCGGATCTCGTCCGGAGTCGCGAGCCGGCCCTCCAGGATGCAGCGCACCATTAAGGCATGGGAGTCACGGTTGAAGGTGTAGAACTGGGAGGAGATGTGGGGGGACGGGTCGATATAGGGGGCTGGGGGGACGGGGGGGTCGGCGGCGGGGCCGGGGGCGGGGGCGGGGCCGGGAGCGGGAGCGGGAGCGGGAGCAGTGGAGGACCCGGGGAGGGCGTTGAGGGCGGGCTTCCGGTCTTGGTTGCCATCGATCTCGTCGTCCTCCTCGTCGGCAGCCTCTTCCTCCTCCTCCTCCTCGTCGTCGTCGTCGGGATCGCGTAAGAGTACGGAGGAGAAGGGGGATTCGTCCGAACTAGGGTTGGAGGACTGCGGGGGATTGAGGGTTAGGTCGCGGTGGGGGTTGGGCTCGAGATCATCCTCCTCGTCCATGAGGAGGGATTGGGGGTACGATTGGAGGCGCAGGAGATCGTCGTCGCTGTCGTCGTGCTCTTGGGAAGGGGGGTTGGGGTTTAGGGTTGGAGGTTGGGGTGGTGGTGGGGTTAGGGTTAGGGTTTGGGGGTGGGTTTTGATGATGGGGTTCATGGGGGTGATGATAGGTGACGGTGATGATGATTTCGGCATTTGCTCTCTCTCCGCGTGTCCCCTGCTTTCGCTCTCTTCGTCTTCTTCCGCGGGGTATTTAATACATTGCACCAGTTTTGTGTCCGAAGCAGCGGACTGAGTCCTTTGTTTTGGTAGGGGTAGCCACGACGGAGAAAAGGAGAAAAGAGCCCTAGTTTGTCCAACCGGATGGCCGGCTAGATTGCGCTGTGGGTCCGGGAGGTATCCGAGTTGATGCGGGGAGTTTTTTTTTTACTCTCTTCTCGTATCACAAAAGTCACGCTAGCATGCGGAACGTGTAACGTATAAGTCTTTCTAAAGCCATGCATGTGATTTTCTCCGGGAGAGTATTTGATGGATAGCTATAATTTCAACCCTTTTGATTAAAACAATATATATTGATCGACGGTGTAGTGTCACAGGCAACAAAAAATCAAACCTATACTTCTAAAAATAAATGTAGTAGTGCGAGTAAGGATCGTTTCTGTTGGGAGAAAAACGGATTACTCCAAAATGCATGAACGCATCACCGGCACGTGACCTCGAGACGCCCGACCTGGTGGCGCCCGACCTGGAGGCGCCCCACCGGAGGCCCGGCCTTTGGACTCCCGATCTGGTGCTCGTTGACTTTCTCGTGGAATGCACTTTGCCGGACGATCCCGAGCTCTCACTCATGCCAGCGGAGGAGACCCCGAGGCAGCCATAGGTCCTATATATGGACGGTTTCTCAACCTCGGAGGGTAGCGGAGCAGGTCTTATCCTTACTAGCCCAAATGGGGTAGTCGTGGAGCAGGCTCTACGCTTCGAGTTTCCCGCCTCGAACAATGAAGCAGAGTATGAGGCACTCATTGCCGGGCTCAAATTAGCAAAAGAGCTGAAGGTGGAGGACCTGAAGGTCTTCAGTAACTCCCAACTGGTCGTGAGCCAGGTTTTGGGGGACTTTGAAGCAAGAGAGCTGTCGATGCAAAGATATCTCCAAAAGGTGCGAGATCTTGCGTCCATCTTGAGCTCCTTCAACATCCACCACATCCCCACTTGTCGAAGCTGGCGACTTCCCGCATGAGCGAGCTCCCTAAGGCAACAGTGCTCGAATATCTCTAAACGCCCAGCATAGAGGAGCCTGAGCCAACCCTCTGCATCGACACCGAGCCAAGCTGGATGGACGAGCTCGTCAGCTATCTGCATAATGAAGCCCTCCCCAATGATGAGCTCGAGACCCGCCGAATCAGGCGTCTAGCCTCCCGATACATATTATATGAAGGCAAGCTTTACCGGAAATCTTTCACCTCTCCCCTCCTTAAATGCTTCCTCCCGTTAGAGGCAGACTATGCTATGTGAGAGGTTCATGAAGGGATATGCGGAAACCACTTGGGAGGCCGAGCACTGGCCCACAAAATCCTGCGTCAGGGATACTACTGGCCCACACTTCAGAAGGACGCATTGGACTTCGTCCGAAGTTGCGATCGATGCCAGTGGAACACCAACATCCAGTGCCGACCTTCGGCCCCGCTGACCTCGATCGGTGCCTCCTAGCTATTCGTCGAGTGGGGGATTGACATCCTAGGGCCATTCCTCCTGGCTACCGGGTAGAGAAAATTTCAGGTCGTCTCCATCGACTACTTCACCAAATGGGTCGAAGCCGAACCAGTAGCCCGGATCTCCGAGCAGAAGATGCAGGACTTTGTTTGGAAGTCAATAATCTGCAGATTTGGACTCTCCCGCATCCTTATATCTGACAACGGCCGTCAGTTCGACAACACCCATTTCAGAAAATTATGCTCCAAGCTCGGCATCGACCACCGCTTCACCTCGGTAGCTCATCCACAGACGAATGGAGAAACCGAGGTGACGAACCGCACCATCCTTTAGGGCCTCAAGGCTATGCTCGACTGATCCAAAGGGCAATGGGTCGAAGACCTCTACAATGTTCTCTAGGCCTACAGGACCACATTCCGACTTCCTACCGGTGAGACCCCCTTCAACCTAGCATACGGAACAGAAGCTATCATCCCTCTGGAAGTCGGATTCCCCTCGCCAAGAGTGGAACATTACGACGCAGCCTCCAACTCCTCCCAACTTAGAGGCAACTTGGATCTCATCGAGGGGACAAGGAAGGTAGCCCGAGTTCGCATGGCGAGATATCAATGAAAAACGGCACAGTACTACAACTTCAGAGTAAAGGCCAAGCTCTTTAAGGCAGGAGATCTCGTCCTCAGGAGAGCTGAAGCTTCTCAGCCCGCCGAGCAAGGAAAGCTTGCCCCGAACTATGAAGGGTCATACCGGATTGCACGAGTCCAGCGGCCCGGAGCATACAAGTTGGAGTCTCTCGAAGGAGCCCTCATTCCACGAAGCTGGAATTCCAAAAATCTTTGGATGTATTACCAGTAAAGCCCCCAGGGGTTCTCGACGATTGGAAACACGATTCTCATCCCCTTCTCATGTTAATTCATTCATAGTTCTCCTTTATTTATTCCATGCTCTTCTTGATATTGGGACGCTTGTGAACTTCAGGAAATCCGACCAAGCTCGGATGCCCCAGCTAAGTCTGGAACACCTTGCCACGTCAACGTCGAGCTCAGTCTCGATCTCCATCAAAGACCCCGATCAAGATCGGGATGCCGGGCTGAGTCGACAGCGAGCCCAAGCTCCCTCGACCTCGGGAAGCGTCACCAAATCGACAGCGAGCCCAAGCTCCCTCGACCTCGTGCTCGATCCCTCGACTAAGGTCCGGATGCCCCGCTGAGTCGACAGCGAGCCCAAGCTCCCTCGACCTTGGGAAGCGTCATCAAGTTGACAGCCAGCCCATGCTCCCTCGACCTCGTGCTCGATCCTCCGACTAAGGTCGGGATGCCCCGCTGAGTCGACAGCGAGCCCAAGCTCCCTCGGCCTCGGAAAGACATTCAACGACGGGGTAGTACCTACGCGGACCCTCGTGGCGCAAGACGACGGGGTAGTACCTATGCGGACCCCCATGGCGCACGACGACGACGACGGGGTAGTATCTATGCGGACCCCGTGGCGCACGACGACGGGATAGTACCTACGCGGACCCCCATGGCGCACGACGACAACGACGGGATAGTACCTACATGGACCCCCGTGACGCACGACAATGGGGTAGTACCTACGCAGACCCCCATGGCGCACGACGACGATGATGGGGTAGTACCTACACGGATCCCTGCGGCGCACGACGACGACGGGGTAGTACCTACGCGGACCTTCGTGGCGTACGACCTAGGGGCAGTACCTACGTAGACCCCCTGGCGTACAGGCGTGCCCAAAGTGGACAATACCTCATGGGGGACGCAGTATCCTTCTCTGCTCGGCCGGTGTGGGCTATGCTTTTGTGGAGGCTCCGACCAAAGCGCCATCCCTGCAATAGATGGCACCACCCATGGGAGTGGACTACAAGCCAAAGAACCCCACTGAAAGTCGACCTCAGAGCAGAGTCGCTTACCTCAATCTGACACGCTCAGCTCCGATGGTGCAAGAGGTATATCCTACCCAGCACCTATGTCATTGCGCTTACTTGGTTATATTACAGGACGTTCAACAAAGCCCCGACCAAGCTCGGGATTCCCCCCCGACCAAGGCCGGGATGCTCTCCCAAATCGACCACGAGCCAAGGTGCTCTCGACCTCGCGCATAATCTTCCAACTAAGCACGGGGAGCTCCTCACCACCAATCTCCAGCTCAATTTTCACTTGCTCCAGACCCCTCTGGACGGGGATCCGGTCAAGTCCGAACGTCAACTCAAGCCGAGACGGCCTGTAACGACGACCTCGAGCTCCGCCCGATGATATTCTGGCCGAGCTCGGAAGTGCCAAGTCACTCACCATGGGCTCTAATTTTACCTGATGACACTCTGACCAAGTTCGAGATCAAAGAGTATGAAAACTCCAATGATAGCCCGGCCCCGACCTATGTTATCTTCGGAGCTCGAGCTCAAAGCTTTGACAAGCTTATTCTGGAAGCCGAGCCCAAGGACTTGGCGAAATTTTTCCAAAAGATAAACCTAAAACCTAGTGGGACGGGACTTTTTCGGAGCCTGAGCTCAAAGACCTAGCGAGTTTTCCTAAAGTCTAATCCTAGAGCCTCAGCATGATCCCTCTTAGAGCTAAGCCTAACAACTTAGTGAATTCTACCGGAACCTAGGTCTAAAAACTTAGCCGAGCTTGGAGACTTGAAGAAATTCGCCAAAGAGGAATCCAACTCAATGTTCGGCCGAAAATGAAGGTTTATCAATTACACAAACAGAAGCAAGCATAAGTTTGGAAAAAGAACGTTTCTCATTGATAAAGCCCCGAAGGCTATTACAAAATCAAGGTTCGGCCGTACAATGACTTCGAAGGCCAACCTCACTTACAAAAAGAAAAAGAGAAAGCTAAGTCCTAGGGGGCGGCAGCTGCATCGGCACCGACCTCGGAGTCATCTACAATGATCACTTGGGGGTCCTCGGCAGAAGCTGGCTCGGGACCTTCCATGGCGACCTCAGACGGGGTTTCGCCAGTGACCTTTGGAGCGCCCCCGGCGACTCCCCTGGAGGGAGTCTCCTGCACCGCTTGCTCGGCCGCATCAGCCTCGGCCTCATCAGCCTCCTGCTCGGCCTCGAGAATCGCGGGAACGTCGAGCTCGCTCTCTACGCCGACTCCCATCCTTGGCCGAATACCCCTGAGGTCGAGCTGGGGGCAAAACCGTTGCATTTGCCTCCGAAAATTCTCGAAGCTGTGGAGGAACCCGTCCACGGCCTCCTCCTCCATTAGGTCACGGAACTCTTTCGACTCCTTGAAGAGTGCCACCGCGTCCCGGACTTGTTCTAGTGCCCTTTTTTCTCGAGCCTCGACCTGCTCGACCTTCAAGTGGAGAACCCCGCCCTCATATTTGTAGCCGGCGGGCCTCGGCTAGATGCGCCTTGGAGGTGCGCAACTCCGACCTTGCCAAGGTGTGTGCGGCTCTCTCATCTTCGAGCTGGTCGACTGCCGATCGCCGCTCAGCCTCGGCAGCCTCCATCCACGCAACGGCCGGACCCTCCTCCTCAGCTCCACCCACTCAGCCTATGGAGGTCCGGATCTCGTCTGAGCAGCTCCGGGAGCTGCGGCAGGAGATAGTCCGAGATCTGCTCCAGGAGCTCCGAGGTTCGGTGCCTACTCCCTCTCCTGCGCCCACATCTTCCGCATTGGTCCCTTCCCTGACAGCCGTGACAGACATGACGGCTGAGGTGCGGCAAGAGATATACAACAGGAGGACCTTGATACAGGCCCAGTTCCACAGCATGAGTGAGGTCACGAGCACCACTCGACAGATGCGGGATGACATCGGCCGTGACATGTCCACCACCACCGCAGAGGCCGAGCGCTTGTCGAATGTGCTCATCGACAAGCTGGACGGACTGCAGAAGTCAGTACTCGAGCTGGATACGACACAGAGCAGGGCCATCCAGGCCATCATTCGCCAGCTAGAGAACGTGACCAATGCGGTCCAATCACTCGTGGAGCGCATGCCTCGAGGAGATACATCCTCGAGAGGAGGATCAGCCACATCCTCGAGAGGAGGAGTCACATCCTCGAGAGGAGGAGATACATCCTCGAGAGGAGGACCTACATCCTCGAGGAGACCGTAGCTACTTTTTGTATTTTGCTTTGACATGTATTGCTTTATGTTACTTATTGTATTCTGAAATGTACTTACATACAAATTAATACAATGAGTAGCCGCATTTTTCTTCAATAATGTGCCTTTTGATCTATGTTTGATTGTGTGTTCTGTTTACCTCCTTTTTGATATGATGACAAAAAGGGGGAGAAATATGTAAAAGGAAGAAAAATATGTATAAAATATGTAAAAGGAATCAATGAAAATCAATAAAAAGATAAACTCTTAAAACACACAAATTTGTTCTAAGTGGATTCGGTACCCCGAGGCTCATTATCTCTCTTTTGGGGCTCCTAATGGAGTAATCTCCAGAATCTATTCAAGGGATATTCGGAGATTAGCTGAATCCTACTCAAGAACAAATTGACAGATTTTCCCTCTAAAAACCAAAATTTCAGTTCAAAAACTTCAAAGCATTAAAAGGAAATTCAAAGAATCAAAACAAAGTAGAATGCATATGTTGAGGGGGAGAATCTGAATTTTTAAGAAAGCTAAATCATTAAATATATATAAGCCAAACAATTGATTGCATGATATGAAGGCTTATATAATTCCAAATGAAAGGGGGAGCTTTAACTCCGAAATTTATTGTTTCACTCCTTTCAAGCTTGGATAAATTGAACTACCAGACATTTGAATTCATTTATGGATTTTATTTCATTGTTTATTGTGCAATTCACTTTACATATACTCAATGTTTTGTCATCATCAAAAAGGGGGAGATTGTGGAGTGATTGATTAAAACCCTATTTGATTTTGATGAGCTCAAAGCATTTGAGTATATTTCTTGTTTACTAATGAATTCAATTAAGTGTTTCAGTGAAAATCTTGTCTAAGTGTCTCAAGACTTGGTTCATAATTTTTGGATAAGTTAAGAAGTCAGCTTGAACCAAAGTCTGAGACTCGAGTCGACTCCAGAGTATCACGAGTCGACTCCAAGCGTATCAAGTTCACTGGCACGGGCTCGAGTCGACTCCAGATCTGTACGAGTCGACTCCGACTGAGAACAGACAGAAGAACAGAAAGCTTCAACTTAGAACCTGTCAACGAGTCGACTCCCAAAGTGCGCGAGTCGACTCCGATGTTCACCGAGTCGACTCCAGGATAGTAAGAGTCGACTCCAAGAGGAACACAAAGAAAAAGTCAGAGAGCAGTTTTCGGGTCTGAGATTCGAGTCGACTCCAGTGAAACGCGAGTCGACTCCGATGGATAGCAAGTCGACTCCAAAGAAGGTGAGAGTCGACTCTCAGAGGAACACAAGAAAAAGTCAGAGAGCAATTTTCGGACTCTGAGATTCGAGTCGACTCCCGCAATATGCGAGTCGACTCCAAGACTCCGCGACCATCAACAGACAGAAGACCAAGTTACTGCCTCTGAGATTCGAGTCGACTCCCAGACAGCTCGAGTCGACTCCAAGACAGCTTCACATCAAAAAGGCAGAAGACCAAGTTTCGAAAACTGAGAGCCGAGTCGACTCCGAGGAAGTTCGAGTCGACTCCAAGACTGGACGAGCCAAAAGACAGAGAATCGGGAGTTCGGGCTCTGAGATTCGAGTCGACTCCCAGGATAGTCGAGTCGACTCGAGTGGATCAAATTCAAAATTGGATCCACGGACTTCAGTGGATGAGCCGACTCCGAAATTGCCAAGTCAGCTCCAGAAGTTGGCGAGTCGACTCCAGGTCAAGACGAGTCGACTCCCAGTCGTGAAGGCAACTTTAATTCAAATTTGGAACAGTTGCCGAGTCGACTCCAGAAAAGCTTGAGTCGACTCCCGCTACAGCCGAGTCGACTCCTGATCGCGCGAGTCGACTCTAACCCACCAACGGACACATTGTCAGGCTGCGCAGAGTGTGCAGAACGGGCAGAAAAAGCTCTCTAACGGCTAGTTTCCGTGGGGGTTGGTTTAAATAGCCACAGAAGACTGTAGCAAGGCAGAAAAGAACCATTCCACTCCAACTAATCAAGCATTCAAGCTCTGCAACGTGTTCTTCAACGAAAAAGAGGAAGATCTGCATTTACTGCATCCACCTACATCTTCCCAGCAATTAAAGCCTTCTCCTCCTGCATTCAAGTTGACTACTCACTCAAGAGGAGACTAGAAGTTTAAGAAGCCATTCCTCTTCTCCAACCTAAAAGCGTTTGAGGCTTCTTAACTTCATTTATTGTTCATATTGTCTTTTAACTGCTTTTGAGAAGCTGTATTTTTCTGTTTCTTCCTTTTATTTACACATTGTATTTGCTTGGTTCAATCGGGGGATTGAATCAAGGGGATTGAGGTTGGTTGGTGAGCCGAGTGTAAAACCAACGTGTGTAAGGGTTCGATTGTGATCCCGAGAAAACAATCGGGGTGGTTCTAGTCGGTGAGCGTGGGAAAACCGACCGAGTTCGTTGTGAGCTCGTAAAACAACAAGTTTGGTTGTGAGCTTGGAAAACAACCGGCTGTAATCCAAGGGGTTATAGTGAATTCCCAAGAGAGACTTGGGGAGTGGACGTAGGAGCAAGGGTTAGCTCCGAACCACTATAAAAGCTTTGTGTTTGTGATTGCTTGTCTCTTACCATTACCCTCATTTCATACACATCACAGCAACTAATTAATCATCTTGTAAAAAGCATTAATTAGTCACCCACAAACGCTTTAATAGTTAAAATTATTTTAAAACCCAATTCACCCCCCCTCTTGGGTTGTCTATCTGGGCAACAAGTGGTATCAGAGCCTAAACTCTTCCACCCAAGAGTAAAAGATCAAAATGACAACCCCATTTGGATCTTCCCACATTGAGGGTCAGTCCACCCAAAGACCCCCATTCTTTAATGGATCCGACTACTCATATTGGAAGGCTAGGATGAGAATATTCATCCAAGCCCAAGACTATGAGATGTGGACCATTGTAGTAAATGGCCCATACATCCCATCCATATATGTAGAGGGTGTCATGGTACCCAAACTAGAAAAGGATTGGGATGAACATGACATGAGGAAGGCACAACTAAACTCTAAAGCTATGAATGTGCTTTATTGTGCCTTAGATAGAAATGAATTTAATAGGGTCTCTACTTGCAATTCTGCAAAAGAGATTTGGGACAGACTTGAAGTGACCCATGAGGGCACGAATCAAGTCAAAGAATCCAAAATAAATATTTTGGTTCATAAATATGAACTATTTAAAATGGATTCTAATGAAACAATTACATGCATGTTTACTAGGTTTACTGACATTGTCAATGGCCTAAAAAGCCTTGGCAAGAACTATACTAACAGTGAGCTTGTCAGGAAAATCCTTCGGTGTCTACCAAGGTCATGGGAAGCTAAAGTGACCGCAATCCAAGAAGCCAAGGACCTGAACAAATTACCACTTGAGGAGCTTCTTGGATCCCTAATGACGCACGAGCTAACCATGAAACAACACAACGAGGAAGAGTCCTCCCATAAGAAAAAGGTAATAGCTCTAAAATCTACTTCATCTAACAAGGACTTACCTTGCAGTAGCAGCAGTGAAGAAGAAGAACATGAGGATGATGATGGTGAGGCACTTCTTGTGCGCAAATTCAGAAAATTCATCAACCACAAGAAGTCCTATCATCAAAGGAGAGGCCCCTCAAATTCCTACCGCAAGGACAAAGGTAAGGAAAGGAAAAATGAGGGGATTGGCTGTTACGAGTGCAAGAAGCCGGGTCACATAAGAGCTGAGTGCCCTTTACTAAAGAAGGGGAGCAAGTACAAGAAGAAGAAGGCTCTTGTCACGACACTATCCGACTCAGACTCATCATCCTCTTCATCGGATGAGGAACAAGAGGAAAAGGCCAATTTCTGCTTCATGGCCAATGGAAATGAGGTAACGCTCGAATCGCCTTTAGATTTTACTTTTGATGAGCTTTATGATGCCTTTAATGAACTAATGATTGAATATAAGGCTATAAATGTTAAAAACAGAGAATTAAAAGTAACTAACCAAACTTATATCCGTAAGTATGATTCATTAGTTAAGGATAAGGATTTAATCACCAAAGAAAATATAGACCTTAAGACAAGCAACCAACTTTTAACTCAAAAGACTAATACCTTAACTAAGGATAATGAAAAACTAACTAAGGAACTCTCAGAACTTAAAAACCATAAACAAATCTTAAACAAGGATCTCACGAAAGAACTAAATGATCTAAAGGCAGAAAATCAAACACTAACCAAAGAACTTAACAAATACAAACCCTTAGTTGAAAAATTTACATATAGCTCAGAAAAATTAAATATGATACTCAATAGTCAACGAGCAGTATTTAATAAAGCGGGTTTAGGATATAAACCAAGAAATAAACAAAAACTTCTTAGTAACTTCTTTGTTAAAGCTGGAAAAACTAAAACTAAGAAAATAACCTGCTTTTGTTGTGGAACTATAGGTCATAAAGCAAATGTGTGTAATTTTAGGAAAGGTAAATCAAGAAGGAAAATTAAAAGGGTATGGGTTCCAAAAGGAACCAACTTGACTAACCATGAAGGACCCAAGAAAACTTGGGTACCTAAGTTGACATGATTTGCTTGTGTAGGAGTGTCTTGCAGCCAAGGTCAACAAAAACTGCTGGTATTTGGATAGTGGCTGCTCAAGGCACATGACGGGTGATAAGGATCAATTTTTCACCCTTGAAGCTAAGAAGGGAGGTGCTGTGACTTTTGGAGACAACAACCAAGGTCACATCATTGGTATTGGTAAAGTTCAAATCACCCCTTCAACTTTTATAGATAATGTTAGATATGTTGATGGTCTTAAGCATAACTTGTTAAGCATTAGTCAATTATGTGATAAAGGATATGATGTTATGTTTAAACCATCACTATGCATTATAACAAACCCTAATGACAGTAGTTTAGTTTTTAAAGGGATTAGATATGGAAATGTATATGTTGTTGACCTAGAAGATCTTGCAAAACATAACCAATGTTTAGTTGTTAATGAAACTAAAGATAATGATGCTAGTTGGTTATGGCACCGTAAGTTAGGTCATGCAAGCATGGACACAATAACTAAACTAGTTAAAAGAGATTCCGTGATAGGTTTGCCAAAATTAAAATTTGAAAAGAACAAAATATGTGAAGCATGTCAATTTGGCAAACAATCTAGGAACTCATTTAAATCCATAAAATGTGTCTCTACCTCTAGACCTCTAGAATTATTACACATGGACCTATTCGGACCAACTAGAACAACAAGCCTAGGTGGAAATAAATATGGTCTAGTTATTGTAGATGATTATACTAGGTACACTTGGGTTATGTTCTTAGCACATAAAGATCAAGCTTTTTCAGTATTTAAAAAGTTTCATAAGGAAGTAACCAATGCTAGAGATACTTCAGTAATAGCCATTAGAAGTGACCATGGTACCGAATTTGAAAATCAGTTATTCAATGAGTTTTGTAGTAAAAAGGGAATAACTCATAATTTTTCTGCACCTAGGACACCACAACAAAATGGAGTTGTGGAAAGGAAAAATAGGACTCTAGAGGAAATGGCTAGAACTATGTTATGTGAAAGTAACCTCCCTAAGTACTTTTGGGGAGAAGCCATTAATACTTCTTGCCATATATTAAATAGAGTTTTATTAAGACCCATCATAAAGAAAACACCTTATGAACTTTGGAAAAACAGAAAACCAAAAGTTAATTACTTTCATGCTTTTGGATGTAGGTGTTTTGTTCATAATAATGGGAAAGATAATCTAGGTAAATTTGACTCTAAATCGGATGAAGGAATATTCTTAGGTTACTCTACAACTAGTAAAGCCTATAGAGTCTTTAATAAAAGAACCTTAGTTATAGAAGAATCTATACATGTTGTATTTGATGACTCTAGTGACATCTCCTCTAGTAAGAAAGTTAATTTTGATGATGATGTTGAAATTCTTGAAGAAAAGATAGATGAGATGGCATTACAAGATGATAATCAAAAGTTGAGTGAAGGAGCATCATCAAGCCAAGAGGCTATTGTGGATCATGGGCTAACTAAAGCTTGGAGGTATGCTCACGGGCATCCTAAGGAACTAATTCTAGATGATCCATCTCAACCGGTTAGGACTAGAGCATCCCTTAGAAATTTAAATAACCATCTAGCTTTTGTCTCACACTTTGAGCCCAAACACATAGAAGAGGCCGAAAATGATGTAAATTGGATAAATGCAATGCAAGAAGAATTAAACCAATTTACTAGAAACAAGGTATGGAATCTAATAGAGAGACCTTCTGAATATCCTATTATAGGCACGAAATGGATTTATAAAAATAAACTTAATGAAAATGGAATTGTTATAAGGAATAAGGCTAGACTAGTAGCAAAGGGTTATAATCAAGAAGAAGGTATAGATTTTGATGAAACCTTTGCTCCTGTAGCTAGACTTGAGGCTATTAGACTATTATTAGCATATGCATGCTCTAAGGACTTCAAACTTTTTCAAATGGATGTAAAAAGTGCATTTTTAAATGGGTATATTAATGAGGAGGTATATGTAGAACAACCTCCTGGTTTTGAAAATCATCAATACCCTAATCATGTATATAAACTGAACAAAGCACTTTATGGTTTAAAACAAGCACCTAGAGCATGGTATGAGAGACTTAGCAAATTCCTATTAGAACATGAATTCTCTAGGGGAAATGTAGATACAACCCTATTTCTGAAAAAGCAAAACAAAGATATGTTATTAGTACAGATTTATGTTGATGATATCATTTTCGGTGCTACTAACAATCGCCTCTGCGAAGAATTTGCTGATTTGATGCAGAATGAGTTTGAGATGAGCATGATGGGAGAGCTGAACTACTTCCTCGGGCTTCAAATCAAACAGTCTGAAGGAGGCATCTTCATCAATCAAGCCAAGTATATCAAGGAGATGCTCAAGAAGTTTGACATGGAGGGAAACAAGTCAATCAGCACCCCCATGAGCTCATCATGCAAGTTAGACCAAGATGAATCAGGTAAATCTGTAGATCAAAAACTTTATAGAGGTATGATAGGATCTTTACTGTATCTTACTGCAAGTAGACCTGATATTATGTTTAGTGTGTGCATGTGTGCTAGATATCAGGCTAATCCTAAAGAATCACATCTAGTTGCAGTTAAGAAAATTTTTAAATACTTAATAGGAACTAAGAACATAGGGCTATGGTACTCTAAAGAATCTAGCCTAAACTTAATAGGGTACACAGATTCAGACTTCGCTGGATGTAAGCTTGATAGAAAAAGTACCAGCGGGTCGTGTCAATTTCTAGGAGAAAACCTTATCTCATGGTTTAGCAAGAAACAAAACTCGGTTGCATTATCCACTGCAGAAGCTGAATATGTTGCAGCCGGGAGTTGTTGTGCTCAAATCTTATGGATTAAACAACAATTAGAAGATTATGGCATTAAACAAGATAAAATTTCCATTAATTGTGATAATACAAGTGCCATAAACCTAACTAAAAATCCAATTCAACATTCAAGAACTAAACACATTGAGATAAGACATCACTTCATAAGAGATCATGTATTGAATGGTGATGTGACACTCCAATTTGTTTGTACTGATAATCAATTAGCAGATATTTTTACAAAACTCCTAAGTGAAGAGAGGTTTAGTGTGCTTAGGAGGGGATTAGGAGTGATTGATCCATCCTAGCGGTTCCACTAGATACATTGATTTTGATGATTACAATGTGGTTAAAAATAGAGTTTCTTTCCAATGATCATCAAATCAGATCTTAATTAAGTGATTTTCCGTCATTCGGCACGATTATAGCATGAGTTTTAGGTGCGTGCCAAAGTTAGAGACGACTCGAGTAAGTTTCAGAGCCGGCTCCTAAGGGGGAGTCGACTCGCGCATTGGCGGGAGTCGACTCGCAAAGATGGCAGCAGAGGGGGAGTCGACTCGCATACTGTCGGGAGTCGACTCGAGGTCCACAGGCGCATAAGGAGAGTCGACTCGCGCATATTCTGGAGTCGACTCGAGGTCGAGTCGACTCGCGACTCAGTGGAGTCGACTCGCAGTCGGAATCCGACTTTTTAACCCTAGATTTGTCATTTCGAAAACACTTTTCTTTCAAGCCGCCACTGTTCAAAAAGCCCTAGAGCCGACTCCTAGGTCGTCCCCGATCGTCTCCAAGCCATTTTCCCGTCGATTCTTCGCCGGACATTGAGTTCTCCTCCCTTCCTAGGTCATTCCCGGTCGGTTCCGAGTCTTTTCCGTCGGTCCTTCACCGTCCTCTAGGTTTTTCCTCTCAGTTTAGGTCAAAATGCCGCGTAAGACCGTAGTTAGGAAGAGGTCCCGACCCGAGGCCGGTCCCGAGCGGCGCTCCAAGGCGCGGCACGATCCCGCGAGGCAACCACCTCCGGCTCGTTCCCCGCCTAGGGCGGTTCCCGCGAGGCCATTGGCCGGGAAGGCCGTCACCACCGGGAGATATGTCGATTTCGACTATCTCTCCCGGGAAGGGTTCACCATAGGTGATAGGCTTAGGGCACAGGGATTAGAGTACTTCCTCACTTTAGATCTCCCCACTTACCCTGGCCTTGTTAGAGAGTTCTATGGTACCGTCCATCGGAGAGATGGGGGTATCGAGGGCACAGTAGCCGGTGTCCCTCTGTTTGTTACGGAGGATCTTATTGCCCACATCCTCCACCTTCCATTAGTAGGGGTGGCTCCCACACACCCTGAGGACAGGGTTGAGGCCCTTACGGCCGTTCTAGGGCATCCACCCCAGTCACCTCTAGACGAGGTTTCTGCTAGCTCACTTCCGATTGAGGTGAGAATCCTTTTGAGTATACTGTCTAGGTCCATCTTTCCTAAGACAGGGAGATTTGATTTTGTAAATGAGAGAGACCTAGCTCTTATGTTTTATATTCTTCAGGACACCCCGATCAACTTCCCCAAACTCATCTATAGGTATATGTGTGAGCCCCTAGATAGACCTAGGCTCACCCTCCCATACGGCATGATATTCACCCTTCTGTTTAGGGAGTACGAGATTCCCATTCCTGAGGGGGAGCCCTTTCGCGCATTGCGATGGACTGATCGCACGCGCGCAGGGACCCTACACAGGATGGGGTTTCGGAAGAGAGAGGGGATCTGGGTTAGGAAGTCATCCATCACCACACAGACCACCAGACCTTCCTCCAGTCCTGAGCCCGATTCTGACTTTCCCGACGTACCAGACTTTCCATCCACTTCTGCTCCTACTACCTCCGCCGGACCCTCCTCCTCAGCTCCACCCACTCAGCCTATGGAGGTCCGGATCTCATCTGAGCAGCTCCGGGAGCTGCGGCAGGAGATAGTCCGAGATCTGCTCCAGGAGCTCCGGGGTTCGGTGCCTACTCCCTCTCCTGCGCCCACATCTTCCGCATTGGTCCCTTCCCTGACAGCCGTGACAGACATGACGGCTGAGGTGCGGCAAGAGATATACAACAGGAGGACCTTGATACAGGCCTAGTTCCACAGCATGAGTGAGGTCACGAGCACCACTCGACAGATGCGGGATGACATCGGCCGTGACATGTCCACCACTACCGCAGGGGCCGAGCGCTTGTCGAATGTGCTCATCGACAAGCTGGACGGACTGCAGAAGTCAGTACTCGAGCTGGATATGACACAGAGCAGGGCCATCCAGGCCATCATTCGCCAGCTAGAGAACGTGACCAATGCGGTCCAATCACTCGTGGAGCGCATGCCTCGAGGAGATACATCCTCGAGAGGAGGAGTCACATCCTCGAGAGGAGGAGATACATCCTCGAGAGGAGGACCTACATCCTCGAGGAGACCGTAGCTACTTTTTGTATTTTGCTTTGACATGTATTGCTTTATGTTACTTATTGTATTCTGAAATGTACTTACATACAAATTAATACAATGAGTAGCCGCATTTTTCTTCAATAATGTGCCTTTTGATCTATGTTTGATTGTGTGTTCTGTTTACCTCCTTTTTGATATGATGACAAAAAGGGGGAGAAATATGTAAAAGGAAGAAAAATATGTATAAAATATGTAAAAGGAATCAATGGAAATCAATAAAAAGATAAACTCTTAAAACACACAAATTTGTTCTAAGTGGATTCGGTACCCCGAGGCTCATTATCTCTCTTTTGGGGCTCCTAATGGAGTAATCTCCAGAATCTATTCAAGGGATATTCGGAGATTAGCTGAATCCTACTCAAGAACAAATTGACAGATTTTCCCTCTAAAAACCAAAATTTCAGTTCAAAAACTTCAAAGCATTAAAAGGAAATTCAAAGAATCAAAACAAAGTAGAATGCATATGTTGAGGGGGAGAATCTGAATTTTTAAGAAAGCTAAATCATTAAATATATATAAGCCAAACAATTGATTGCATGATATGAAGGCTTATATAATTCCAAATGAAAGGGGGAGCTTTAACTCCGAAATTTATTGTTTCACTCCTTTCAAGCTTGGATAAATTGAACTACCAGACATTTGAATTCATTTATGGATTTTATTTCATTGTTTATTGTGCAATTCACTTTACATATACTCAATGTTTTGTCATCATCAAAAAGGGGGAGATTGTGGAGTGATTGATTAAAACCCTATTTGATTTTGATGAGCTCAAAGCATTTGAGTATATTTCTTGTTTACTAATGAATTCAATTAAGTGTTTCAGTGAAAATCTTGTCTAAGTGTCTCAAGACTTGGTTCATAATTTTTGGATAAGTTAAGAAGTCAGCTTGAACCAAAGTCTGAGACTCGAGTCGACTCCAGAGTATCACGAGTCGACTCCAAGCGTATCAAGTTCACTGGCACGGGCTCGAGTCGACTCCAGATCTGTACGAGTCGACTCCGACTGAGAACAGACAGAAGAACAGAAAGCTTCAACTTAGAACCTGTCAACGAGTCGACTCCCAAAGTGCGCGAGTCGACTCCGATGTTCACCGAGTCGACTCCAGGATAGTAAGAGTCGACTCCAAGAGGAACACAAAGAAAAAGTCAGAGAGCAGTTTTCGGGTCTGAGATTCGAGTCGACTCCAGTGAAACGCGAGTCGACTCCGATGGATAGCAAGTCGACTCCAAAGAAGGTGAGAGTCGACTCTCAGAGGAACACAAGAAAAAGTCAGAGAGCAATTTTCGGACTCTGAGATTCGAGTCGACTCCCGCAATATGCGAGTCGACTCCAAGACTCCGCGACCATCAACAGACAGAAGACCAAGTTACTGCCTCTGAGATTCGAGTCGACTCCCAGACAGCTCGAGTCGACTCCAAGACAGCTTCACATCAAAAAGGCAGAAGACCAAGTTTCGGAAACTGAGAGCCGAGTCGACTCCGAGGAAGTTCGAGTCGACTCCAAGACTGGACGAGCCAAAAGACAGAGAATCGGGAGTTCGGGCTTTGAGATTCGAGTCGACTCCCAGGATAGTCGAGTCGACTCGAGTGGATCAAATTCAAAATTGGATCCACGGACTTCAGTGGATGAGCCGACTCCGAAATTGCCAAGTCAGCTCCAGAAGTTGGCGAGTCGACTCCAGGTCAAGACGAGTCGACTCCCAGTCGTGAAGGCAACTTTAATTCAAATTTGGAACAGTTGCCGAGTCGACTCCGGAAAAGCTTGAGTCGACTCCCGCTATAGCCGAGTCGACTCCTGATCGCGCGAGTCGACTCTAACCCACCAACGGACACATTGTCAGGCTGCGCAGAGTGTGCAGAACGGGCAGAAAAAGCTCTCTAACGGCTAGTTTCCGTGGGGGTTGGTTTAAATAGCCACAGAAGACTGTAGCAAGGCAGAAAAGAACCATTCCACTCCAACTAATCAAGCATTCAAGCTCTGCAACGTGTTCTTCAACGAAAAAGAGGAAGATCTGCATTTACTGCATCCACCTACATCTTCCCAGCAATTAAAGCCTTCTCCTCCTGCATTCAAGTTGACTACTCACTCAAGAGGAGACCAGAAGTTTAAGAAGCCATTCCTCTTCTCCAACCTAAAAGCGTTTGAGGCTTCTTAACTTCATTTATTGTTCATATTGTCTTTTATCTGCTTTTGAGAAGCTGTATTTTTCTGTTTCTTCCTTTTATTTACACATTGTATTTGCTTGGTTCAATCGGGGGATTGAATCAAGGGGATTGAGGTTGGTTGGTGAGCCGAGTGTAAAACCAACGTGTGTAAGGGTTCGATTGTGATCCCGAGAAAACAATCGGGGTGGTTCTAGTTGGTGAGCCTGGGAAAACCGACCGAGTTCGTTGTGAGCTCGTAAAACAACAAGTTTGGTTGTGAGCTTGGAAAACAACCGGCTGTAATCTAAGGGGTTATAGTGAATTCCCAAGAGAGACTTGGGGAGTGGACGTAGGAGCAAGGGTTAGCTCCGAACCACTATAAAAGCTTTGTGTTTGTGATTGCTTGTCTCTTACCATTACCCTCATTTCATACACATC
The DNA here is from genome assembly GCF_051530095.1 of Phoenix dactylifera. NCBI lineage: Eukaryota > Viridiplantae > Streptophyta > Magnoliopsida > Arecales > Arecaceae > Phoenix > Phoenix dactylifera. The sequence continues at coordinate 7,486,397 of NC_143195.1, read as the reverse complement.
ACAGCAACTAATTAATCATCTTGTAAAAAGCATTAATTAGTCACCCACAAACGCTTTAATAATTAAAATTATTTTAAAACCCAATTCATCCCCCCTCTTGAGTTGTCTATCTGGGCAACAAGAAACAAATAAGATAAAAGATAGCGAAATGAAGAAGGAGCAGCGCGACTGCTCTTACCCTCGGGACGCGCCGAGCTCAAGCCGACGTTCACCAGGGCCTCCTTACTCAGGAGGTCAGTCAGAAGGATATCCCCCCCGAGGCCATGCAGAGCGTCGAGAATCCTCTGCTCGTTCGCCAAAAGCTGGGGGAGCTTATTAAGGGCCTTCAACTGGGGATGCCCTCACCTCGGATCGAATCCCCACGTGAGCTCGGAGGAAAGGAAGAAAAATTTCCCCTTCCACTCATGAATGGAGGAAGGGGCACCTCGGAAGAGTGGCTTACCGCCCCGAAAGGCGAGATAGAGCCACTCTCCGTCCGCCGGATTTGACTTCAACATGAAGCACCGACGGAAGACGTTCACCGAGGTCGGTATCCCGTACGCAAGATAAAGGGATAGGAACCCGATGATGGTCCTCCACGAGTTCGGAGCGAGTTGTGCTGGGACGAGCTGGTACGCCACCAGCAACTCGTTCACGAACTCGTGAAGAGGAAACCGCAGGCCGGCCCAGAGTATCTCAATGTACACCCCAATCCGACCTGAAGGAGGTCTCGTCATCCGGTCCTCCGACCCCGCAGGCTCAAGACAAAACTCGGGCCGAAAAAAAAAACGGGAACGGACCAGCTCCAGTTCCTCCTCAATCAAGCTAGACCCGACCTCACCTGGACCACGACCCATCCCAGAATAGGAAAGATGAAGAAGAAAACAAGGAATGAAGGAAAGAAGAAGAAGAAGAAGAAGGATCCCCCGAGCCAACGTGGGAAAATAACCTACTGTGGAGTCGCCGGAAATTTTTTCAGGGCGCCGCCGGGAAGACTCGGTTGTGACTGTGAAAGAAGAAAAGAGACGAAAGAAGGAGTGGGAGCAGCGAATGCGGCGGCCAAATAAGAACTTTTAGGACCAGGTTTGAGGTTTATATAGGACCTTCCGACGGCCCAGATCGGCAAGTCCAGATCCCACCTTCCGTCCAGATTCCGCCACGTGTCGGCCCCAAAGACCGAAGCGGCATATTTAATCTGGATTGACGCTTTGAATACAGAATCAAGGCGGCGTCCCATCGAATCCCGGAGCCCCATCATGAGCCCACAATGCAAGGCAACCTCGAAAGGTGAAAGGGTGTTGCCCCGTCTCCTCTCATTAAGGATGCCCCAAAACACGCGGAGCGCTGGAATAATTTAAGGCTTCCTGGCCCCCACTAATACAGTAAAGGCAACTACTTCCTTCGCCCGAGCTCGTAAACGGCTCGGACTTGGAAGTCGGAGGATAGTGTTGGGGAAAAACGGATTACCCCAAAATGCATAAACGCATCACCGGCACGTGACCTGGAGGCGCCTATTGTCTGATTCCTGTTTACCTTAAAATACGCTAAACAGATCATTGTTAGAACCGACAAACAAAGTTTAATTTAATTATACTCTTACCTTTTCTACTCGAAGAATAGTGGTCGTAAGAGATCGATCCACAGGAAGACAATTGGAGTTGCATAAAAATTAAAACGTTCACTCGGATTCGAAATCGATTTTTGAATGATAGAAGAAAAACATTACTTTGAGGATGTTAAATAATTCTCTAGTCTACCAGAGATTGTTTTCTAATTGAAATTAACAAAAGATAGGTTCTTAGAAATCGAAGAGCATTTATAAATTTGATGAAAAAGAAAGCTCTGGCATAAAAAAATGGATGCAAACAGTACTAAGAAGATTGAAGCCTGGAACATAAATTGCAAAAAAGAAAATTTAATATATTGCATAAAATAAAAAATTACAGAATCTGCATAACAAAATAAATTAAGAGAAATTAATATTGCAACAGAAAGAAAAAACATAAAGCTCTAAAATAAAACTAAAACTAAAACTAAACCCAAGAACACATTGCTCTGTTTTCAAATTTCTTTGAAAACAGAGCACGGCTTCTTTTTTCTTCTCTTCAAACAGGGCTATCTTCTCCCAGCCGATGGCCTCCTCTATTTCTTGGCCCCCAACCGAGAGCTCCTCCCCTCCATGGTGCGATGCTCCTTATATAGATCCCCACAAAATATTAGCCAGCAAGCACGTGGAGAGGAGGGGGAAAACGGACGCGTGATCAATGGGAGGAAGGAGAGGGCGGATGCGATCTGTGAGGCGGATGCTTGGGATTTCAAATCCGAAAGAGAGCTGGACTGCCGGTGATGCGTGGGATGATTGCTCGCGGATGCTGGAACTCGGAAGAGGGGCTGGCCGTGGGATCACCCGGATGCGGATGGGGTGCTGGGATCGCGGGATCCGTGGAGGGAACGGCTGGATCCGGATGATTGGGTTGCCATTCCGCTGAGGACGGATGGCTACGAGGCGGGGATTGAAAGTGAATCCTAAGTTCTTCGGTGTTTAGTATGCTGAATTTTTTTTTTTGAAAATCATGGCTGAACCTGATCGGGTTGCCTACGTACCCCTTCATAAGGGGGATCAAGCCATACGTAGTTCTTTTTAAGTTTTAAAACGCAGCAAAAAAACCGAATCAAACAATTTAATTCATGCATGCTTACAAGATCAAATCTAGAAATCAGCACCTTAAGAACACAAAGGATTATGCCGGAATCGTTTAAACAATTATGCTAAAACTTTTATGCATGATTAACTATCAGATCTGAAACTTAAGAACTCTATTCCGATTAACCTCCGAATATTCATCGAATGGATTCTGGAGATAACTCCGTAAGGAGCCCCAAAGGAGGGTAAAACCTCGGAGAATCGGACCTAGACCCTGACTCCAAAATAAAAAGATTAATATAGAATTAATACCTTTTATGATGGAAGAAACTTGTGGATCTGATCCTTGACTTCACAGCCACGCACATGAATGGCCTCTATGAGAAGTACACGCGAAGCCCTAGGTAGATCATCTTCCGCGGGAGTGCTAGCTCGCGCAGGAACGCAGCAATGGCTGAAGCTTTCTCCTTCTAAACACTCAACCTTTGATTGTTCTTCAAGGAGATAATGGATGGACGTGAGGAAGAAGGAGAAGAAGGGATGGAGGCCCTCAGAAATTTTTTTCAAAATTTTTTGAAACCTCTAAATATGGTATATCTTGAACCCAAGGCATGGGGGTCTTTTATAGCCAAAAGACCACCCCACGCCTCACACCTAATTTAGCCAACTAATTTGGCTGATAAAATTTCCAAAAAATTCTGGTGGTTTGGAAGCTAAGAGGAATTCATGCATCCAAAGTTCAGCCGCAGACCATCCTATTTCATTCACCATACAATCCCTACAAATTAGGAAATTCATCTAAATCTTTCTAGAAAGATATAAGGCACCATTTTTATAAAAAATATAGCCCCACGCCTCCTCTCTTCTCACGCCAATTTTTAGCCAAAAATAAAGAGGATAGGCATAGAAAATATTGGGGATAAATTAAGGTGTCATTCTTCTCCAAGAAGATAAGGATGAGTTCCTAAAATTTAGGAATTCTTCTCCTTATCCAATTTTGATTATTTGGACTCATAATCCTAATCAAATAAGGTCTTCTAATTGATTTGAATCAAGTCCAATCCAATTGGGTCAAGTCCCATCAATTGGGTCAAGCTCAATCTACTTGGGTTGAACCCAATCCATTTAGGTCAAACCCTGATGCAGCCCAAATTGAATCCTATTCAATTTGGCTCAACCTAAGCCCAATTACTCAATCAAATTGAGTTCATTAGCAATCTAATTGTTAATTAATCCTCCAATAATTCAATAATTATTTTAATGCAACTTTTGCTTAGGATAATTTGTCAATCGAATTGACCAAATTATCCCTGAATGATTCTTAATCATCAATCAGCCATTTGATCAACCTAAAAACTTCTATGCGTGTGACCTCATAGGTTCGAACCTAAGCCGGTAGTATAGGAATATCTTCCTATACTAATCGATGTGACCATCTAGCAATGGTACCCGACGTTCGGATAGGCCAAATATATGCGAAGCAAATATTCTGGAATCCTGGACTATGGTTACTGTATAATTCAATCCCTCCTAATGCCAGGATGACTTAGAGCTCACTGTCAACTCTATAATTAGTACATCCATTATATGATTAACTTTAGATATCCCGTGACTCCTCACTGGGATTATCCTGGCCAAGGTTTTGCTAAATTAATCACAAGACATTATCTCCTATTTCTAGGAGGGGTCAATTCCATCTTGACTCACAACTGACTACGCAAGTACTTGACTGCACCCAGTGACCTTCCGTCATTGAATTAGAAATTCAGGTAGTCCGATACCAAAGTACAGTGAGTTGCTTGCTAGTCACAGGTTGCGATCTCAGATCAGAGGGCCAAACTTATACCCATATCCACTCGGAACATCTTTTGACAGTAGAGCGTTCCAGAATTGGTCACGTTCAGTAAAATGTACTCCTACACTTCACCTGTATGGCATACCAGTGTCTCCACACTCCTTGGTTAAGAGGACAACCAACGTATATGTCACACAATGACCTAATCTCGATAATATTGTCGTCCTAGTAACAACATATCATTTGGTCGCGAACAAGTTTAAAGACTCAAAGATAAATCCTCCTTTATCATAACATAAGTCCTAAGGACTTCATCATATAAGAGTTCATTTGAAGATGAAATGATGAATAATGCCAAATAATACTTTATTAATTTGTCAATTTATTTACAAAATTCAATCATCAATATGCTGACGATTGATATTTAGGATACAATTCCCAATAGGGATGACGCGGATGGCTGGCTGGAGACGCTGCTGATGGCGGAATACCCGGGGAAGATCTGGAACTGAGCTGGCCGCGACGTGTGATACGCTGGGAAGATCACGGAAGACACCTCATGGCTAGGAGCGTTTTGAATCAGCGGATGCTGGGACTCTGCTGATGGGCGAACGGCTGGATGGCTGTGAGGCGCGGTGGGGATGCACTGAAGACGCGGACGGCCTAGCACGGAAGCTGGCATGCGGCTGGCACGGTCAAGTTGGTGCTGCAAGGGCTAGGACGTTGCGGGAGGAAGAAGAAGACGGTGACATCAAAATATTTCCGTAACACTGTTCATATGAACAGTGTGTTCACGTAACACTGTTCATATGAACAGTGTCATCTCGGAACACTGTTCATATGAACAATGTCATCTCGGGACACTGTTCATATGAACAGTGATTTCAACATGAATAGTATTTTCAGCTATTCTTCATGGGATTGGAGGTTAAAAAGTTTTTTTTCTTTGTGATGAAGTGAGAGTGGGAATCTCTATTCCGGAAGAGTGCGGGTAATCCGGAAAGGAGGAAACGCGAGGATCACTGGGAGATCGCACGCGGGCTCAAATGTTTGGGTGCAAATGTGCTCGATCAGATCATGGCAGGATTGGGCCTGCGCGGTTTGGGGCCATGATGCATCCCTCTAAACCCTACCAAATGCACATTTAAACTTTAATTTATACTAACCTGTGCCAAACAAAAATATAATATTAACTTAGTAATTTTAACGTTATATGTTAACAGTAATACTAATTTAAGCAGCGTGTAGATCGCACTTTTGTGTTCTCATCACACTCTCCAACTAGCTTATTGCTAGTCTCTAGCAATTAACGAGCAAACGATAAAATGAGGGCACAAAAGATGTAGTCTAACCCATGACTTTTTATTGAAGCTAAGTATATAAAACTGAGATATGTACCCACTTTTATAGAGCATCCCGATTGTACTTAGCACGTGCAACAAGCCTTTAAACCCCTAGATTACCCTAGTGGACGAGTGTTATCTCGTAAGGGTTTGCAGTGAAGTTATCCACAAACTTCATCAGTCAGGAATTTTCAATTTTTAACTGGAAATTTGAACAAGTATTACTGTATGAAACTAGAATTGCAAGGACAATAGAGACTTGTTGCTATCATATTTAAACAGATTCTAACTCAAGTTTTATTACACCCCATCTATCTGCTAACAAGTCAAGAATGTAGTGAGGTGCAAGATAGTATCATATAAATGAGTGGCTTTCACTTACTTCCAATATAATCACTCCAATTTTCAAGACTTTCTAGAGTTAAATGGTAATGAACACTCCAGATTCTTTTTTTTTTGTCAGACTGAATACTAAGAAGAATGACTTGTGCAATATCTAGCCTTATTAAGCTTTCTAGCTAACCCATGTAGCGAGTGTTAGGCCAATGACTCCCGATCCAGATGGCTCAGGGCACTAGGTGTAAAGACACCCTAACAGGCTTAATAACTCAAGTCAACTAGGCTCCAAGGCTAAATTAGTCACTCAGAGTTTAATCTCAGCCATCCTCACCTTTTTACGCAAACACTCGCTGCTTGCCAGGCAAGAGGCCCGGTTACTCAGTGAGAAGACTTAAACCCTTTTTTTTTTAGGGTGTTCATCGCACATCTAACTTTAAATTATCCAGAAGATTAAAAGTATTCATATTAGTTGCAAGTTTACATACCCCACTATTCATGTGCTTACGTGTAGGTGCTAAATCATCTTCTATCATGTTAGCAGGAGACAGGTGGGACGAAAACTCAAGCTAGAACTGCTATTATATTACTTAACTCAAAGTTATTGTCAAAGCAATTTCTAGTTTATACAGCTAAAAAGATTAGAATTTGAGTTAGAAATTTGAAATCCCCTCTTTTTTTTAATCTTTTTAGGCAGAAAAAAAAAATATTCTCACCCCCATACCTAAATCTAACATTGTCCTCAATGTTAAAAAAAATTTAAAGCAGTAATAGGATAGAGAAGGAGTTACTTGATATGGGTAGGTAAATTGACAATTAGGGAAAAAACCCCCAAACCTGCATGTTAGTAATTTATTGAATTTTTTTTATTTTTTTATAATATTTACATGTTGGGTTGCCTCCCAAGAGTGCTAAGTTTTATGTCTTCAGCCAGACAAAATGTAGATTCATTTTTTTTTCAACCATTATCTAAGAATGGTTTTGGAAGAGTCCGAGGAAGAACAATCGGCTGATGACGATCTATGCTCATAAGGAGAACAGAATTAGGGAGCGCATGCTCGACCCCTTCCTCGGAATGGGCAAGGTAAGCCTCTAAAGAGTCCTTACTATAAGTTTGTAAGAAAGTCTCCTGAACCAGACTTTCAATCATGTCAATTTCATTGATTTCTTCATCGTCTGGTGGTTGTTTACTTATGTTGAAGACATTAAGCTCGACTTGCATGTTGCCAAAAAATAACTTCAGCATGCCATTTCGATAATTTATCACAGCATTTGCTGTGGCTAAGAAAGGTCTACCTAAAATTATAGGTGTGTGACTGTCTGGATGTATTACAGGTTCGATCTCAAGGATAACGAAGTCTACAGGATAGTAAAACTCGTTCACCTTCACTATTACATCCTTTACAATCCTCTGTTAGATGTATGCCCTAGAAGCCAATTTGGCTGACACATTGTTGATTTTAGGGACATAATTTTGTACTTGACTATTTATTATTGAATAAATAAAAGGCATCTTTTTCATTCATATTGTTTATGTGTCTATGAATCGTCCAAGAAATTAATAAGATGATGATACATATTCTCAAGAGTTGAGAATTTGAGCCATGTATCATTGGTGATTAATTTCTAAATGCTCCTGATCAATGGATCATCACGAGGACGGTGATCGATCCGATCAGTGCACAGATCACTTTCCTTCTGGATGGACGAGACTTGAGTCCACAGTGTAGGGACACTGAAGTGATAGTGCAGGTGCTTGTTAGAGAACAAGGGTACTGAGCGTGACCAAGACAAGAAGTCACTTGGATGTCTATCCACTCGTCAGTGACTTACTTGATGTTGCAGTAGTGTGACTGGTCCTTTGACCTGCGGTGCTTCGGCTACTCACAGTGAGGTTATTGTAGTTTGACTGCACACATACATGGTCTCTAGCCATATGGGTCCATGCAGTGTAGATTGGCTGCAGTAGGTTCACTGTAGGAGTAGGGTATGCACCTACAAGGAATCTATCGACCTTGATAGAAGAGGAGTGATCCTATGTGATTTGTTAGACTGAGTTCTAAGACCTTGGCCAGGGCAGTAAAGTGGAGAAAGAGTTTTCCACTATCGAACTCAAGTCGAATAAATCTTGACATATGACAGACGATGGGGTTTGACGAGTTGTCCATTACCTCCGTCCTGTAGGGATCCACGATAGTAGGACTGTATCACATGTTAACTGCACCTAGAGGTTCATCATTCCATTCTGCTGGGTAGCCACTACATGCTGCTAGGTATCACTGGTGGATGGTGGGACTCATAGGGATTATCTTGATGATCGATAAACCCTAATGAGTTGAGTTGGAATCGTTCCAACCCATTGAAAGGAGTTTTCAATGATATAGTGATAGAGATCACAATATATCTCACTACCAGTCAGAATAGAACCTATGGGGTCACACACACTAGAAGTATTGACCGATCCGATGGTTGAAATCGTGATTAGGAATCACAAGAAATCAATTTGATTGATAAGAAGTTGAAGAAGGAAAAGGAATTAATTAATTGGACTTGAAACAAGAATCCTACTTCGGGTAGGATACCTAGAGTTCTAATTGGATTAGGACTGGCATTCCTACTTGGAATAGGATTCCTCAATCCTAATGAGATTAGGAGTTTTGAATTAAAATTGGATTCCTACTTGGAGTAGGATTCCTAGAAATCCTAATTGGATTAGGACTTCGGATTCAAATAGAGTCCTAATTGGATTAGGACTAAAATTAAACAAATCCTAATTGGATTAGGATTCCTTAAGTTCTAATTAATTATTAATCTAATGAATCAACATGACTCCTAATTGGATTAGGATTGAAAAGTTCAATTGAGTCATGATCCATTCAAGTCCTAATTAGATTGGGACTAGCATAGATTGAACCCAAATTGGCTAATCCTAATTAGATTAGGATGAAACCATGAGAGAGGCACCTAATCCTCTTTGGAAGAGGATTAGGTTAACCAACTAAGAGGGGCATCAGCCCCTCTCCAATTGCTTGGGGCGACAAGAAGAGAGGAGCTAGGGCCGGCGCCCCCTTCTTTCTTTGGAAAGTTATCTAGGGCTCCAACTTTGGAGGAGCCCTTGATAGCTATAAGAAGCACCATGAGGCCGGCGCCCTAAGCATTGGAGCCCTCTTCCCTTGTGCCGTGGCCACCCTCTTCCTCCCTCTTAGTTGCAGCCGCAAGCAAGAAAGAAGGAACCTCCAAGTGTTGGCGGCTTCCTCCTCTTCCTTTTCTTCATCCAGCGCAAGCAACAGAAAGAAGGCTGTGCAGGGGTTCATCTACTTCCTCTTCTTCATCCTTCTTCTTCCTCCTCTCAAGCACTTTCAAGAGTTGAAAGAAAGAGAAGAGATCAGCCATCAAAGGAGTCTTTGCAAGGGAGCTAGCACCCCGGGAAGACAAGAAAGCTTTGATCGGTTCTCTACTTCGTGTGGATACCCGTAGAGGCCGGACGTTTGAACGGCTTCAAGCGAACCCTCTTCCAAAACCACGAATTCAGATTTGCGGTGATCATCTACCCGCGCAAGGTGAAGATTTGATCTTCCTAATAGTTTTAAAAGTTTTAATTCTTACCTAATTACGAAAGGTCTCGAAACAACGTTCATGCGATGAACGTCGAACCCGTGCATGCCGATTCCGCTGCCATCTGAAAAATTTTTGAAATATCAGCGGCATGGGCGGGTTCCCAACAGTGGTATCAGAGCCAGGTTTCGTAGATTAAGGTAAGAATTAAATATCTAAAGGCTTATTAGATCTGAAAATTGAATGATCATGCATGCTGAAAAATTCTGCATGCAGATTTTTCAGGGGTGCTGATTTTTTGCATGCTGATTTTTATGTGATAAAAAGATGATTCTAAATGCATTGTTAATGGGATTACAAAGTTTAGAATCATGATTAGCATGATCAGCGACCTATGTCATGATATAATCAGTTAGTTTTCAGATCTGAAAATTATAATTGTAGCATACGGTGATGATCATAGGATTCAAACCCTTTTGGTATCAAATGTAATGACCTGCGATGTGATCTGCGATGTCATGTAATTTTTCAGATGCTTGCATGCATCTTATTTGATATTTTGAGAGGCCTGCGTGCCTCCTAAAAGGAGATGTAATTTATTTTTATTTTTATTTTACATCTGGTTGTATTTCTGTGATGTGATGTACATCAACGATCAAGCTGAAGCAAAAGCATGAGATGAAAGGTGATCCAAGCGGTTGATGGCGATGGGATCAAGGGTTGATCAAGGATCGAATCAAGGAGGCTTGGAACCAATTCAAGAGTTGAAGACCACTTGATCGATTGATGTGCATGTGCTTGTAATACGACCTAATTAGAATCCATGATCATCACCTAGTTAAAGTTTAGCTTTAATTATTGCCGCGATTATAACTGCCTGCAATGCGCCGTTTGCATGTGATGTGAATGAAAGTCGGGTAGATAGGTCTACATGTGATGTAGCAAACCCAATTGAGACCTAAATCAAAACCTCCTCAATCAAGTCGAGAGTGAACCGACATGAGCAAGTCATATTAGATTAATTGATCTAATTGGTGTCTAGGAAAGCATGAAAGGTGGTTACTTAATTAGGACCTTACTCTCTGAGTAAGGGGAGCCTCCCACCTGCTTACCTGACCAATTGTTCGATTACCTCTTATGAAGGGCTCAAGTTGCAAACACTAAGACCTGATTAACCAATATTAAGTCAATAGGTCTTCCACTATAGTAGAGCTGCTAAGGCCTTTCTGATGTTGACTTGTCTCGGCTGGACACAGTGGTCAAGTTGCATCGGGGGGCTGGACCTCTCTATAGACATGAGATGTTGTAGGGTAAAGGTGGGGTTGGGCACCAATAACTGTTAGGTGAGGACCCAATGACGACTTTATTCCTACGGTTATACGGTGGGTCTGACTTAACTAAGAAATGGGACCAATAACTGTTAGGTGAGGTCTTCATGGCTTAGAGACCAAGTTACACTGCACCATGCTTGAGAAGCATTGTACAAGAGTTGTACACTCATCCATCTATGTGTCACCAATAACTGTTAGGTGAGGTGGCATGTAAATCGATGGGACCGCAGTACCCACTAGAAATTCTAGTCGTGTAGGATTTCCGTTTCCCTACCAGGGGAGTGTGAGGGATTCGAGAAAATAGTGGGAGTTACATTTGTTCTAAAAGACCTTAGAACAGATTAGGATCAAGTACAAAAGTCTAACTAGAATCTTTACTCTCTGCAGATACAATGTCGGCTTCAAACCCTTTGACCCGTATTTTTGAGACCAACCGACTGACCGGAACCAATTACAAAGACTGGCTTAGAAATCTCAAAATAGTTTTGGACTGTGAGAAGATAGGCTACATACTCGATTCAGATATCCCCACACTACCAGCACGTCCTACTGATGTTCAGCGTGAAATGCATAAAAAGTGGTTGGATGATGACATTAGAGTAAAATGCTATATGATGGCATCCATGTCTAATGAACTCCAATGCCAGCATGAAAATATAAAGACTGCTAGGGACATACTGGCACACCTGCAAGAGTTGTATGGTGAGCAGAGTCGCACAGCTCGTTTTGAAGTGTCCAAGAGGCTCTTCAAAGCGAAGATGCGCGAGGGGCAGTCTGTCCATGATCACGGTCTGACCATGATCAAGGACCTAGAGGAGCTTGAGAAGCTCGGTATGGACATGCACAAGGAATTGCAAGTGGATTTGATCCTACAGTCACTTTCTGATTCATTTAGTCAGTTTATAGTAAACTACCACATGAATAAGATTGAATGCACTAAGACTGAACTAATCAACATGTTGGTAACTGCTGAGGGAACCTTGAAAGGTTCAAGGGGCAATGTCCTTACTGCTGAGTTGACTTCTGGTTCCAAGAGAAAGTCTACTTGGAAGAAAAAGAAGCCTGCAAAGAAGCAGAAGAAAGACAAGAAGCCAAAGAAGGAAGTTCAAAAGAAAAAGGCTAACGACAAAGGAAAATGTTTCCACTGCAATGTCGAAGGCCACTGGAAGAGAAACTGTCCTTCATACCTCGAGAGCCTGAAGAACAAGAAAGGTGACACACCTTCAGAAGGTATAGACTTGCTCATTATTGAAACTAATCTAACGGTTTCTTCTACTTCTAGTTGGGTTATAGATTCTGGTTCTAGTGCTCATTTGTGCACTACCATGCAGGGTCTAAAGGAAAGTAGAAGGCTGGCGGAAGGTGCGGTAACCCTTCGGGTTGGCAACGGGGCAAAAGTTGCTGCTGTGGCTGTGGGCACCTACCATCTGCGACTACCGTCTGGATTTAGTTTAATACTTAGAGACTGTTATTATGTACCTGTTGCTAGCAGAAATTTGATTTCTGTTTCATGTCTAGCACAGGAAGGTCATGTTTTTACATTTGACAAAGACTGCTGTTCTATTTATTTAAGAAATAAAATAGTCGCACGTGGTTTCATGATTGACAGTCTCTATCATTTACATATGGATGTATCTGTGAATGTTACCGAGCAAGATGTGAGTGCCAAAGGATCCAAAAGATCCAGAGATGAGATAAACCAAAGATATTTGTGGCACCTCAGACTTGGCCATATTGGAGAAGATAGGATGAACAAAATGGATAAAGATGGGCTCTTAGGCTCATTGACTTCCGAGTCATATCCAGTTTGCGAGTCCTGTCTTCAAGGAAAGATGGCTAGACTGCCCTTTGTAGGACATGGGGAGAGGACCACCGAAATACTTACCCTAGTACATACAGATGTATGTAGCCCATTCGATGTGCTAGCCAGGGGACGTTATTCATACTTCATTACCTTTACCGATGATTATTCACGGTATGGGTATGTGTATCTTATGAGACACAAGTCTGAATCCTTTGAAAAGTTCAAAGAGTTCAAGAATGAAGTAGAAAAACAAACTGGAAAACCTCTTAAGGCTCTTCGATCAGATCGAGGAGGAGAATACCTTAGTGGGGAATTCCGGGACTATCTCAAAGAAAACGGCATAGTCTCACAATGGACACCTCCGGGTACACCTCAACTCAACGGGGTGTCAGAGAGGAGAAATCGGACCCTGTTGGACATGGTCAGGTCCATGATGAGCTTCACTGATTTACCTATGTTTCTTTGGGGAGATGCCTTACTCACAGCGATTTATTTATTGAATAGAGTTCCCTCTAAATCCGTTCCTACCACACCGTATGAGATATGGCATGGTAAGAAACCAAGTCTTGGTCATCTCAAGATTTGGGGATGTCCAGCCCACGTCAAGAGACTACAGGCGGACAAGTTAGAGGCTAGGACCATAAGTGCTCGTTTTATAGGATATCCTAAAGAGTCATTAGGATACAATTTTTACGTCTCAGAGGATCACAATGTGTTTGTGAGCCGTCATGCCATCTTCTTGGAAAATCAGTTTATCCTTGATAGAGGCAGTGGGAGGAAAATTGAGCTTGAAGAGAAAGTCTCTGAAAAGCAACCATGGATCCTATTGAACCCATTCATACAGAGCCAGTACACGATGTCCCTCGACCACCTCGTAGATCTAGTAGGGTCTCCCATCTTTCCGATGGATACTTAGGTATACTAGAAGAGGATACCGAGAAAATGTTCCTAGTGGGAGATAGGGATCACATACAGGATCCCAAAACCTACAACGAGGCGATATCTGATATCGATTCCGAGAAATGGCTGGAAGCTATGAAGTCAGAGTTAGACTCCATGCATTCCAACCAAGTCTGGACCTTAGTAGATCCACCAGAAGGTATTGTACTTATTGGATGCAAATGGATCTACAAAAGGAAGATAGGTTCGGATGGAGAGGTAGAGACCTATAAGGCAAGGCTTGTGGCGAAAGGGTATAGTCAGCGCGAAGGCATTGACTATCAGGAGACCTTTTCACCTGTAGCCATGCTAAAATCCATCCGAACATTGCTTGCCATTGCAGCATTTCATGATTATGAAATCTGGCAGATGGATGTGAAAACTGCTTTCCTGAATGGATATCTTGATGAAGATATCTATATGGAACAGCCTTTGGGTTTCACTTCCAGTGATGGAGATCTCAAGGTCTGCAAGCTGCAAAGGTCCATCTATGGACTAAAGCAAGCATCTCGGAGTTGGAACACTCGTTTCGATGACGCAATCAAAACGTTTGATTTCATCAAAAACGAAGAGGAACCGTGTGTTTACAAAAAAGGTTAGTGGGAGTGCTGTCGTTTTTCTCGTACCGTACGTAGATGACATTTTTCTGATTGGGAATGATATTCCCATGCTAACCTCGGTCAAGGTCTGGTTGTCAAAAGAATTCTCCATGAAAGACCTTGGGGAAGCATCCTATATTTTGGAAATAAAGGTCTATAGAGATAGATCTAAAAGAATGCTTGGCCTTTCACAGAAGATGTACATAGAGGAGGTGCTGAAGAGATTCAACACATGAGCAAGATTCCCTATGCATCGGCAATGGGAAGCCTCATGTATGCCATGCTGTGTACATAACCTGATATAGCTCTTGCTGTGAGTGTCACAAGCAGATATCAGTCGGATCCAGGCAAGAAGCACTGGATAGCTGTGAAAGAACAGTCTTAAGTACTTGAGAAGAACTAAGGACATGTTCTTGGTCTTTGGGAGAAGATCAGAGTTGAAGGTAGAAGGATGCACACATATTGATGATAGAAAGTCTACATCAGAATATGTGCAATTGTGGTTCAGTAAATTGGAAGAGTTCCAAACAACCGATCATTATAGATTCTACCTTAGAAGCTGAATGTTAAGCCGTATCCAAGGGTGCAGTGGAAACCTTCTGATTAAAAGTTAATTGCAGAGTTAGGTGTAATGTCATTAGATGCCATAACACTTTACTGCGATAACATTGGCACCATAGCACTAGCTATGGAGCCATGGTCTCATCAGAAGTCCAAGCACATAGAGCGGCGCTTCCATCTCATACGCGACTATGTTGAGAAGAAATGCAGAGAGTAGACTCCGCGGATAACGTGGCAGACCCGTTCACTAAGCAGCTGAGTCAGCAAAAGACTGAAGCCCACCTTGAGAAGATGGGCCTAAGATATATGACCAATTGGCTTTAGTGCAAGTGGGAGATTGTTAGATGTATGCCCTAGAAGCCAATTTGGCTGATACATTGTTGATTCTAGGGACATAATTTTGTACTTGACTATTTATTATTGAATAAATAAAAGGCATCTTTTTCATTCATATTGTTTATGTGTCTATGAATCGTCCAAGAAATTAATAAGATGATGATACATATTCTCAAGAGTTGAGAATTTGAGCCATGTATCATTGGTGATTAATTTCTAAATGCTCCTGATCAATGGATCATCACGAGGACGGTGATCGATCCGATCAGTGCACAGATCACTTTCCTTCTGGATGGACGAGACTTAAGTCCACAGTGTAGGGACACTGAAGTGATAGTGCAGGTGCTTGTTAGAGAACAAGGGTACTGAGCGTGACCAAGACAAGAAGTCACTTGGATGTCTATCCACTCGTCAGTGACTTACTTGATGTTGCAGTAGTGTGACTGGTCCTTTGACCTGCGGTGCTTCGGCTACTCACAGTGAGGTTATTGTAGTTTGACTGCACACATACATGGTCTCTAGCCATATGGGTCCATGCAGTGTAGATTGGCTGCAGTAGGTTCACTGTAGGAGTAGGGTATGCACCTACAAGGAATCTATCGACCTTGATAGAAGAGGAGTGATCCTATGTGATTTGTTAGACTGAGTTCTAAGACCTTGGCCAGGGCAGTAAAGTGGAGAAAGAGTTTTCCACTATCGAACTCAAGTCGAATAAATCTTGACATATGACAGACGATGGGGTTTGACGAGTTGTCCATGACCTCCGTCCTGTAGGGATCCACGATAGTAGGACTGTATCACATGTTAACTGCACCTAGAGGTTCATCATTCCATTCTGCTGGGTAGCCACTACATGCTGCTAGGTGTCACTGGTGGATGGTGGGACTCATAGGGATTATCTTGATGATCGATAAACCCTAATGAGTTGAGTTGGAATCGTTCCAACCCATTGAAAGGAGTTTTCAATGATATAGTGATAGAGATCACAATATATCTCACTACCAGTCAGAATAGAACCTATGGGGTCACACACACTAGAAGTATTGACCGATCCGATGGTTGAAATCGTGATTAGGAATCACAAGAAATCAATTTGATTGATAAGAAGTTGAAGAAGGAAAAGGAATTAATTAATTGGACTTGAAACAAGAATCCTACTTCGGGTAGGATACCTAGAGTTCTAATTGGATTAGGACTGGCATTCCTACTTGGAATAGGATTCCTCAATCCTATGAGATTAGGAGTTTTGAATTAAAATTGGATTCCTACTTGGAGTAGGATTCCTAGAAATCCTAATTGGATTAGGACTTCGGATTCAAATAGAGTCCTAATTGGATTAGGACTAAAATTAAACAAATCCTAATTGGATTAGGATTCCTTAAGTCCTAATTAATTATTAATCTAATGAATCAACATGACTCCTAATTGGATTAGGATTGAAGAGTTCAATTGAGTCATGATCCATTCAAGTCCTAATTAGATTGGGACTAGCATAGATTGAACCCAAATTGGCTAATCCTAATTAGATTAGGATGAAACCATGAGAGAGGCACCTAATCCTCTTTGGAAGAGGATTAGGTTAACCAACTAAGAGGGGCATCAGCCCCTCTCCAATTGCTTGGGGCGACAAGAAGAGAGGAGCTAGGGCCGGCGCCCCCTTCTTTCTTTGGAAAGTTATCTAGGGCTCCAACTTTGGAGGAGCCCTTGATAGCTATAAGAAGCACCATGAGGCCGGCGCCCTAAGCATTGGAGCCCTCTTCCCTTGTGCCGTGGCCACCCTCTTCCTCCCTCTTAGTTGCAGCCGCAAGCAAGAAAGAAGGAACCTCCAAGTGTTGGCGGCTTCCTCCTCTTCCTTTTCTTCATCCAGCGCAAGCAACAGAAAGAAGGCTGTGCAGGGGTTCATCTACTTCCTCTTCTTCATCCTTCTTCTTCCTCCTCTCAAGCACTTTCAAGAGTTGAAAGAAAGAGAAGAGATCAGCCATCAAAGGAGTCTTTGCAAGGGAGCTAGCACCCCGGGAAGACAAGAAAGCTTTGATCGGTTCTCTACTTCGTGTGGATACCCGTAGAGGCCGGACGTTTGAACGGCTTCAAGCGAACCCTCTTCCAAAACCACGAATTCAGATTTGCGGTGATCATCTACCCGCGCAAGGTGAAGATTTGATCTTCCTAATAGTTTTAAAAGTTTTAATTCTTACCTAATTACGAAAGGTCTCGAAACAACGTTCATGCGATGAACGTCGAACCCGTGCATGCCGATTCCGCTGCCATCTGAAAAATTTTTGAAATATCAGCGGCATGGGCGGGTTCCCAACATCCTCTTGGGGTACTTCACCGTCCTATCTGCTAAGGAAAGGATAATATTTGTGGGCTTTAATTCTTCCAAGCCTAACTTTTGGTACACATAGTAGGAAAGTAGGTTCACACTGGCTCCTAAATCTAGGAGAGCTCTCCGAATGATGGTTTCTCTTATTTTAATTTCAACAGTGGGGCAACCAGGGTCCTTGTATTTTGGGGCAATCTGTTGTTGAATGAAAGATGAGGCTTGTGCCGCTACACAGCTTGCCTAGGAATACTGGCTTTTCTTTTCACCGTGGTCAGGTCTTTTAAGAATTTTGTATAGGAGGGGATCTGTCTGATGGCATATAGGAAGGGTAAATTTATTTGGACATTTTTAAAGACTTCCATAATTTCATCATACTGAGATTTTTTTTTTTTGAGTCTTGTAGTCTACTAGGAAAGGGAGCCTTGGGTGTGTATGTCTCTATTGGTTTCTCCTCTATTCCTTGTGTTCCCTGTTCTTGTGCCTTTTTCTGAGTGGGGTTCGATTCATGCTTTTCTTCTTTTTCTTGTACAGGAAGTTGGACCTTGTTGTCCACTTGTTTGCCAGACCGTAAAGTAGTAATTGCTTGGACTTCATGGGTTGAGTTTTCATTTGAATCAATCTGAAACTGGCCTCTTGGCCCTTAATTCTGTTGCCTACTAGGGTTAGGCACTGGCTGACTGGGTAATTCACCTCTCTTCCTATCCCCTAGAGAGTTAGTTATTTGGCTCAAACTAACCTTAAGTTTTGCAATCGCTTGCGCATGGAATTGGTTATTCTGGGTTTGAGCCATGTTAGTCTGTTGTTGCTGTTGGATGAAGTCTTGTTGCTGCTTCATCATTTAGCCATCATGGCTTCCAACAATGTAGACTGCTGAGGGATAGGGGCACTATAAGGAGGGGTAGGTGGAGCTAATGATTGGTTCATCTGTGGTGGACTTATCCTGAGAAAATTTTTCTGAAAATCCGGTGGACCACCTTGATGTTGAATAGGTTCATTTTGCTTATATGAGAAATTTGGATGGAACCTATTATCAAGGTAGTAAACTGGGCTGAACGAGTTGAGAGTGGGCTTCTTGAAGGCACTATATAAATTTAGAGTATTTGTTTGCTCGGCCTTTATGGTGGGCAGATTAGGGCAGCACTCCACTAGATGTTCCAGACTATTACACAAGGCACATAAACTATGTGACTCGTGATCCACTTTCATGATGGGACTTGACTCTTTGTATGAACTCGAACTAGTAGAAACAGTGAAAGCATCAAACTTTTTACTTAAATTGTTCACTCCAGTCACCAAATTGGATATGACATTTTTGAGATCTGGGTCTGCTTTTATTTCATAATTACCTGGTTTTCTAGATCCGAACTCATATCTATTTACTTCTTCACCATAGCTACTCCAATTTTGGGCATTCTCGGCTAAGTCAACAAGAAATTCATAGGCTTAATCTGGGGTTTGGTTCATGAACCTACCCTTGTGCATGGACTCGATCATGTTCGTATGTGCTAGAGGTAATCCTTTGTAAAAGAAATGTACTAGATCAGCTTTGTCAAGCCCATGGTGCGGGTGCTTGACCAAAAGATCATGGAATCTTTTCCAAAGTTGGAAAAATTCCTCCTCAGATTTTTCTCTAAAAGTTCTGATGGCATCCTTAATTTTTTCAGTCTTTACCATAAGATAGAACTTAGCCATGAACTTCCTAGACAGTTGTTCCCATGATGTGATGGAATTAGAAGCAAGAGAATACAACCATGCAGCGGCACGATCCTCTAAAGTCATGGGAAACAACCTTAATTTAATACCCTCTTCATCTAAATTTTGATTTCTAAATGTTTGAGAGATTGTCAAAAATATATTTAGATGAATATACGGTTGTTCACTCTCAAACCCATGAAATTTGGGTAACATGTTTATTGTTGCAGTTCGAATCTCGAATTGGGTTGCATTATTAATTGGTAATACTATGCAAGTAGGGGGACTAGCAGATGTGGGTGCGAACAACTCATTCAAAGTTCTAATATGTTCACCCATTATAGAGATTGACGGTTGGTTTACAGTTCGCAGGTTGTGATAAAAAGTTCTGCCAATCTCAAGATCAAATGGGGTTAACTTATCTCTTAATGACCTTCTACCATACATACATTATCAACAATTCATTATATTTGATTCCTAAAATAAACGAAATCCTAAGAGAAAAGAAGAAGGGCTAGACCAAGATGACCACAATCAACACCACACAACGGATTGGGTCTTTAATCTTGAGATTAAAGAAGGTTTAGTAGCTTTTAATCTAGTTGCACAGAGATTAATCAGGTTAAAAAGTTCCTGAAATTCTCTCCTAGATTAGACAGCTCCTAATCTCCCTTTCAGATTAAGCTTGAGCTTACCAGTTAAGCGATCCAGTAACCAGTAACCAGAAAAATTTCGGGGTGTATGGTGGTACCAGAAGGGATACACCGATACCACAATACCCGTAACAATTCTCACAGTTGTAAAACTTTCCTACACATCACCAATTACCAAATTCTCACTGGAGTGGCTTTCAGCCGCTTCTTTCCAAGAGCCTAATTGAGCTCGAAAACCCTAAGGCCAACGTCTAATTGATTTTAATTTAATTTGGCTTAGGATATGTATGCAAGGTGGTGATTTTTGGGTTAAGGACATGTAATGACTTTCCGACCTTATCTTTTTAATTGGTTTTGCCCTTAAATTATTTTATGCAAATGCTTAATACTAAATGCAGCAAATATTCAATGATTTTTTTAAAGTTTATGGAATGTCATTAGGTTGTACTGATTAAATGAGCAAGCAAATTTTTTTAATATTTATTTTTCTTAATTTTTTTTTATTTTATGTTATTTTTTAAAAAAATTATATAGAAATAACTTGAATGTAAACTAAAAACTAATCCTTATGCGTTAGTCAATCTCCGAATGCCCGCTGAATAAGCTTTGGAGATTACTCCGTGAGGAGCCCCAATAGAGGAATGATAACCTCGGGGGATTGCACCCTATCAATTACTAGCAATTTTTTTTTTAATTTCAAATTTTGAATTTTAGAATTCAAATGTTGAATTTAAATTTTTAAATTTTAGAATTTTGGATTTTTTTAAAATTTTTAATTTTTTTTGAATTAAATTTTTTTCAAAATTTTAAATTCCGAATTTCAAATTTTAGAATTTAATAACAACGAAATTATTAACTAAAAATAATAAAAACAAGAAAAATTAATAGAAATAAACAAAAAACTTACTACCGGAGTGCGTTCACTCCGGACATCCAAAATTCGATTTGATCTTCGTGATTGTTCTTGCTTCTCGATTTGCCTTTCCGACAACGGCGCCAAAATTTTGTTGTCCGATTTCTATTTACCTAAAAATACGCTAAATAAATCGTTGTTAGAACCGACAAATAAAGTTTAATTTAATTATACTCTTACCTTTTCTACTCGAAGAAAAGTGGTCGTAAGAGGTCGATCCACAGGGAGGCGATTGGAGTTGCATAAAAATTAAAACGTTCACTCGGATTCGAAATCGATTTTTGAATGATAGAAGAAAAACATTACTTTGAGGATGTTAAATGATTCTCTGGTCTACCAGAGAATGTTTTCTAATTGAAATTAACTAAAGATAGGTTCTTAGAAATCGAAGAGCATTTATAAATTTGATGAAAAAGAAAGCTCTTGCATAAAAAAATGGATGAAAACAGTACTAAGAAGATTGAATCCTGGAACATAAATTGCATTAAAAAAAATTTAATATATTGCATAAAAAGAAAAATTACAGAATCTGCATAACAAAATAGAAGAACAGAAATTAAAGTTGCAACAGAAAGAAAAAACATAAAGCTCTCAACTAAAACTAAAACTAAAACTAAATCCAAGAACACATTGCTCTGTTTTCAAATTTCTTTGAAAACAGAGCACGGCTTCTTTTTTCTTCTCTTCAAATAGGGCTATCTTCTCCCAGCCGATGGCCTTCTCTGTTTCTTGGCCCCCAACCGTGAGCTCCTCCCCTCCATGGTGCGATGCTCCTTATATAGATCCCCACAAAATATCAGCCAGCAAGCACGTGGAGAGGAGGGGGAAAACAGACGCGTGATCAATGGGAGGAAGGAGAGGGCGGACGCGATCTGTGAGGCGGATGCTTGGGATTTCAAATTCGGAAGAGAGCTGGACTGCCGGTGATGCGTGGGATGATTGCTCGCGGATGCTGGAACTCGAAAGAGGGGCTGGCCGCGGGATCACCCGGATGCGGATGGGGTGCTGGGATCGCGGGATCCGTGGAGGGAATGGCTGGATCCGGATGATTGGGCTGCCATTCCGCTGAGGACGGACGGCTGCAAGGCGGGGATGATGCGGACGGCTGGCTGGAGACGCTGCTGATGGCGGAATACCCGAGGAAGATCTGAAATGGAGCTGGCCGCAACGTGTGATATGCTGGGAAGATCACGGAAGACACCTCATGGCTGGGAGCGTTTTGAATCTGCGGACGTTGGGACTCTGCTGATGGGCGAACGACTGGATGGCTGTGAGTCGCGGTGGGGACGCGCTGAAGACGCGGACGGCCTGGCACAGAAGCTGGCATGCGGCTGGCACGGTCAAGTTGGTGCTGCAAGGGCTGGGACGCTGCGGGAGGAAGAAGAAGAACAGTGACATCAAAACATTTTTGTAACACTGTTCATATGAACAGTGTTTTCACGTAACACTGTTCATATGAACAGTGTGTTCACGTAACACTGTTCATATGAACAGTGTCATCTCAGAACACTGTTCATATGAACAGTGTCATCTCAGAACACTGTTCATATGAACAGTGATTTCAGGATGAATAGTATTTTCAGTTATACTTCATGGGATTGGAGGTTAAAAAGTTCTTTTTCTTTATGATGAAGTGAGAGTGGAAATCTCTATTCCGGAAGAGTGTGGGTGCTAATCCGGAAAGGAGGGAACACGAGGATCACTGGGAGATCGCACGCAGGCTCGGATGTTTGGGTACAAATGTGCTCGATCAGATCATGGCAGGATTGGGCCTGCGTGGTTTGGGGCTATGATGCATCCCTCTAAACCCTACCAAATGCGCATTTAAACTTTAATTTATACTAACTTGTGCCAAACAAAAATATAATATTAACTTAGTGATTTTATCGTTATATGTTAGCAGTAATACTAATTTAAGCAGCGTGTAGATCGCACTTTTGTATTCTCATCAGCGCCCGATCTGGTGGAGCCCGACCTGGAGGCGCCCGATCTGGAGGCGTCCGACCTAGAGGCGCCCCACCGGAGGCCCGACCTCAGGGTTCCCGACCTGGCGCTCGGCCAGGCGCTCGACCCCGAGACGCCTGACCCGGGCACCCGACCTCAGCATCCTTGACCTCGAAAGCCTGACCTCACAATCCACCCGCTGTGGTCACATCCTTCTGCAACTCGACCGGGGACCATGCCCTACAATAATTAAGGCGCATGGCCTCCGTAGATCTTCGGCTCACTCAATAATTAAGGCGCATGGCCTCCGCAGATCTCCGGCTCACTCAACAATTAATGCACATGGCCTCCGCTGATCTCTGCCTCACTCAACAATCAATGCGCATGCTATCTACGGATCTCAAGCCCTCCACGGCAAGCAGTTGGCCCACTCAGCCACGTCCAATCAGTCACGACGACTCACTGGCTCCGGTCTGATCTTCCACAGCAATGCATTAATTCACACGATCGTGCATTAATTCACACGATCATGTTCGATCATAACGGTAACTCGTTTGCCCCATCACATCGCAGGTAATCCTGTACCCCTCTATAAAAGAGAAATCCCTCCCTTTTAGAGCGGGGCTGGACTCTGAAACTCCAAAAAATACTTTCTCTCCCTCTACACATTAGCCCCCTCTGACTTAAGCATCAGAGGGCCGGTGCCGAAAATCCCGACCACCGGCTTTTTGTAGGTCCCCTGGAGGACGCCGCCCGCCGACGGACTGCCACCCGCCATCTCACGCTGGAGCTTCTCCTTCTCATCCACTGGTCACCCCCGGGTCCAATTTCCAGCAACAGTTTCTATGGAGAGTATCTAGTCTAGTTTTATGCTACTTGAACAAGGATTGGAGGGGAGGTTTGAGTATAATGAAAACAATAAAACAACTAAGGAACAATTTAGATTAAAGTATTGAAATCGACCAAAAGAACAAACCTTGGTCTAAGTCAACATCCACCATCAAAATTTTACAGCTGATCATTGATGCAAATATATATCAATTCGCACTTTTAATATTCACTGTTGAAACTATTTTCCTATTTCTTCTTAGTCGTAGTTAATTAAAAATAAGCGATCTAATTAACCCTAACTATTAAACAATTCAAGACAAGCACTAAAAGTTTAATCTAGTAGCAGCCTTAAAAATTAGAGAGATCAATGAAGCTAAACAACACAAACACAAGCAGTTGCATTTAATTTAGTCGAGCGTTCTTCCTAAGATCTGAAAATTTCTGACGCAGCAAATCATTAAATCTTAGTTGCTTTACAGATTAGAGGGATCAAACAATTACGGATCTGATATCTAACCTAGCAGTGGATTGCAATGAATAATAAACTAGTAGGCCTCCTAGCAATTAAACAAAACAATCATGAAAATAGGCACAGAAGAACATCCGGTACTCAAGCATCAATTGAACAATAAAAACAATTCAGATATCACAGTTTTATGGATTCCGAGGCTTCTATTTCCTTAGACCAATAAAAACTTTAGCCACGCAGGGCCATGGATACAAACTTCTAAGGAAAAAAGAGAAAGAGAGATGTCCTTCCAAGAGGAGTCTCCGCAACCCCCTTTCTTTCACCTTTATCCCTTCCTAAAAAATCTCCTAACAAATATTCAAATATGACTAATTAAGAAAAATAAAATAAAGTCCTAATATAACTAGAAAAGTGGTGTTTCCAGCTGGGATTTTCATGCATCAAATCTGGAGACTTCTGAAAATTGACTGAGTCAAATCCATGTAGTGCCGGCTAAGAACATGCAGCAAATTTAATCCTGATTTTGACCATGATAAATCCAGTACCTCTTAAAACTCAAAACATGAAAGTTGTAGAGCTTTTTCTTGGTATTCCACAAAATCTTGAATCATCTCAATTGGAGCTCGGATGAGAAAGTTATGCCTAGATTACGAAGCAATATCGAAATTATCCAAAATCACCCAATTAGCTTTGTTTTGCACTTAATGCCTCCATTTGCATCCTAAATCAAAATATAAGAATAATGAGTACATTTAGGCACAAAATAAGTATAAAAGATTAAACATTAAGGAAGAAAAATATGACATTTTGCATTCTCATCAAATTTCTCCACACTTAACTTTTGCTCGTCCTCAGGCAAAACTCAAATTCACTTTTCCGAAAACACCAAGGTTGCAACGCCATCAACAAAGAACATCCAAGCTCTTCAAAACTCATAACAACTATTCTTGAATAACTTGTAATTACTTAGTAAGCATTTTCACTCAAAAATGGAATGCTAAATACGTAGACCCTTACGGAAATAAACACTCGATTCTCATATATTTGAAGGGTATGTGTTTCGCTCAAATTCATTCCAATGAAAATAATCTACCATACGCTTGCATATCTTCTCATTCTCCACCACTGGGATCACATGCATAACACGAATCATAAAGACTTTTCAAGGGTTGTAACGAGGCTTAGGATCAAGATGGGAAATATTTGGGAATGTAGCTCAAAAGCCATCGAAACTAGTGGAGCAAAAATGAATCAACTCAAGCTCGAATATATGACACGTAAAACTAATCACTCCATTCAGCAGCTTCTTCAATTTGGCTTTAAAGCATTTAAATCATGTGAAATTTCTATATTGAAAAAGAGATCGTTGAAAAGGAACACTTTTCGTTTGCAACAGGGAACGATCTTTTACAACAGCTTCCACCTTTGTATATATCACGTATAAACAGATCCCTTTGTTTTTTTTTTTTTGAATTGTAGGAGGAATTATAAACATGAATAGTTTGTACATTAAAAATGATTTCTTCCATTACTTTTTCTCTTCTTTTTTTTTTAATTACAGCAACTATGGAACTCACGAATTGAGAATGAAAACATGTTCCATTTCACCAATCATAGCCATACCACAAATTCAGACACCCCCACACTTATTTCTTGCACACCCATACATATCATAACGATGATTAATGTTCCACTAGTTCTACGGCTTGGGTAAAGGCTTTTTTTTTTAGGGGGGGGTTAAAAGTTTGTAATGTGGGTTCATAATAAACGAAAAAGGCCAATAAAGCTCAAAGGGGCTCAATAAAAGGAAAAATTAATTACAAGGTAGGCTATTTGGCTTATGTAGCTTGTAACAAAGAAGGCCTTAATCATGTTCATGCATGCATGTGTCAATGTAACCTTGAAGAGAATCAAGGCAAGTTCTAGAGAAATAAATCAATGAAAGAATATCTCTCATGAAAGAAAATAGTGAGACTGATATAGATGTGTCAGTCTAAAGGCTCAAAATCTCACCGGCTTTTGTCTACCAAATTTAGTCACTACCATTCTCAAGGAAAATAACTAGACTAATTAAATTCTAAGTTGGAGAATTATGATATGAGGGTTTTTTTTTAAGCTTAATTGAATCTTGCTCATGACACACACAACCTAAATCCCTCCCCACACTTAAAACTTACGTTGTCCCCAATGTAAGGTTAAATGCAAAGGAAAAGCAAAAATAACCATAATATAAGTACAAAAATAAGAAGAAAAAGGAACGAAATTTCCTTGGGTTGCCTCCCAAGCAGCGCCTTTGTTTATTGTCATTGGCTTGACCCAATGCTTCCTTCTTCAATTAGTATAAATCGGGTCCTCAAGGTCCAATTCTGCCACATTCTCTATTTAGGAACCTTCATGATGTGGAACAAGATCAATGCATGCAAACTAATTCTTTTTTTTTTATATAATTAGATTTCAGCAACCCAATTCATAAACTATTAGCCAACTCAAATCTAACAGCTATCAGATGATTATATTAAAATCGAATTTACTGTAAGAAACTACCGACAATAGATCAGTTCCTATAATAAATTTAGAAGAAGGATCGTTGTTGATTAGGAAATCAACACATAATTAGGGCACGTTGTTCTACTTTTAATTTCCTGCTGTTAAGTATAAAAATTTGGGAACTTAACTGAATCCAATAACGACTTACTCAGAATTGTAGTAGAAGGATCACACGGACGCGATGCTCGAGAAAAATCCTGGAAGAGGGAGGCAAGTCCAGGGTCCTGATTCGCTGACGGGTCGTCCTTCGTTGAGACGGATGGAGGAAACCGACAAGATCTGGAACAGAAGTCCTGGGTTAATTGAGGTAGCAGGATGTTTGGAAAAAAAAAAACAAAACACAATAATCTATTCCAAGGATAAATAATCCGGACGAAGATTCGTCGGATCGGGAAGGAGTCCGGAAGAGTGAATGGGAAGCCGGAAGATGAGCGCCGCCTGCGCTAGAGGAAGTTGTGGAAGTCGGGGGGGGGGGGAACGCCGCGTCACTTAGAAGAGAAGGACTTTAGAGAAGGAAGGAAGGAAGATTCTTGGAATTGGACACCACACTCTTTCAAGCAAAACATCAAATAGCTTCCCTTCAATTCATTGTTTTTCATCCCTCCCCTTTTACACAACGAGATAACCCCTTTTATAGGCAAGCAACCAATTACATGATAAATAAGGAATAAAGGGACTCATAAACCGGCTGATACATTGATGCATTGATGGGCAATAAACATTCCAAGGAATCGTAGAAACAGGGGAGATTCGTGATGGAGAATGAAGCGTTGAAATGGATCGGGATGGCCTCTTCTCGGCAGCGTTTAAGATCCAAAATTCTGTGGGAACCGGCTGAGATTGTCTTGAAACAGAGCGGTGGAAGACTCCAGCGTTGGATCTGGTGGCTTCTCCATTTGCAACGGCAGGAACCGGATGGGTTACCTTCGGTTTTTTCCTTCTCTTCGTCTTCTTCGGCTGGAGCTGGAAGATAACTCGTCGGCTGGGAGGATGACTTCATCGGCTGGGAGGAAGTTGACTCGTCGGCTGGGAAAGATGACTCGCCGGCTGGGGAAGATGACTCGCCGGCTGGGGAAGATGACTTGGAGCTTCACTTGGTTGGGAAGAAAACCTCCTTGGAACCGGCTGGGGAGAAGATGAGTACGGTGCGGTAGAACAAAACAGAGGAGCTGACGGGTTTTTTTTTTTTGTTTTGTAACAGAACCGGTCTTGATGAGTGAACCGCTGATGGTTTTTTTTTTTGTGAAGGAACCGGGGAAGCCAAGGTGAACCGCTGTGAAGGAACCAGTCTTGATGAGCGAACCGGCTGGTAGTTCTTTGACTGGTTTATTTTGGAAGTGGGCTTTATTATAACATGGACTCAATACTATTTAGGCTGGACCGACACTGACTTGACTCAACATTACTTGAACTGGACTTAAATAAATAACTAGAGAAATAAAAAATAAAAACTGGACGACACAAGAAATGTGGACTAGTAGTCAAGCCAAAGTGATGCTGGCTCATTGGTGTCCCCACCAATTCTCCCGGACTGGAGAAAACTCAACTCCGTTGAAGGAAGTTGTTTCTGGCTCTGATAGTGCTCAAGAATGTCTGGATCAATCTGCTGCAGTTCCTCTCGGGTTATCCATGTGTCATCAGACTCTGGCCGACCGTGCCAACGAACTAGGTATCTCTGGTAGCCTTTCCTCCTAGTAGAAATAATCTGCTCGTCCAGGATCCTCTCAATGCGATCGTGTTTCTTGGAAAACTTTGGCCGTGGACACTCAGGTAAGGGTTCGCTCTCAAAGGAGGGATGAGGCTCAAATGGCTCACTGGGTATCGTTATTGGCTTTTTATACTTAACCAAATCAGAGATATTAAAGGTAGAACTAATGCCAAAATCTGGTGGTAAATCTACCACAAATGCATTTGATCCGATCTTCTTTAAAATTTTAAAAGGACCTGCTCCTCGTGCATGCAATTTCTTAACAGTTCCAGAAGGAAATCGTTCTGGTCTAATTCGTATCATAACATAATCACCTTCAGCTAAATCAGATGTCCGACGATGTGAATCTGCTAATTGTTTATAAATTTGATTGCTGATATTTAATTTTTTTATAATATCTTTATGCAGATCCCTAATATGTTGTGCAAATGACTCAGCTGACTCAGATGTCCTGGAATGCATGGGTAATGGAATGAGATCAACAGGTTTTCTAGGGTGCTGACCGTAAACAACCTCAAATGGACTCATGCCAATGGTTCTATTGACGGAACTATTATATGCGAATTCGGCTCGAGGTAGTAAAAGATCCCAAGTTTTCATATTTTCACCTACTAAACACCGAAGTAAATTACCCAAACTTCTATTTACAACTTCGGTTTGACCGTCAGTCTGAGGATGATATGCAGATGAAAATTTTAACTTTGTCCCCATTAGATGCCATAAAGTTTTCCAGAAATAACTGACAAACTTGACATCTCGGTCTGATACAATGGATTCGGGTAACCCATGTAGACGAACGATTTCGTTAAAATATATCCGGGCAACTTGAGAAGCATCGAAGGTTTTGGAACAGGGCAGGAAATGAGCCATTTTCGAAAATCTGTCTACAACCACAAAGATGGAGTCATGTCCCTTGGCAGTCCGTGGTAATCCTAGAATAAAATCCATACTGACATCTTTCCAGGGATATTCAGGTATTGGAAGTGGAGTGTATAATCCCGTATTCTGTCTTTGTTGTTTGGCAACAGCACAGATTCGACACTGAGCCACAATTTTGGCAACGTCGCGCTTCAAACTGGGCCAGTAGAATTGACGCTCTACGGCTTCAATAGTTTTGGCCTTCCCAAAATGACCAGACAATCCCCCAGCGGGTAATTCCCAAATTAAAAAATCTCGAACAGACGTATGCGGGACACATAATTTATTATTCAGGAAAAGGTACCCCTCTTGTAGGGAATACTTATCTATCTCTTTCGAAGTTCCTTGTTGGAGTGCAGACATGATTTTTCCAAAATCAGGACAGTTATCATATTCTTCTTTTAATTTTTCAAATCCAGTGACTTGAATACTGACTACTGACAACAGGTTTGCCTTTCGAGATAACGCGTCAGCAGCTCGATTATCTACACCGGAACGATGTTTCAATACAAAAGTGTATGATTGTAAAAATTCAACCCATTTGCCATGTCTAGGATTTAATTTCTTTTGTGAACTAAGGAATCTGAGGGCTTCATGGTCTGAATATAAAATGAATTCTTGTGGTAGTAAGTAGTGCCTCCAGAATTTAAGAGTTTGAATTATGGCATAAAATTCCTTATCGTAGGTGGAGTATTTGCGCCTGGTTTCATTTAGTTTTTCACTAAAATAGGCCACAGGGTGTTTGTCTTGACTTAGGACTCCACCAATTCCCACACCTGATGCGTCACATGCGACTTCAAAGACTTTAGAAAAATCAGGAAGTCGTAACACAGGTGCACTGGTCATTAAAGTCTTTATCTCCTCAAAAGCGCGATTACTAGCCTTAGTCCACTCAAAGGCTCCCTTACGAATACAATCTGTAATTGGTGCCATGATTGTACTGAATCCCTTAATAAATCTACGGTAAAAGGTGGCTAACCCATGAAAACTTCTTACTTCATGCACATTCTGGGGTATGGGCCAATTCTTGATTGCACTCACCTTTTCAGGATCCACAGATAGTCCATCTGGAGTCACAACAAATCCTAAGAATGTAACACGTGTAGTCATAAACTCACATTTCTTAAGGTTGATAAATAGGCTTTCGGATCTAAGCGTCTGGAAAACTTGCCGGAGGTGGTCTAGATGTTCCTCCTTGGTTTTACTGTAAATGAGGATGTCGTCAAAGTAGACAACAACAAATGTTCCCATGAAAGGTCGTAGTACTTGAGTCATGAGTCTCATGAAAGTGCTGGGAGCATTTGACAGACCGAACGGCATTACTAACCACTCATATAGTCCATCCTTTGTTTTAAATGCGGTCTTCCACTCGTCTCCTGGTCTGATTCTAACCTGATGGTAACCACTTTTAAGATCAATCTTAGAAAATATATTCGATCCAGAGATCATATCTAGCATGTCGTCTAGTCGGGGAATCGGAAATCGATATCGTATTGTGATCTTGTTAATTGCCCGACTATCAATACACATTCTCCAAGTTCCATCTTTTTTTGGAGTTAAAAGGGCAGGTACGGCACATGGGCTTAAACTCTCCCTAATGAATCCTTTTCTTAGGAGTTCTTCGACTTGACGTTTCAACTCGGCATGTTCGGTAGGGTTGAGCCGATAGTGAGGGGCATTTGGTAGGGTCGCTCCTGGGACTAGGTCTATTGCGTGTTGTATGTTCCTCATAGGTGGTAGTTGATCAGGAAGTTCCTCTGGGATGATTTCCTCAAATTCTTTAAGAAGACTAGTCATTTCTTCTGGAATTGGGCTTGTTTCTTTCAGACTAACTTCTTTAACAGCTAAAACCCACACAGAAGGGCTTTCTTTGATGTCTCTTTCTAGTTCTTTTGCGTTGATCAAGTGTAATCCCTTGGGTTGTTCTTCCTCTTTTGGTTTTATTGGGTTACTATCCTTTGGCTTTTTTGGTGGTGAAGGGTATAGTGTGATTTTCTTGCCTTTGTGCATGAATGAACAAGTATTTGTTCGACCAAAAAGCGTGGCATCTTGATCGAATAACCAAGGTCGTCCTAAAATAATACTTCCGACGTCCATAGGAAGAACGTCGCACCAAATTTCTTCCTGGTAGGATTGAAACTTAATGGGTACCTTGCAACGGTATCTAACAGGTATGGATGAAGTGTCTAGCCAGGCGACCTTGTAGGGACTGGGGTGATCGACGGGTGTTAGTCCAAGCTTGGAAATCGTATCAGTGGAAACTGCGTTGATGCAACTTCCACTGTCAATGATAATTTTACAGACCTTGTTCTCATTGTTTATGTAGGTATGAAAAATTGTAGTTCTTCGCCAATCTTCACATTCCTTTGGTTGTGTCAGGGTACATCTTAGTACGTTTATCCTAACTTCAGGTTCAGTTTCTTCAATGAAATTTGGTTCATCGAATCCCTCGGCTAATTCAGGATCAGCTATGTGAATTTCTTCGTCTTCTACAGTTTCCCCAGGGTGTTCCTCTTCGATCTCCCCAATATGTAGGGCACGAGAAGGGCACTGGTTTGCAAAATGTCCAATTCCATGACAGTTGAAACATCTACCCCTTGAGCTACCCTCCCTACGTCCTTCATTCAGGGTGCCTTTGCCTCGGTCTTCTTTCCTGGGTGGAGGAGCAACTAAAGGAGGTCTAGTGGTTGAGGTAGGATTTGGATTAGTTCTGGGAACTTGGTGTGGTTCGGGTCTAGGACCTAGTATACTCGAAGTTCTAGGTTCACTGGGTCGAGTGATTGGCATTCTTTGGAATCTCTCATAATCCTGGGCTAATTGATATGCCTGCTCTAGACTATAGACCTCTCGCATAAAAAGCTCTCGTTGAATGTCATTTCTTAACCCGGCACGAAATCGGGAAAGGGTGACAGAGGGATCCTCATTGACATGACATCGCATGAGATACTCATCAAACTTGGCGATGTAGTCAGTGACTGATTTGTTTCCCTGGGTCAAGGTCTGCCATTGATCAAGGAGGCGTTGTTGATAGGAAGTAGGTAGGTATTTCTCCCTGAGTTTATCCTTCATTTCATCCCAGGTTCGGATGGGTTCCTGTCTCCTATGTAAAATTAGGCGTTCCACATTCTGCCAATAATATTTGGCTTGACCGAGAAGCCTCATTTTTGCAAATCGAATTTTACGCTCTTCAGACATGTCGTACCATTCGAAATAATGATTCATATCTGACTCCCAGTCAAGATACTCATGAGGATCCATGCGGCCTACGAAACTGGGTGCCTCAACCCTGACACTTCGAAGTATACGGTCATCGATGTCACGGTGATCATTAGGAGGTTGATTTATAGGATCACGACCTCTTTCATTGTGATGGGGCCTTTCTCTGGGATAGTCATCTAGTGGACGATTGTGATTTCTGTCAAAGTTTTGCCTATTCCTGGGATAGTCATTGACATGTTGGTGGTTCCGATCAAAGAGTGGGTGATCAATTCTTTCTCTTGGGTTATTGGCTAGGGAAGGACTACCCCTATCTTGGTATTCTTCTAAGGCATCGACTCGAGTACATAACCTTCCTAGCTTCTCATTAATTTCTCTAAGGATTGAGCTGATGTCAGGGTCCATCCCACGACTGGACTCAGGCTCGTCTGGTTGATAACTAGTTCCGGATCTGGTAGTCATGGAGTTTAAGTAGCTTTTCTTTGAAATTTACTTTTATTTTATTATTTTTTTGTTTTTTTACACAAACACCCTAATACAATAAAACAAAAACATGCATCACCCAACAATTTCTAAGGTTTTCCTAAAAATTCTAGACAGCTCCTAACTGGGTTGAAGAGTACACTTAAGCCTCCAATCCGGTCTAATAACCTAGTCGACCAGGTAAGCTCCCAGGTAAGTGGAGGGGTCACGTTGCATGTAGCAAAGGTCCCACTTAAAACCCACTTTCCTCGAACAGAGACTGTCTCCCTTTAATCACTTAAAGGGACAAAGCTTGCCTAGACATCGACCGGGATCATAGCGCGAAATTGGTGCAACTTTCAGTGGTCTTCGTCCTATTGAGCTCGATTATCCTTAGGGGCCAACGTCTAATTGATTTTAATTAGGCTTAGGATTTTATGCACGGGGATGATTTTTGGGCTAAGGACGAGTGATGAAATCCCGACCTTATCTTGTTAATGGGTTCAGCCCTTAGATTATTTTATGCAAATGCTCATATGCAACAATCAAGAAATTTTTTTTTTTTTATCATTTTATGTCATGTCATTAAATTGCATTTGCATAGTTGATCAAACAAACTAGCTAAAAAAAAAAAAAAAAAAAAAAAAAAAAAACTTTTAATCTTAATGTTGATGCCCAAATAAACTATACTCAGAAAAGGATGCGAAAAGATTAAAATTGGTGCCTAGTAATCCTAAGTTCTGCAATAATGCATGAAAATGGTACCCTAATTTTTTTTCAACCTGGCTCTGATACCAAAATTGATGTGGAACAAGATCAATGCATGCAAACTAATTCTTTTTTTTTTATATAATTAGATTTCAGCAACCCAATTCATAAACTATTAGCCAACTCAAATCTAACAGCTATCAGATGATTATATTAAAATCGAATTTACTGTAAGAAACTACCGACAATAGATCAGTTCCTATAATAAATTTAGAAGAAGGATCGTTGTTGATTAGGAAATCAACACATAATTAGGGCACGTTGTTCTACTTTTAATTTCCTGCTGTTAAGTATAAAAATTTGGGAACTTAACTGAATCCAATAACGACTTACTCAGAATTGTAGTAGAAGGATCACACGGACGCGATGCTCGAGAAAAATCCTGGAAGAGGGAGGCAAGTCCAGGGTCCTGATTCGCTGACGGGTCGTCCTTCGTTGAGACGGATGGAGGAAACCGACAAGATCTGGAACAGAAGTCCTGGGTTAATTGAGGTAGCAGGATGTTTGGAAAAAAAAAAACAAAACACAATAATCTATTCCAAGGATAAATAATCCGGACGAAGATTCGTCGGATCGGGAAGGAGTCCGGAAGAGTGAATGGGAAGCCGGAAGATGAGCGCCGCCTGCGCTAGAGGAAGTTGTGGAAGTCGGGGGGGGGGGGGAACGCCGCGTCACTTAGAAGAGAAGGACTTTAGAGAAGGAAGGAAGGAAGATTCTTGGAATTGGACACCACACTCTTTCAAGCAAAACATCAAATAGCTTCCCTTCAATTCATTGTTTTTCATCCCTCCCCTTTTACACAACGAGATAACCCCTTTTATAGGCAAGCAACCAATTACATGATAAATAAGGAATAAAGGGACTCATAAACCGGCTGATACATTGATGCATTGATGGGCAATAAACATTCCAAGGAATCGTAGAAACAGGGGAGATTCGTGATGGAGAATGAAGCGTTGAAATGGATCGGGATGGCCTCTTCTCGGCAGCGTTTAAGATCCAAAATTCTGTGGGAACCGGCTGAGATTGTCTTGAAACAGAGCGGTGGAAGACTCCAGCGTTGGATCTGGTGGCTTCTCCATTTGCAACGGCAGGAACCGGATGGGTTACCTTCGGTTTTTTCCTTCTCTTCGTCTTCTTCGGCTGGAGCTGGAAGATAACTCGTCGGCTGGGAGGATGACTTCATCGGCTGGGAGGAAGTTGACTCGTCGGCTGGGAAAGATGACTCGCCGGCTGGGGAAGATGACTCGCCGGCTGGGGAAGATGACTTGGAGCTTCACTTGGTTGGGAAGAAAACCTCCTTGGAACCGGCTGGGGAGAAGATGAGTACGGTGCGGTAGAACAAAACAGAGGAGCTGACGGGTTTTTTTTTTTTGTTTTGTAACAGAACCGGTCTTGATGAGTGAACCGCTGATGGTTTTTTTTTTTGTGAAGGAACCGGGGAAGCCAAGGTGAACCGCTGTGAAGGAACCAGTCTTGATGAGCGAACCGGCTGGTAGTTCTTTGACTGGTTTATTTTGGAAGTGGGCTTTATTATAACATGGACTCAATACTATTTAGGCTGGACCGACACTGACTTGACTCAACATTACTTGAACTGGACTTAAATAAATAACTAGAGAAATAAAAAATAAAAACTGGACGACACAAGAAATGTGGACTAGTAGTCAAGCCAAAGTGATGCTGGCTCATTGGTGTCCCCACCACTTCATAGAAAGGCTTAAGTCTATGGCCATTCACCTTGAACACTTTGGAAGTTGCTAAACTTTGAATTTCAACTACACCATGAGGAAAAATATTACTAACAATAAAAGGTTCAATCCAACAAGAATGCAACTTACCCGGAAACAAACGAGCTGTGAATGGTATAGAAGGACTTCTTGACCAACTTTAAACTGCTTCCTAGAGATCATCTTATCATGAAAAGCCTTCGTCTTTTTCTTGTAAATCCTTGCACTCTTATAGGCATCATTGCGAATTTCTTCTAACTCTTGTAGTTGTAACTTCCTGTCTCCACTTTCATCCATCTTCATGTTGAAACTCTTGATAGCCCAATAAGCCTTGTGTTCTAACTCAATTGGAAGGTGGTATGGTTTTCCAAACACCAATTGATAAGGTGACATACCAATGGGCGTCTTATATGCAGTCCTATACGCCCACAAGGCATCATCCAAGCGCGAACTCCAATCTTTTCTACTTGGATTGACCGTCTTTTAAAGGATGGACTTGATCTCTCGATTTGACACTTTCGTTTATTCACTAGTTTGCGGATGATAGGCAGTTGACACCTTGTGGGTCACATGGTATTTTCTTAGCAAAGCCTCCACAGTTCGATTGCAAAAGTGAATGCCTCGATCACTTATTAGAGCTCTTGGAATTCCAAATTTGGAGAATATGTTAGACTTGATAAAATTTGTAACAACTTTAGAATCATCAGTCCTGGTAGCTTTAGCTTCCACCCATTTCGAGACATAATCAACAACAAGCAAAATATAAATATAACCGAAAGAGACAGGAAACGGTCCCATGAAATTGATACCCTAAACATAAAAAATTTTGCAAAATAGTATGGGGGTTTGTGGCATCTCATTCCTTTGGGATATATTACCTGTCTTTTGACAATGATCGCATGACTTACAAAAAGAATATGAATCTCAAAATAAAGATGGCCAATAGAAACCACATTCTAGCACTTTTCTCGCCGTCCTCTTAGCTCCAAAGTGGCCTCCAC